>NC_045435.1:13479185-13599163 GCF_002776525.5 Piliocolobus tephrosceles
CTTTTCTTTTCTTTCCCAAGTCTCACTCTGTTGCCCAGGCTGGAGTGCAGTGCCACAATCTCAGCTCACTGCAAGCTCCACCTCACCGTTTCAAGTGATTCTCATGCCTCAGCCTCCTGAGTAGCTGGAATTACAAGGGTGCACCACCATGCCCTGCTAATTTTTGTATTTTTGATGGGGTTTCACCATGTTGGTCAGGCTGGTTTCAAACTCATGACGTTAGGTGATCTGCCTGCCTCAGCTTACCCAAGTGCTGGGATTATAGGCTTGAGCCCCCATGCCTGGCCTAGAGAGTTTTTCATCATAGCAGCTCAGTTTTATGTATTCCCTCCATAATATGCCTCAAGAAAATGTCTTTCCCACTTGTGTCTCTCAAGCGTCTTGCCCACCCCCAGCAGAGCGCTCTTGTTACTTGACATTTGCTAACATGTCAGAGAAGACGCGGATGTTGGGGAAGCATTCTATGTTGTTCTGGTACAAATTCAGTCTTAGGCAGGTGTTGTATCCCTGGGTCTCAGGAGTGTGGAATTCACTCTTTCTCTTCACTGACTCTCATCAGTAGGGGAGATGTCCAGTGATCAGGACTCAAGATGTTTTCCTGCTCCTTCTCCATGACTGATAGCTTTTCTGTTTGTTTTTCCTAATCTGTAGTTGCAATGAGTCCTCATATGTGTCCTAATGACAAGGTTTGCTGCCTTTCTCCTGGCTTGAAAACTTTGTTGTGTAGAGAAGACCGAGAAGGGTCTATGTGGGGCTTTGTGGCTTCCCTGTAACTGGTACTGCTTTCAGGACCGTTATTAAGAGAGAGGCTTTCTCGGGTCTCTTTCCTCGCATTGTTTTCTCTTGAGTGCACAGTAAGGTCTGTGGAGAAGACCTTGTAACTGGTACTGCTTTCAGGACCATATTAAGAGAGAGGCTTTCTCGGGTCTCTTTCCTCGCATTCTGTTTTCTCTTGAGTGCACAGTAAGGTCTGTGGAGAAGAGCCTGTGAAAGAGTATGAATTGTCTTTGTGTCTGCAGTTTCTAGGGCTTCTAAGCTCTTACATCAGCCCCCACATGGAGTTTAGCAATTAGTTTAAATCTTTACCTAAATTATTTTTAGCAAATTGCATGGCATCTCCTATCTGCTCTGGGTTAGAAAGTGTTCTCATTCTGGCTCTCCTTGGAAACACCTGTCTTTCTTTAGGTTTTTGGTTAGTTTGTTGCTCTGTGACCTCAGCTCTTTGATAGTTCCAAGAAAAGTCGTGATTATGCAGATAATTTGGCTTTTGTTGTTGTCAGGGTAGGGGTAGTGCTCCTTCCAATTTTCTACAGCCTAAGTAGAGCAGGGAATCTTGCCATAGTGACCTTATAAATAATACTTCTGTGAACATCCTAAAACATACCTCCTTCTACCTTTATGTGATTAATTCTATGGAAGAAAATTTTAGAATTAGGTTATCTCTATCAAAGGTTATGCAAATATATAATTATTAGAGGTTCAATTACATTCTTTTCCAAAAATTTTTTATCAATTAATATTTCTACCAACAGAATGAGAAAGTATATGCTTTAGTTTTTTTTTCCAATCTGATAGTTCAAAAAATAAATTTTGTAGGTTTGACTATTAATATTATTTCCCTAATTTCTATTGAACTTGAATATCCTCCCATATGTTCATTAGCTATTTATATATTCTATTTATTTTATTGAATTGTCTTTTTCTTTTTTAATAGTTCATTATTTGAGCCACTAACACTTTGAGCATTATAAATTGTTAGCATTAATCTGATATCTCTGCTTTAAGAAAAAAATTACATTTTATTTGTGTTTATTTGTAACCTAAAATGGGTGAGGTAAGGTGGCTCACACCTATAATCCCAGAACTTTAGGAGGCTGAGGCGGGCAGATTCCAAAGAGCTAGAGCCCAAGAGTTTAAGACCAGCCTTGGCAACATGGTGAAACCCTAACTTCACAAAAAATACAAAACTTAGCCAAGCCTGATGGCGTGCGCTGGTAGTCCCAGCTACTCAGGAGGCTGAGGTGGGAGGATGGCTTGAGCCCAATAAGTTGACACAGCAGAGAACCATGATCTTTACCACTGCACTCCAGCCTGGATGACAGAGTGACAGCATATCTCAAAAAAAAAAAAAAAAAAAAAAGTGTTTACTGCATTAATACAAATTTTTAAATTTTTATGTAATTAGGACGTACAAATGCAGATTTATTACATGCATGTATTGTGATATATTGTGTAGTGGTGAAATCTGGGCTTTTGGTGTACACATCACCCAAATAGTGAACATGATACCCAGTTGGTAATTTTTCAACGCCTGCCCTCCTGCCACTCTCCCATCTTTCGTAGTCTCTTTTTACTACATTTGTTTGTTTGTTTTTGAGATAGGGTCTCTCTCTGTCATCCAGGCTGGAGTGCAGTGGTGCAATCATGGCTCACTGTAACCTAGACCTTCTGGGCTCAAGCAATCTTCCCGCCTCAGCCTCCCAAGTAGCTAGGACAGCAGCCGCATGCCACCATGCCTTGCTAATTTCTATGTTTTGCAGAGACAGAGTCTTCCTATGTTGCTCAGGTCAGTTTTCAAACTCCTCGCCTCAAGTGATCCTCCTGCCTCGGCCTCCCAGTGCTGGTATTACAGGCATGAGCCACTGTGCCTAGCCTTTTTTACTAAATTTCTAAGGACAAATTTTACAAAAATGATTTCCCTTTTTCTAACATAAATTAATACAATGCCTAGCTGTGTTCTGCATATGAAGGATTTTTTTTTTTTAAGTTATAAATGGGGTGAGGATTAAATTAGGATAAAACTAAATCCACAATGATTTGGTCAAAGGAAAAAAATCCTGAAAAGACAATGAAAATGAGTTACATTGTATCTAAAAAAATTACTTTAATAAGTAATTAATCATTTCATGGATAATTTGTAAGTGATCTACTTTGTAATTAATATTTAATGTTTCATTTTAACTTCTATACATTTGCCTGTTCATTTTAGTTTGAGTTTAATATCCTGTGTTAAATTTACTTATTTCAAGATAAATGTTTAGGTGATAGAAATTCCAATTACCCTGGTTTGAGCATTACACATTGTATGCATTTATCAAATGACATATGTACCCCAAAATATGTACAATTATGATATATCAATTAAAAATTACTTATTTCACAATGATTACGTATACACATTCTTTTTTTTTTTTTTTTTTTTTGGAGACAGAGTCTCACTCTTTTTCCCAGGCTGGAGTGCAGTGACGTGATTTCAGCTCACTGCAACCTCTGCCTCCTGAGTTCAAGCGATTCTCCTGAATCAAGCCTCCCGAGTAGCTGGGACTACAGGTACACACCACCATGCTCGGCTAATTTTGTGTATTTTTTTTTCAGTAGAGATGCTTCACCATGTCGCCCAGGCTGGTCTCGAACTCCTGAGCTCAGGCAATTCCAAAGTACTAGGATTACAGGCATGTGCCACTGCACCTGGCCTATCTATTTTTTTCTTCTGGGTGGGAATTACAGGATTATAATGGAAAACTTTGTGACATTATATGTGGCTAAGTGGAAGAACATCTTGTCAAAGGAAAATGATTTTCCTTATTCACATTTACCCTTTCAAGGGCTCCATGTGGTATTTGGGCTTTGCTATATGTTACATTATATTACATGAGGAAGACTTCATTCAGATTATGAACTAATATTTTTAGGAATCCAACTACTCTGGAAACATATTAATTCAACAAATATCTATCGAGTGACTGCTGGGGAAACAAAGCAATGATAGAGACATATACCTCCTAGAGCTTGCGCTTTAGTGGGATAGACACTTAACCTAGTAATGAAGAAGGAGAATGTGGAGGATTATGACAAGAGAGTCACCAAACAAGGGTTCCCATTCTGATTTCAAAACTAACTGCTGATGTCAGTGTATTTCTCTAGTATCAAACTATCCAACTCTCCTATATATATAGATCATATTCATCCTTTGGAGTGATGATGGCAACTGTACCCAGATTTTCCCTCAATGATTACAGAGAATTTGTTGAACTTTCAAATGTGTACTTTGAAATATGATCACTTTGAGAGCATTGGTGAGTGTGCAAGGGAGAAGGAAGAGCTGTTAAAGAGCCAACAGGGAAAATCCATGATAATCCTTAACACCACATTCCAGAATTCTCTTCTAGGAAGAACAGGAAGATGGGACTCCATTTGCGTGTTTCTTACCTGCATTGAAAAAAATTTTTTTTATTGTTTTGTTTTGCCTAGATTATATAGATCATTGAGAAAGGGAACGAAATGTTTAGTATTACACAAGATAGTTTTGAATATTATCCAGACTGTATTAATAATAATTCCTCCTGGTGCACTTTAGGAGTGCATTGATATTTCTGTTTCATTCTTTCAAATAGATAATGGATCCAGTGCTGAGGGTTGGCATATAAATGTGACCTTGAATATTCGTCCATCCATGGGCACTGGTGTTATGCTTGCGTTGGTTTCTAGTAACAACACAGTGCCCTTTGCTGTGTCCTTGGTGGACTCCACCTCTGAAAAATCACAGGTAACTTAACTCTAAACCTATATGAGCCTTGTTTTTCTTTTCATTTTTTAAAATGAATATATAGCAGTACTTACCTCAAAGGACTATTTCGAAGATTAAATAAAGTAACTTATGTCAAGTGATTTGGCAGTATTTACCTCAAAGGACAATTTTGAAGATTAAATAACGTAACTTATGTAAAGTATTTGGCACAATCTCCAGCACATCATTAAGGACTCAAAAAAATGTCTATTATTGTTACTTTTTTTGCTGGCTTGTTTCCAAGGTCTGAACGAAGAAGTAAGGGGAGGGAGGATTGAAAAACCTACTGCATCTATAGGTAAGATTAGGCAGACTCTCACAGAGGCTGCTAGGAATCATCCGAGTGCATAGAGATCCACCCTTATTAAGAATCCTTTAAGCATCGTGGGAATTAGTCTGTACTGTCAACATAGAAGTGAGTCTAATTACAGTGCACTGTCAGATATTCAGTGCTTAATTATAATGTTTTGTTCTTTCTTACACTCTTAATCTTTTCTCCCAAGAGCAAGTTAGGAAAAAGGAGAGAAAGTTAAAACTGGTCCACTTGGCTTCTTACTGGCAACTCTTATTTGAAATTAGGAGGAAGAACACAAAAAAACCTTAGATGAAAGGAAATATGAGGGTTATCAGAAGATCTGTATTATTCAGACTTCTATTAGAGGATAATTGCTCTGTCTATGTGTCATCCACAGTGGATTCCAACAAGTTACAGCAAGAAGCTGATGTTTATGCCAAGGCTGGCTTGGTTGCTTTCAATAGATTTTAGGAAGAGACCTATGGTTGAATAATGTCAATTGTAGTAAAACAGGTTATGCTGTTTGCAACTTAACGTATGATTCAGGGAGGAGGATGGGAAGTTTCTGGTGGTTAACCATAAGTAACCTAAAAATATCCTGATGAGATTTTTTTGTTTTAATCTCCTGTCTTTAAGGAGCTTTCTACATTTGGATTTCAGGGTTTTTTTTATTTGCTAGTTTGTTTTTCTTTGTAAACAAAATTGAATTCCTATCTTCAACACTACATTCGTGCAGTGGAGGAGGTTAACGCATGCCATGTCTTTGATATTTATTTTATCCTTTGAGTGTTTGCCTCCATGATTCTTTCTTTGTATGTCAGATTTCCTTCATAAGGTCTATGTGCAGTATTTCATAACTATATTCCAGATACCATTGATCTTTCTGGAACATTTTCTTTATTGACCATCTCTTTTAATGAGTTTAAGGATATGGACATGTACAACACAATAACAGATTTCCTCAAGCAACCTGTATTTACAAAGTATAGTCTTTTCACTTCAAATAGGTATCTTGGATTCCTAAATAAACATTTCTGACTATGGTTTATCACTTTCCTGTATGCCATATCAGCTACATGAAGAGATCACTCTCAACACATTGAGTGATTTAGGCATAACGGCAGTTTGAAAAGTTCAGCAGAATGAACACAGTTTCTTTCTTGAGAATCTTCTGGTAAATGTTCTATAATATACTGTTGGCAATCTCTGGTTTTTCTTTCTCAGGGCCTGTTCACTTATTTTATCCCAAGTCTATAGGATTGCTTGTGTGGCACAAAGAAACCTGTTAGTCCTGCTGACATATGCTTACTAAAGCATATTAAATTTCCCAGGTGTTTTCTTCAACAAAGAGTGATTCGACTCCTTCCCTTTTCATATGTAAACTTGGAAATTAGGAAGGCTCATAAACAGAAAGATATTGCTTAAGACACTCCTGTAGGTTCCGGTTGTCTTACTGAATTTTCGGAAGCCAGTATATATTTACATGTTAGCTAAACTTAGAGTTTGTAAAACTAGTGTGTATTTTAAAATTTAGTCCTAATTATTATGTTAGTGTTATAATAATTAGTAATTTTTCACTTAAATTTAGAGACTCTATCATACATTTTCTTTCCTTATTGAAATTTAGTTTTTGACTTTCAAAAACTCAAAAGTCACTCTTAAGCAGCATTACTCTTACTCCTTGCTTATATTGAATCTTTGCTCTTCAGGATATTGTGTTATCTGTTGAAAATACTGTAATATATCGGATACAGGCCCTAAGTCTATGTTCCAATCAACGATCTCATCTGGAATTTAGAGTCAACAGAAACAATCTGGAGTTGTTGACACCACTTAAAATAGAAACCATCTCCCACGAAGAGCTACAAAGACAACTTGCCATCTTGGACAAAGCAATGACAGGAAAAGTGGCCACGTACCTGGGTGGCCTTCCAGGTACTTTTTCTTCAGTTTTAAAAAGTATATTTTAAATCAAATTGATAGTATTTTAAATACATAATTATACTAAAAAGGCATCAGAAGGGAACATAAAATCCAGTACTCATTATTCTTTATCTAGGGGCTAGTGCCAACAGTTTATTGGCATATTTTTGTTTTATTTAGTTTAAAAACGTTAAACTAAGGCTGATCAAGTTTTGCTGCTTTTGGCTATCCCAGCCAGAAAGGATATGTTATTTTATTTCATTGTCACAATACTCTTATAAGTTCAATATTTGTATTTATCCAATATTTATTCATCTATTATTAAGTTCATCTTATCATTTATCCAACTTTTTTTTTTTTTTTTTCTTATCTGGAGTCTCGCTCTGTCGCCCAGGCTGGAGTGCAGTGGCGCGATCTCAGCTCACTGCAAGCTCCGCCTCCCGGGTTCCCGCCATTCTCCTGCCTCAGCCTCCCGAGTAGCTGGGACTACAGGCGCCACCACCACGCCCGGCTAATTTTTTGTATTTTTAGTGTAGACGAGGTTTACCGTGTTAGCCAGGATGGTCTCCATCTGACGACCTTGTGATCCGTCCGCCTCCGCCTCCCAAAGTGCTGGGATTACAGGCATGAGCCACCGCACCCAGCCCCATTTTTCCAGCCTTTATTAAGACCCTGTGTCCCAGGTGCTCGCAACATAGTAATAAACAATCTAGTAGCAGAGGTAAACATTAAACAACTAATTAGGAAAACATCAAAATAATTAAAATTGTGATCACTTTTATGAGGGAAAAGTATGGGTTACTTTTAGAACCTGAAAAGTAAAAGACTTCTCACCTGGTCGTGGGGACCAGAAACAACTGGTCTGAATAATAGACTAAACTATAAATCTGATACTGAAAAGGTTAAATAAATTTAACCAGGTGTGGGAATGGGGATCAAGTTATTATGCAAGTAAAATATTCCATGTGTGGGCAGAGTGGAAAGGGATGACACGCTGGAGGAATCTGTAGGATATCAGTATGGTTAAAGCATACTGAGCAAGGGAGACAGTGGTATATAATGAGGCTGTGAACTGGGTGGTTGGATGGATTGTTTGTAGGCCGAGTTCAGGGTCATAAGTGTTATAATGAGAGACATGGAACTATTAAAAGTATAGCAATATTACAATTTTAAAAAGTCACTCTGCATGCTGGATGGAGATGGATAGGTGGGAGACAACAGTGGGTTTAATTGAGATGATCTGAGAGGCTATTCAGTAGTCCAGATGAGGAAGCAGTGACAATAGTTGCAGTATCTAAACTACCATCAACTGTTGCAAAACAAACAGTCTGGGCATTGTTCACAGTGCTTCAAATATATCCACTTGTTTAATTTTCAAAATAGTCCAGTGAAGTAAGTGCTATTGTTATCCCCATTTTACAGATGAGAAAACCGAGGAAGCTGCAGGACTAGGGTGATAGCAGTAAAGATGATGGACAGTGAATAGATTGGAGATATGTGTTAGAAACAAAATTAATAGGATTCAATGACTGAAAGACAAGTATAAGCGTGACTTTTAGGTATCTGGCATGAGCAGTTGTGTGGATGGAGATTCCATTTACCAAGATGGGGAAAATTGGAGGAAAAGCAGATTCATCTTTAACTGAATATTGGAAAATATGAAATTGGCACCAATATTTCACTTTAAATGGAAAAAAAGAGAAAGTTATTTAGAAGCATTTTCAGATGACATTTGCAATTTATTCTCATGGGGAGAATTCTGAGTTTGATGTCTGGATCTCTGATAACCTTCAATATATTGCTTAAACTGCTCAGGGTCTTGATTTCCCATACATGGAAATTGTATCTGGGGTTTTGGGAAATAGAAGTAAATAGGCTTTAAAAGCTATAGATAGATAGATAGATAGATAGATAGATAGATAGATAGATAGATAGGTAGGTAGATCAATAGAGGTAACATAGATAGATCAATAGAGGTAAGTAGCGAGCATGCCTAATTATTAGGGAGTGAAATTATAGTTTAAATGAATGAATTCTATATTGAAATCTACCTACTACCTTATCCACAAGTTAGTTGAATGCAATTTTAGGAAATCAAACCAACAAAGAGTTTAAAAGAAGCAGAATTATCAAAATTTCAGTGGTTTTGGGACTTTGGCAACAGCACTGAGGACTAACTTCAGGCAAAATATCTTGAGAGAAAGAGTGGGGAAAATTTGAGAGGAGCTAAATATTGAGATATTAAGAGTATAAACTGTGTGATGGGTAAATTATTAATTGCATGCCAAGTAGGCATGCTAAATTACATGTGAAGAATTAAAACCCAAGAGAAATGGATGATTTTGAGTAATGCGTTCCTCAAAAAATGAATGAATTTGAGTAATTTCTTTTCTCAAAAAAGGAAAAGTGGCAAAATCTATGATGTTTAGCCCAACTTGAAAGGGATTCTTAACAAATGCTATGAACTCGTAATAATGTGTGAACTTTATTCACTGTGATGGCAAGTTAGAAGTTGAAAATTTCAAGTTTTTTTTTTTGGCACGAGGTACTGAAGATGAAGAATAAGGGCTAAAGAATATCCATTGTGAGTTAAGATTAATGGAGAAGAGAAACCAACAAAGAGGAAGGAAATTGTTATTTTTAGGAACTCCAAATAGCACATGAAAGTGAATCCTCTATCATGACCTATTGCATGCTCAACAAAAAACTGTTCCTTTGGAAAAAATACAGAAATCTGCTTTTATTCCAACAAGAATAAAAGAGATATATTGATCGTGGCATTGAAAAGAGATTTCCAAGTAGCTATAATTTGGAGTTGAAAAAATGATTTAACAATGCTTAACATATTGCTTAAGTTTAAAGAGAAAATCATATGTTATTTGTATAATAAAAATAGAATATCACAAGAATATGCTTGTTTTACTCTCCCTCAAATGCGTTTAAGTTTAAATGGAACTAATTGTATTAATGAAATCCGAGGAACTCATGATGTGCTGAATTCACTGAAGTATAATAAGATGTATATCAGAGTCACTTAATGTATATTTTTGGAATAGAATTTCATTATTAACTTTTCCTTTAGGATTAGAATTTTGCTGGAAATAGGAAGTCTGAACGACTTCTCTCATTGGAAACAAACAAGATACTAAAAGTCTTGGACTAATAGTCTGATATTCTGCTTTTACAGATGTTCCATTCAGTGCCACACCAGTGAATGCCTTTTATAATGGCTGCATGGAAGTGAATATTAATGGTGTACAGTTGGATCTGGATGAAGCCATTTCTAAACATAATGATATTAGAGCTCACTCATGTCCATCAGTTTGGAAAAAGACAAAGAATTCTTAAGCCATCTTTTCTCTGCTGATAATACCTTTTCCCTGTGTGTAATTATACTTATGTTTCAACAACAGCTGAAGGGTTTTATTTACAATGTGCAGTCTTTGATTATTTTGTGGTTCTTCCCTGGGATTTTTAAAAGGTCCTTTGTCAAGGAAAAAAAATTCTGTTGTGATGTAAATCACAGTAAAGAAATTCTTACTTCTCTTGCTATCTAAGAATAGTGAAAAATAACAATTTTAAATTTGAATTTTTTCCTACAAATGACAGTTTCAATTTTTGTTCATAAAACTAAATTTTAATTTTATCATCATGAACTACTGTCTAAATACCTATTTTTTTTTTTTTCAGAAAGCAAGGAAGTAAGCTCAAACAAAAGTGCATGTAATTAAATACTATTGTTCATAGGCAGATAGTATTTTGTTTTTGTTTTGTTTTTTTCCTGATGAAGGTAGAAGAGATGGTAGTCTATTACATCTGAATGGAATGGAGGGTCCTAATGCCTTATTTCAAAACAATTCCTCAGGGGGACCAGCTTTGGCTTCATCTTTCTCTTGCGTGGCTTCACATTTAAACCAGTATCTTTATTGAATTAGAAAACAAGTGGAACAAATTTTCCTAAGAGCAGCACAGGAATCTTACTTCTTGGGAGCTGCAGTCTGTCAGGATGAGACATCAGATTAGGTTGGATACGTGGAGAAATCTGAAATGGGTACATTTCTTATATTTGGCTGTGTCGTCATACAAGGTCTACCTTACAAAAGATAGAATTCAGAGACGGACAGGAGAATGAACAAATGTGGGAGTTGGTAGTTTTCCTTGAATCCAACTTTTAATTACCAGAGTAAGTTGCCAAAATGTGATTGTTGAAGTACAAAAGGAACTATGAAAACCAGAACAAATTTTAACAAAAGGATAACCACAGAAGGATATAGTGAGTATTGTATCTTTGTAATCAAAGAAGGAGGTAAGATTGCCACGTGCCTGCTGGTACTGTGATACATTTCAAGTGGCAATTTTATCACATTTGAATCTACCATTCATAACCAGATGTACATCAGATGTTTCACTGACAGTTTTCAAAAATAAATTCTTTTCATTATATTTTATATCACATAATAAACTGGTGTATAATTTTAAAATGCACGTGAATATCTTTATTATATCAACTGTTTGAATAAAATATACAATTACGTAATAGACATTTAACTCTTCATACAACGAAGTAGTTCTTCAGTTAAAAGACAGATAAAGCTCAAATATTTGAATAATATTTATGATTGGGTGGTAGACTGGAACTCAGAAAGTGAAGAGAAGTAAAAGTAACATGTGTCTTTTGACACATCCCAGAAATTGTCTTGCTAGACAGAATTTTTCTCCCGATTGCCACCAGGTACTATGGGGGATGAATATCAGCAAGTGACTATTGATAATTACATTCATGTAAAAAAGCAAGGAAAAAGAAAAACAGAGAAGACATGAGAGAGGGAAAAAAAGAGTGAAAGAAAGGGGAAAATGAATTTCTTCTTGGGAGGAATTCCCTGCTTTTCACTTGCTTATGCCACATACAAGTCAGATATAGGGATCAATTCTACCTTTCACATCAGAAACCTTTCTGCACGCACTGATGCTCGTCGAGGCTCCAGACACGCATTTATAAATTTCATCTACCTTTGAGATGTGCTCATACATGGCTAGAGAGAGGGTCTAGACCTATGGCTAAGAATCTTTGATTGATGTTTAATTTTGAACTTTGCCAAGAAATATAGATGCCTACTTTTAAAGAGTTGGTAGAGATCAGTAGTTTTCTGAAGGCAAAGTGGATATTTGGTGCCATTTCAGCTTTGTATGTAAGTGAAAAAACTCCAAATAACACGGCCATCCAGAGTCCCTTAGAACTCACATTTTGAAAAAGTTTTCTTTTTTCTTTTTGAACATGTTATATGACATGGTAATAGAACTCAACCATTTACAGCGGTCAGTGATGGGTCAGTAAAACCATCAGTACTGGTTAATCTGTAAGAACAGGACTATTCACCTCATTTCTCCTGTCTGAAAGTATAATTCCAGTCTTAGTCCGTATATGTCAGTGCAATAAATATTTCCAATTTACTTTTCATTCTAGAATTAAGGAACTGATGGTATTACTGGACTTTTTCATGTGAAAATTTATTTTTTCACAAAATAATTGCCTATTTATTTTTGCATTCCCCTAGACCTTTAGTTGCAATCATCAGTGGGAACTGAAATAATACAGAAGATGAATATCTGAAATAAATTTATTTCAGATTTCATCATGTTGCTATTAATATTGATTTGGGAGATACGGTCACTAGAGACTCAAAGGACTAGTCTGATAATTTCTAAATCATTCATTCAGCAACAAATATTTACCAAGCACCTACTCTACTCTGTGCATGTGGAGTCAAAAGTAGGATGTCTGAGGGCTAAACCCAATGGAATAGGAAGTCACAATACTCAAGTTGGCCCTTGGTAGTCCTCAGATTTCTGTTCCTTGGTGCTACAAAGCAGCTCTTTTCTGGTCATCCTAAGAAATTGAAGTGATAAAACTTTTGGTCGGCCGGGTCTGGTGGCTCACGCCTCTAATCCCAGCACTTTGGGAGGCCGAGGCGGGTGGATCACCTGAGGTCAGGAGTTCAAGACCAGCCTGGCCAACATGGTGAAACTTCATCTTTACTAAAAATACAAAAATTAGCTGGGCATGGTGGCAGGCGCCTGTAATCCCAGCTAGTTGGGAGGCTGAGACAGGAGAATCGCTTGAACCCGGGAGGTAGAGGTGGCAGTGAGCCAAGATTATGCCATTGCACTCCAGCCTGGGCAACAGGGTGAAACTCTGCCTCAAAAAAACAAACAAACAAAAAAAACTTTTGGTCAGTAGTTTGCTCCTTTTGAAGAAGATAGTTTTGATGATGGTCTTGCACACGAGTTTCTTGCTATAGCAAGCTTTGAGCTTTCAGATAACTTATATTTGAAAATTGGATCTTCTATGGAAGAGACATTGCTTAGGGATTCATTTAGTGCTGTGCAAGATAACCTCTGGCTATCTTGTATTTATGTTTGCAGAATGCGAAGGTGAGGGGCAGTTACCTTGGCCAGCATACGTGGGTTTTGGGTACATACTATTAATAATATAAACAGTGAAAGGCCAGATTAAAAGGTCAAATTGACAATGGGAAAAGATCTTAGCTTCAAGGTGTGAAGCTAAGAGTGTCAAAAATAGAGGGGAACTGAGTATGGGGAGGTTTGGAACAAGTTGCAAACCAGTGAGGTTGGGGAGTACTTCCTGATCCACAGTCCAATACTCTCTAGTGTACTTTGGACGTGCCATGGTGTAGCGGTTGTCTTGCTTGTGGATAAGAATAGCATTTGGTGAATTTACACTCATTTCTGCTAACCTACTTGCCATAACAAGCCCTCCCCGAAGAGAATCCTATTTTCATGGGAAAGAAATTGTAAAGTAATATCTGCAATTTGTTACTGATCGATTCTCTTTCCTGTTAACATTTCAAACTGTGAAATCTAGAATCTCATTCTGGAACTGAGGTGTCCCTAATCTCCAGATGGGAGAACCACTTGATACATCAAATCCTTCCTCCAGTTGATTTGAAGAGAAGGGAGAGTGGGCCAATATTTAACTGACATAGGAAGAATCTGGCATTATGATCTGGAGGTCCCAAACAATAAATACAAAAAAAAAAAAAATAATTTAAATAAAGACAAATTGAACACTTGGGCTGACACTGGAGCTTCCGAAGATGAGCATCTTCTGAGCCAACTCAGCATGTATGGAGTAGCTGCAGGGGACTAACAACTGGCTGTTCTGAAAAATAGGCGCAGTCTTAGTCTGTCTTGTACATGTAGCTAGTCAAGTTGCAAAGCTGGGATTGCAAGGCAAGTTGCAAAAAACCAGGATGTCTGGGTCAAGAGTCTACACCCAAATTTAAAACTACACTGTTCCCATATTCTTACTAGTTACCCCAGCACTTAGTAAATGGTATATGGTTGGAATAAACAATTCCATCAAATCTAACAGTTGGTTGGATAGAACTAATTCTCTCTCTAGTTCTACGTATAACTGGTTGTGTCATTAAGTCTCATTTGTTAATATTGATCAGTTAAATAATGTTAATAACATTTTGAAGATTAAGTATGATATGACTTAATTGAATTAAGCAAATGCTGACACTGACTCTGAACACTTAGATAATTAGAAGTGTGGGCTAGAAACAATCCCAAGAAAACAATGGAGCAAATATCTTGGTATTGCCGTCAATGTACTCAGTCTAGGGGAGAGCGGACACATGGACAAGTAATTAAAAAATGGGCCTGAGTTTAGTAAAGACTGAAATGCAGAAATAAATATTTGCAGGGGGGTCTGGGAAGGACAAATGGATTCTAAACAGAAGCTCAGTGGGGTGCTATTTAAACGGACCCAAAAAGACAGATATGAATTTCTGTTCATTTCCTTGCATCCAAGTCCTGTCTTTGTGACCATCCCGGACAATGTTTCAGATTCTCTTTGTCACACAGATGTCTTATTTCACCGTAGTCCTCAAAAATCTCCTTTCTTTTCCTATTGATTATTGCATGAGGTGAAAATAATTAATCTTGGCTTTTAAGGGGTTTCATCATTAAACCAGTAGATCTAAATCCAGGCTTCTTCTTAGATTCATTGACCCCTTTGCAGACAACTCAATCAGAAGATTCTTGTGGGAAACCAGGGTTACAAACCACAGCTTCAGTCTCTGTGGATAGCTCTCTAACCTCACGCACTCCTCTCCTTGCCCCTCCTGTCTTCTGTGCACATGTGAGGGGTGTGCATACACGATGCACACACACACAAACACAGACAATAACAGACATAAAGTCAAAGAATGAGTTAAAAAATGGGACAGGAGGCTGGCCGCGGCGGCTCTCGCCTGTAATCCCAGCACTTGGGGAGGATGAGGCAGGCAGATCACAAGGTCAGGAGATCAAGACCATCCTGGCTAACACGGTGAAACCCCATCTCTACTAAAAATACAAAAAAATTAGCCAGGCATGGTGGTTGATGCCTGTAGTCTCAGCTACTGGGGAGGCTGAGGCAGGAGAATGGCATGAACCTGAGAGGCGGAGCTTGCAGTGAGTGGAGATCACGCCACTGCACTCCAGCCCGGGCGGCAGAGTAAGACTCTGTCTCAAAACAAAATGAAACAAAACAAAACAAAACAAACAAACAACAACAAACGGGACAGGAGAAAGAAGGATAGGGAGGAGGAACAGGTGTGTCTCTCTGTGTGTGTGTGTGTGTGTGTACAAAACCAGGAGGACAGAAAAAGATAACCAAGAGAAGACATAAGAGAAAACAAAAAGTGGAAAACAGATTCAATGAAAGATTTGGTACGATACAAAATTGAAAATGAGGGAAAGAAAAGTAAAGAATATAGAAAGATACTTGATGAGGAGCGTGAATAAGAGATGGAGAAATAATAGAAAAATAAATACCTACTTGTTTTTGTGAACAAATAGCAGTAGATAGTGACAAATTGATGCCACACCAGATGAGCATGTAAGAAAGAGGAGAGGGGCCAGGTGCAGCGTAATCCCACGGTGGAAGGCCGAGGCCAGTGGAAGGCTTGAACGCAGGAGTCAGAGATCATCCTGGGCAGCATGGCAAAACTGTGTCTCTACACAAAACAAAACAAAACAAAAACTATCCAGACATAGTTGTGCATGCCTGCGGTCCCAGCTACTCAGGAGGCTGAGGTCGGAGGATCACTTGAGCCAGGTGAGGTTGAGGCTGAGGTAAACTATGATTGTGCCACTGCACCCCAACCTGGGTAACAGAGTGAGACCCTGTCTCCAAAAAAATGAAGGAAGGAAGGGAAAGGAAGGAAGGAAGGAAGGAAGGAAGGAAGGAAGGAAGGAAGGAAGGAGGGAGGGAGGGAGGGAAGGAGGGAGGGATGGAGGAAGGGAGGGAAAAGAGAAGAGAAAATAAAAAAAGAAAAGAGGAAAGAAAATTTGGTAGGGGAGAGGAGGTTTAAGTAAACATATTAAAGGGGCCAGGTGCAGTGGCTGACATCTGTAATCCCCAAAAATTGGGAGGCCAAGGTGAGAAGATCGCTTGAGGTCAGGAGTTCAAGACAAGCCTGGGTAACAAAGGAAGTCCCCATATTTACAAAAATAAAAATGAAAAATAAAAAAAAGTTAGCTGGGCACAGTAGCATGTATGCCTGTAGTCCCAGTTACTTGGGAAGCTGAGGCCAGAGGATGATGTGAGCCCAGGAGTACAAGTGTGAACTGAGCTGTGGTCACACCACCACACCCCAGCCTGGACAACAGAGTGAGACCCTATCTCAAAAAACAAACAATAAAAACCTCAAATATAAAAAAGGGAGACAGACACAAAGAACAGATATAAATGGAAAGAAAGAGGAAAAGATTTCTAGACTAAAGACAAGAAAGAGGCAGAGATTATAAAAAAATATAATTCAGAGATTATGAGAGAGAGAGAGAGAGACGAATGTGTCTGGAAAGAGAAAATAGGAACTAGTAGAAAATGATTTTAATAAATGAAAAAAGCCAGAGAAAGAAAGAGATGATGAGCAAAGAGAAAAACAGAGACAGAGGATAAATCACAAAGGAAGAGATAAGGAAATGGAAAGTGCGGCAGGAGGAAGAGAGGGTCCTCAGCTACTTTATCCAGGGTGAGGATGCAACCTTGACTTGCTGTGGAAATGATTCTCCAGTGCCCTGGAGGAGGAGCTGTTGGCCAAGTAGCTGCTAGACAGCATACACCCCAAATCGTCTCTGACCTTCTTGGTCATCAAGGAATCCTACAGAGGATTCTCTGTAGGATTGTACAGGAATGATGACCTTGTGACATCCTGCCAGGAGTGGGGATGGTGGAGAGCTTGCAACCACTAATCTGTCTCTGCCTTATTCCTGACCTCTTTAGGGTTCAGCCGATTTACAACAAATGGAGCTGTCAGTGATTACATTTGGGGAAGTGCAGAGTAAAAAGGGCTGTTCTGAACTTCATGCTGAAAATGGAACTATGAAAACGTTTAAACTTATTGCCATACAACAAGCCCAAGTATCAGCTGTGGCTGGCACACTAATGACGAGCTAGAAATACAATGGGCAACACCTGGGATGGTGTCCAGTAGGATGTCAATTTATCAGCTTATGAAAAATCCAGTAGGATGTCAATTTACCAGCTTATGAAGACTACTGAGTTAAAGAGACTGGTATATTCATCCTATTACATTAAGGAAAAAGTTTGCTTGGACTGCACTCTGTGGTAGAGTCAATCATTGAGATAATGCTGTAGCTACCCTCGATACGTGCTCAATACCTCCTTGAGGAGTTTTTATCAATTTCAAACATTCTTGTAACTTTGTTATAGCTCAAGAAATATGTAGAATAATTATTCTAAAAGTTTAAATATTTTTTCTTTTCTTGTGCAAGTACCAGATTTTTTTTTCAATTTTTAAGATTTGGGATACATGTGCAGAACGTGCAGGCTTGTTACATAGGTATACATGTGCCATGGTGGTTTGCTGCACCTATCAACCCATCATATAGGTTTCAAGCCCTGCATGCATTAGGTATTTGTCCTAATGCTATCCCTCCCTTTGTCTCCCACCCACGGACAGGCCCTGGTATGTGGTGTTCTGCTCCCTGTGTCCATGTGTTCTCATTGTTCAACTCTCACTTATGAGTGAGAACATGCCATACTTGGTTTTCTGTTCCTATGTTAGTTTGCTGATTTTTAAAGAATCCGCTCAGAGCTCAGAACTTTGTGCTCTTGAAAACCTTTGGCAAATGTATATCCAACTAAAAAGAGTAGCTTTCAAAGAAATTTTTATCTGTGCTAAGCCAATTTGAGTGAAACTCTCCTATTCCTGGTATCTATACTCTCCCCTCTGATGTTTCAAATAGATGTTCTCTAGGAATGTCTTAGAAATCTAAGTATCTGTAGCTTTTAAGCACTCACTAGTTTTTCTCTCATCAGCTCTTTTCAGCTTCACAAAAAAATCTGTTCATGAAGCATGGCATCCAATCCTAAGTCTTCCCTCCTTCCTGTCAGTCTTTATTTCTAGGAAGAAAAACTAAGCCTTAATGAACCTAATTACTAGAAAGCATCTGGTATAATAATGCAGTCTTCTTGGGGGTCAAATTGTTCAATCCAGAGAAGACCTACCTGGGTAGCTTTGGGGGCCATAAAACTAAACATGAAGACTTGTGAGAAGATTTCTTATTATCTTCTACCTCCTATGCAGAACTTTCCAAAATACTCAATAAAGACAGAAAAATCAGTAAAATCATGCATCTTAAGTCTCTTGTTTGCATCGTAATCATCACAGTCCTCCGGTTATTTCTAACACATAGAACCTAAGAACCCCCTGGTATGGTAACTGTGGGGGTGTTAGGAAGGCAATGATCAATCCGTTAATCCAACAACTCTTTGTGGAACACACAAAATGTGCCAAATACTATGCTTTCTGGGCATTTGGGCTACGTGAATGAACAAGACACAAATATCTATGTACCTTTGTACAAATATGGTTATAAAGATGACTAACCTAGAAAGCAAATGTGTCTTCTATGATTCTTCTCGTATCATGTCTTGTAAGATGCTAATTTAGTCTTTTAGTATCAAGCTGACAGATTCCAGGTTACTTTTAACTGTTAATGTTCAATAAAAAATAAATAACTCTGTGAGTGTGGAATTTAGATAGAGATCTAATCACGTGGACCAGTCGATGTCACTGAGCAATCATCTCTCAGGCGCTGTGTGGACATCTTCACTGATGCAGAGCTCACCACTATTAACCAAAGGCAGCTCATTTTCCCTTTGTTCATGGCATCAGTTTGGGACTTTCAAAAAGCAGATTCCAACAGATTTAGACAGGTCTTAAGGTCTGAATTGTGCCTCCCCAGAATTCATATGTTGAAATCTTGAAATCCTAAACTCCAAAGTGACTATATTTGGAGATAGGGCCTTTAAGGAAGTAATTAAGGTTAAATGAGGTCATATGGGTTGGGCCAGAATTCAATATAACTGGTGTCATTTTATGAAAACAGAGAGACACCAGGCATGCTCAGACACAGAGGAAAGGCTATGTGAGGACACAGGAAGAACATGACCATTGGTAACCAAGGAGAGAGACCTCAAGAGAAACCAAACCTGCTCATGCCTTGGTCTTAGACTTTCAGGCTCGAGAACTGCAAAAAATCCAATTGTCCCCTAGTCTGCAGTATTTCATTATGGCAGCCCTAGCAAACAAATGCAACAGGCAACACATTTATTGGGAGAAACATCTCTGAAGGAAAAAGGAGGGTACAGGAATGGGTAGAAGAATCTTCAGGTAGCTGTGTAAATTGGACACCTGTGAAGGAGAGAAGGAAGTAGGATGATAGGAAGTCTCAGCTCTGAGAGCAGTTCCAAGGTTTCAGCTATGTTGATGAGGAGTTCTTGAAAAAAGTTGCCCATCAGAAGGGTCCTGCATCAGGCAGGAAGGGCCTGGCATAAGCACCCTCACTATGCTCAGTCATCAGTTAGGAAGCAGCCCAGGTAGGTCCAGAGGAATAACAAGTGGTCTGTCAGTCAGCTCTGTTTTGCAGCAGGTTCTCTTGGAGATGGTCTGGGCAGGACCCTGTTCATGTCTGCTACAGTCAGCTCTATTAGATAGCAATCCTTTGCATGAAACCAAAAGCAGACTCTCCATATTCAACACTAAATACTCCTCAGTTACTGACAGTCAATGTAAATGAACTTACAGCTCCCTTGGTTGAAAGTAATAGAAACTCAATTTGAATTAGCTTAAGCAAAAGGAGAATTTTAGAAAAGGTATTTAGTTAACGTATGGAATTCCAGGGCTGAAAGAATATTCCCGGGGCTTGGATTCGTTGTAGTGAAATAAGGATGTTCCTTCACTTTGTTTCTCATTACACTTTCTCTTCAAGCAACTACACATTACTCTCTCAAAACACGCTGGTTTCCTCAGCTCTTCAGTTTACAATGTGGGGCATGGCTGCCAACCACTTCTGCATTTATATGTTCATGTTAGATACACTTCAGACATGGTAGAGTAATAATCATTTCTAGGTTTCAGTCCCAGCTCCAGAATTCCAAGGGAAATATTATTGCTTTAATCCAGCGTATTTGTTTATGGAAAGTAAAACACAAAGGTGGACTGTTGAGTAAAAAGAAATATTAAAATATTGCTAAATACTCTGTATTGCTACTATGTGTACTATTACTGTTGTAATTTACCCATTTATAGTCTCCAAGAATAAATTTAAAAATAAAATTGATGTTAAAAATGTGGTACATATATATCATGGAATACTACATAGCCATACAAAATAATGAAATCATGTTCTTTGAAGCAACATGAATGCAGCTGGAGGCCATTATCCTAAGAAAATTAATGCAGAAACAGAAACCAAATACCAAATGTTCTCAGTTGTAAATGGGAGCTAAACATTGGGTACACATAGACACAAAGATGGGAACAATAAACATTGGATATTTTAAGTGGGGAGAGAGGAAGGGACCAAGTGCTAAAAAACTACCTGTTGAGTAGTATGCTTACTACTTGTGCAATGGGATCATTAGAAGTCCAGATCTCGGCATTATGAAATATACCCGCATAACAAACCTGTCTTGTCTTAAGCCAGTCTTGAAAATGGTAACAGGCTGCTTTATTTGCCTCATTTCCATTTTGTGCTGAAGAAGAGAGACTGTACTTTCCACTTCATCCAAAGTGGCTCAGATCTGTCCCTTTGTTTCACAGTGCCAGATTTAAGAAAATAGTAATGTTTTAAAACCTTAAAATGTGTTTTTATGCTGTATGTTTCAGCATCACAATTTTCACCAGCACCGTTGGAACATACCCGTTCAGATCGGTATGGTGTATGAACAGAAATGCTAATGCACTAAGCACTCATGTTAATGGTCAGTTAACAAAAGAAATAGATTCTGAGGTTGCTTGCAAATTATGTGAGGAGGAAGGTAAGGAACCTAGGAAATAATTAACTAGCATAATTCATTCAGATATATTTCCTCTGAAAGCATTAAAATGTCATTGTTGCTTCCTGAAAGAATTACTTTAAAGCACTGATATATTGTGGTTCTTTTACATGATTTTCAGAGAGCTGATTGTGTAGTTTAGAAAGTTAAAAAAAAATACTAGAATCTCATATTCAATTTGGCCTTGATTTATAGACTATAGATTCATACAAATAAAAATTTAATTTTAAGATCTATTCATTTAATGGTAGTTATATAATGCTTTAAACATTTTTTAATCCCTTTTATTAAAAACAAATGTAAGGCTTCTTTGGAGTGGGCAGAATGGGAGATATTAAATAAATCAAATGTTAAATAAGAAAAAACAGTTTTAATTAATAAAGCTGTGTTTCTAAAAGTAGCTTTTATCACCTTTACTATTACTTACATTTAAGTTGACTGACTAGAAACTAGAAGGTGCCAGGCTATTAGACCTGAAAAAGTAGTGCCATGACCATGTTGAGGTAAAGTCAGGAAAAGTGCCATTCAAAATTATTCTGGGGATTTATATTATCCTGTATCCAGGGACTAAATTATTTAGCTCTACTAATTGTGTAATAGAATATGGAAAGTCTATTTTACACTGAGGAAAGAAGCTCAGAATACTTCCTCTGAGTTGTACAAGTTTACTAATTTGAATATATACTTTTTATTTTTGTTTTTAACAACCGCGTTGGTTAATTTTAGGTGCCCAACTTACACTGGATTAAGGGATACCCAGCTAGCTGGTAAAGGACTATTTCTAGTTCTATTTGTGAGGGTGTTTCTAAAAGAGACTGGCATTTGAATCAATGACCTGAATAAGCAAGCACCATCCAATGGACTGAAGTCTAGGATGAAACATAAAGGCGGAGGAAAGGTCAATTCCCTCTCACTTCTGGACCTGAGGAACCCTTCCTTTCCTGCCCTTGAACATCAGAACTCCAGGCTCTCCAGCCTTTGGACTCTGGGATTTGCACCAGCAGGTCCCAAGGTGCTCAGGCCTTCAGCCTTGGACTGACGGTTCCATCATTGCTTTCCCTGGTTCTGAGGCCTCCAGACTTGGACTGAGTCACGCTAGTGGCTTTCCAGGTTCTCCAGCTTGCAGACGGCCCATTGTGAGACTGACTTCCCAGCCTCTGTAACTGCATGAGCCAATTTCCCTAATAAATCCCCTTTCATCTCTCTCTCTCACTCTCTCTCTCTCTATATATGAAATATCCTTTATATAGATCATTTATATATATTTACAATTTACATATAAATGAATATATTACATATAAATAAATATATAAATATATGTGTGTGTGTGTGTGTGTGTGTGTGTGTGCATATATATATCTCCTTTGGCTCTATCTCCCTAGAGATCCCTAGCACAGCAACTTAGATTTTTAAAGTAGCATTTGGCATCCACCTTCTCTCCACGTATGCTTTTAGTTTAGTACATCAGTGGAACCCGTAATTAGAGACAAATGTGAGATGTAGCTACATTTCCTCAGCTTTCCCTGACTCCAACATTTTTCTTCATCTGCAAAACTCTTCAGTTAAAAGACTAAGAATAAATCCTCATTAGCAACCAAAGGAGCTAGTCCCGTGGTAAAGCCCATTTTAAAAGCAGGCTACTTTTTTGGCCACTAATGGCTTTGCTTTATATTCAAGCTCTCTTGGGGGGTTTCCAAGGTCCTTCATGATCTTTTTCCTAGCTGCTGTCCCCAGACATCTACTTTATCAGGTCATTACTTTGTGATTCTTCACAGGTACCATCTAATCCACAAGTCTTCATCATTTAGCTTTTGCTTATTGTGGTTTTTATTCAACTAAGACAGCCTTCCCCAACTTACATTCAGATTTTTTCCAAATCAATCCATCCATTCTCCTTTTAGCATATTTCTCTATAATTTCATGGATACCGTTTAATTATAATATGTCTCCCTCCATAGATTATAATTTTTATGAAAAGATAGGCATTGTCTGGACCAGTCCCTGACACTTAGTAAGTGATAATATGTCTGTTGAATAAATACATAATTTCTATTGTCTATAAGTACTTGCTTGACTTCCTTACTAACTAGGCTGTGAACATTTAAGTATAGCTGCTTCTGGACAATATCACTGCCTCATGAAATACCAGTGAGTTCATGGATAGTGAAAAAGTCATGGTTTATTAAAATCATGAGGTACCAGTGATGGCCAAAGGGAGAACAAGGAATAAAGTAAAAACGGATGAATCATGTGAGTTTCAGTAAGCACTTTTTTAGCATGCTGAGATGAACTATATTATGCTTCACTATCATGTCCTCTAGAAGGCAGAATATTTCAACAATGAAATTTTTCAGAGCTGAGTGTTTATAGCAGAGCATTAACAGAAGATAAAAGGAAATATAAAAGGCTTCTGTATTTATGTTTCATCTATAAAGAAACCAGAATGAACTGTCCCTACTCAAGACCATAACAGAATGATTTAGGGTAAAAGATATTGTACCCTAAAGAGATATTACCCTGTAAGGAAAGTATTAACATGCAAAGGTGCATCCTATTTTTCTTCTCATTATTGGAATTTCATGTCCCAGGCAAAACAGATGACTCCTATTACTGTAGAACATCCCACACCCACAAATCATGCCAGAACTGTCCCAAAGGAAATCTTCAACTTTTATATCAATCTGGACATGTCATTATTTTTCAAATACTCTTACAAAAGAAGTGCTTCATCATTACTTTGACATCCTTGAGAATAACTCAAATGAATTCTATTCATCGCAAAGGAAAAAACACAATTATTTACATTTAACAGACCTGTTTTCTTCCTCTAGACTGAGAACCCTAATATCTTTAAAAAATTATTCTAGGTTTTCGGTTTATTTTAGATTCGGAGCACATGTGCAGGTTTGTTACATGGGCATATTGCATGATGCTAAGGTTGGGGGTACAAATGATCTTACCACCAAGGTAGTAAGCCTAGCACCCACTAGGTAGTTTTTCAGCCCACAGCCCCTCTCCTTCTTTCCCCGCTGTAGTAGGCCCCAGTGTCTATTGTTCCTATCTTTGTGTCCATATGTACCCAATGTTTCACTCCCACTTATAAGGGAGAACATAAGGTATTTGGTTTCCAGTTCCTGTGTTACTTAACTTAGGATAATGACTTCTTGCTGCATCCATGTTGCTGCAAAGGGCATGATTTCATTCTTTTTAATGGATGCATAGTATTCCATGGTGTATTGTACCACATTTTCTTTATTCAGCTCACCATTAATGGGCATCTAGGTTTATTCCATGTCTTTGTTATTGTAAATGGTGAATTTATTTGAATATTTTATTCATTCCTATTTCCTTGCACGAACTCTGATTGCAGGCTTCTTAGTTTCTCATTTTTGCTCAGTATCTTTTTTAATTGAGGTGAAATTCATATAATATATAATTGTAGTCATTTTAAAGTCATCTAGTAGCATTTAGTGTGTTTACAATGTGCTCACCAATTCTTTTACTTCTCTCTGGTTGATTCCGTATATTAGTGTTCTCCAGAGAAACAGAGCCAATAGGATATTTAGAGAGATATGTAAGAGGGAATTTATTTTGAAAACTGGTTCACAGGATTGCGGGGGCTGAGAATCCTCATGATAAGCTGTCTGCAAAGGGGAAAACAAGGGAAGCCTGTGGTGTAATTCATTCATGTCTGAAGGCCTGAGAACCAGGGCAGCCCATGACGTAACTCCCAGTCTGGGAACACAGGCGCACTGGTGTAGGTCCTGAAGTTTGAAGCCCAGAGTGCCTGAAGTTCTGATGTCCAAGGGCAGGAGAGGGCGGATTTCTCAGCGCTGGGAGAGACTCTGATCTTCCTCTGCTTATTTTGTTCTATTCAGGTCCATAACGGACTCGATGAGGCCAACCCATGTTGGTGAGGGCACATTGTGTTTATTTAGTCTGCTGATTCAAATGTTTATCTCCTCTGGATACATTGTCCCTCAGAAACATGCAGGAATCATGTTTTACCAGCTATCTGGGCATCCCTTAGTCCAGTCAAATTGACACAGAAAGCTAATCACACTTCTTTGTCTATGAATATAACAAACTTCTATTGTCTCTTTATGCCTGAGCTCAACCCTGTGTCTTCAGAACTCACCAGATAAACTGATGTCTAAATTTCCTGAGAAAAACTAAGGCCTCACAATCTCTCTCTGTCTCCCTGTCAACCTAGATTTTCACTCTTTTTCACTTCTTCTTTCTCTCTCTCTCTCTTTTTTTTTTCTGAGACAGGATTTTGCTCTGTTGCCAAGGCTAAAGTGCAGTGGTGTGATCTTGGCTCACTCCAGGCTGCGCCTCTCAGGCTTAAGCAATTCTTGTGCCTCAGCCTCCTGTGTAGCTAGGATTACAGGTGTGCGCCACCACACCCAGCTAATTTTTGTATTTTTAGCAGAGATGGGCTTTCATCATGTTGGCCAGGCTGGCCTCAAACTCCTGACCTCAGTTGATCTGCCCGTCTCCGCCTCCCAAAGTGCTGGGATTATAGTGTGGGCCACCATTCTTGGCCCCTTCTTTATTGAAGAGGAAAAGCAATTTTCCTCCTGTCCAGAACAACCTTTCCTTTCTTCTACTTCATTTTCTTGATTTTCTTGGCATCTTCCTTTCATTCCTAATGAGCTTTTTCTTCTGCCTATTTTGCCTGGTCTACAAATGTATCCAAGATTTCTCCATTCTGAAAACAGCCTTAAGTCAATACTTCTTCTTTCCAGATACCTATTTTTCTCCTTCCCTTCATCACTGCTAAACTTCTCAAGAGTAATTCATATTCTCTGCCTCATTTAAAAACTATTTTGTTTATTAGTTAACCCTCCACCCAACTCAGCTCTCCCACTAACACTGCTCTTATAAAAGTCACCATTCACTTCCTGTTTGCTAAACTGAAGGCCTCAGTCATAATTCTCATTGACCTTTTAACCAAATTTGACACATGTTAACCAAAGCCTCCTATCTGATCTGAAATACTCTTAGTCTTTGGTTTTTGTGCCCTGCCTCTCTCAGGATTCCTTTCCAGCCTCTGGGATTTCAGGGGTTTGAGGGTGGGAGTGGGGCAACTCTGGGAATATCATCCTTTAAATGTGAGTTTTTCTAAACTTCAACTTTGGCTTTCTGTTTACTTTATATACTTCCATAGCTGGTTTCAAAACCTTTCATTGCATCTCCTGTCTTCTATTTTAGTTGCTTTGCAAACTGAAAAAGCACCACCAAAAACATTGGGAAGTGAACTTGTATCTTTTGGGTATTAATATTTGGAACTGTAACCTCAACTTCTTCACCCCCAGTACAAAATTACTTTGAGGTCTTGAGTTTTATCTTAACTCATGTAGATTTTATATTCTAATTGATATTATACCCACCAACGTTTAATTTTAAAAAGAACATGTTACTGTGGAACTAAGCTATCAGTTGAGGTAGTTTGGCTTCGAGATTTTCTTTTCTTAAACTTCATCCCATATACTGTGAGTCTCTCCCTGTCTCTCCAGGAATTGGGGATTTGGTGTGTACATGGAAGGGGTATAGTTTAACCTTTCCTTAGTCATCTCTTATTTTCAGTTCCTGCTTCTAATACAGTTCATTTTATGTATTATTTTGATGTCTTTTAGTACCATCCATTCTTGTCAGGATATTATCATTCCAGATGTGGAAGATGGACTCTTCAGGTTTTCCCAAACATAGCTGACACAATGAATTTGGAGGCATAGCAAACTGACTGAAGGTTTGATGGCAATTAAGTGGACCTTAATAAAGTAAGTACAAATTTATATTAGCCATTTCTGTTTATAAAATTTCTCTGTTATCACATCATGTGATCATTTTCCATTTGCCTCTGTCTCTTTGCTTCCTGAAGATTTTCTACAATGAACAATAAGAACCACTTCCTTAACCTCTTCCTATAAACTTAATTCTTTCAGCATGGAGTAGTGACAGGTTGACAATCCTTCATGTGAAAATTCAAAATCTGAAATGCACCAAAACCTAAAACTTTTTTTTTTTTTTTTTTTTTTTTTTGTGAGACGGAGTCTCGCTCTGTCGCCCAGGCTGGAGTGCAGTGGCCGGATCTCAGCTCACTGCAAGCTCCGCCTCCTGGGTTTACGCCATTCTCCTGCCTCAGCCTCCCGAGTAGCTGGGACTACAGGCGCCCGCCACCTCGCCCGTCTCGGCCTCCCAAAGTGCTGGGATTACAGGCTTGAGCCACCGCGCCCGGCCAACCTAAAACTTTTTGAGTGCTGACCTGATACCACAAGTGGAAAATGCCACACCCGAGCTCATGTGACAGGTCACAGGCAAAATGCTGTCAAAACCTTGTTTCATGCACAAAATTATCAAAAGTATTACACAGGCCATGTGTATATAAATCATAAAAAAAAAGCTTAGATTTGGGTTCCATCCCCAAAATATCTCATTATGTATATGCAAATATTACAAATTCTGAAAAATTTGAAATCTGAAACACTTCTGGTCCCAAGCATTTTCGATAAGGGGTACTCAACCGGTACTTTGAATTTAGCTTTTAATCTGTTTTCATCGCAAATGCTTGAAATTACTTACCGTGGAGTAAATGGATGATCCAAGAGGACACTTCTTGTATCTCCTGAAATGTGGCATCGTCTCGGTGCACTGCTGAGTATACTCACTTTGGAGTGTGCGCTACATTTTGAGAGTTCAAATTCTTTGGAGATAACTTCCAAAGATTTATCTCTGGTTCTGATTTCTGTATATATATATATTTTTAATCTGTACCTCTAGAGTATCCACAGTGCCTATCTGGCATTACAAAATAAACAGAGCCAGAAATTAATAACTTTTTATTAATTCTGGCAAATCTGTTTCTTTTTTCTGTTGTATTCTCTATTTTAAATAAAAGAATTATCCTTCACTTGAGTACTTTCTCTAAAAACCTCATGCATGTGTAACTTCATGCTTCCTTCTTCCCTTGCTTCTCTCATGTGTATACATACATATATGTAAACACACATATAATTCAGCCATCAAGTCTTGTAAATACTACTACTATATTATTTGGGAATTTGCTTCTTTTTCTGAATTACCACTGTAGACCCCTTGTTTTAGGCTCATATTCACTCTTACCTGAATTATTGCATTTGTCTCTTAAATGTCTTTCTGTCTCAACTTTCTAATCACCTTGTCTTCATTCCCCTTTTTTGTCATTACATATTTTTTGAAAACAAAGATTAAGTTGTTCTTGTACCTTAAAACTGTATTTGTATGCCTGTAATCCCAGCACTTTAGGAGGCTGAGGCGGGGGGGATCACAGGGTCAAGAGATCGAAACCATCCTAGCTAACATGATGAAACCTGTCTCTACTAAAAATATAAAAAATTAGCCGGGCATGGTGGCACATGCCTGTAGTCCCAGCTACTCAGGAGGTTGAGGCAGGAGAATTGCTTGAACCTGGGAGGCAGAGGTTGCAGTGAGCTGAGATCGCGCCACTGCCCTCCAGCCTGGGCATCAGAGTGAGATTCTGCCTTAAAAAAACAAAACAAAACAAAAACAAAAACAAAAACAAAAACAAAAACAAAAAACTGTCTTTGTTTGCTCACTGCCTAAAGGGGGAAGTTCAAACTCATTTTATTTTTGTCTATGTTTTTTTTTGTTTGTTTGTTTCTCTTTATATACAATTTATTTTATGCCTTCTATAGCTCAGCTACTCTAGATGGTACTTATTTTTTGAACACATTTGTTTGCTAAAAGATACTATATGCCAAACATTGTTATAAGTGCAGAGAATAAAACATTTACCCCAAATGTTCTACTCTGAAAGAGCTTCACTTTTAAGACTCCTTTGGTTTGGTCACTGCTATGGTTTGAAGATTTGTCTCCTCCAAAACTCATGTCGAAACTTAATCCCCAAGGTGGCAGGATTGAGAGGTGGAGCCTTTAAGGGCTGATTGGGTCATGAGGTTTTGCCCTCACGAATGGATGAATCCATTCATGGATTACTGGGTTATCATGGGAGTGAGACTGGTGGCTTTATAAGGAGAGGAAGAGAGGCCTGAGCCAGCACATTAGCATGCTCAGCCCTCTTGCCATGTGATGCCCTGCACTGCATTGAGAATTGGCAAGGAGCCCCAACCAGCAACCAGACTCTCATGAGACAGGAATGACTCCTTGACTTTGGACTTTTCAGCTTTCAAGACTGTAAGAAATAAATTCCTTAAAAAATTGATTATACAGTTTCAAGTAATCTGTTATAAGCAACAGAAAATAGCTAAAACACAAAACTGGTACTAATACATGGAGTGTTGCTGATAATGAATAACTGAAAATGTGGAAGCTGCTTTGAAATTGGGTAATGGGCACAGGCTGAAAGAATTTGGAGGAGCCTAGATTCTGCAGAGAGCCTAGAAGACCAGGGAATGTTTGGAACTCCTTAGAAACTGGTTAAGTAGTGGTCACCAGAATGCTTATAGAATTATGAACAAAAAAGGCCATTCTGATGAAGTTTCAGGTGAAATTGAGGAATAAGGTATTGGAAACTGGGGTAGAAGCCATACTTGTTGTAAATTGGAAAAGAACCTGGCTGAACCAGGTTCATGCCTGAGGGCTTTGTGGAAGACCAAACTTGAGAGTCATTATCATATCTGGCAAAATAAATTTCTAAGCAAAGTATAGAAGGAGCTGCATGGTTACTTTTGGCTCCTTACACTGAAATTCAGGAGTAAAGGGATGATTTAAAGATACAATTCATAATGTAAAAGAAAAACAGAGTGGGAAGATTTACAAAATCGAGCAAGGCCACATAAGGAGTCAAAAAGTGTGTTCAAGACAAGAGACCCAAAATGTAGTCCAGGGACCATTTGCTAAAGAGATTAGCATGGATAGAAGGGAGCCAGATGTTATTCCACAGGACAATGGAATAAAGACCTCAAAGGCATTTCAGATATCTTTGAAACTGTTCCTTTCATAACAGGCTAAGAGGTCTAGGAAGGCAGAATGGTTTTTGGGTACAGGTAAGGAGTGCCCTCCATAGGCTCCTGCACAGAGATCCCTTAGGTATATGCTCTCTATATTTCAGCACAGCACTCCTTGACCACCCAGCTGTGGCTCAATTGTCCCCAGGAATGGCTTCACTAGGCACTGCTCCAAAGGTGCAAACCTTAATCCTCAGGGACATCCACATGATGTTAATTCTTCAGGTCCACAGAATGCAAGAGCTGTGGAGGCATGACAGCTTCTACCTAATTTCAAAGAATGTATCAAAAAGCCTGTGGGCCCAGGCAGAGACTTGTTGCAGGGGAGGAACCAACACAGAGAACCCCATATTAGGGAAATGACTTGGGGAGATGTAGGAGTGGAGTTGCCACTGAGATCTTAGAACTGTAGAGCTACTAGGGTGCAACACCAGCCTAGAAGAGCGGAAGTGCAGGCTGAGCCATGGAAAGTCATGGAAGCAGGCTGCCTGAGGACTTGGGGTCCCAACTCCTTTACCAGTATGTTCAGAATGCTGGATATGGAGTCATGGGAGATTATTCTCTAGCTTTAAAATTTAATTCCTGAACTTTTGGTGCCCTCAACCTTGTACTTGTCAGCCTCCATAACTGTAAGAAATAAATTCCTTTTAAAAAATAGATTGCCCAGCTTCAGGTATTTTGTTATAAGTAACAGAAGACAAACTAATACAGTTGTGCTGTTTTCTCTGCATAAAACATAATTCTCTCACTTTTGCCCTGATAAAGTTCTATTTGTTGTTTAAGTCCCCATTGAATAATACTTCTGTGAAGTCTTTCTTTTCTACTCTAGAAAGAATGAATTATTCTGTCTATATTCTGGCCAAATATTTTTATGCTCCTGTAAATTTTTGTTGGTATTAGCTCCTAAATACTTCACAAAAATATTTATTTCTGACCATCCTCCTCAACACTACTACTCTTGGCAAAGCCACCAACACCTTCCATCTTTACTGCTACAGTCTTTTTCTATCTGGTTGTTCTTTATCCACATTTGCTTCTATCCATTCTCTTCACTGCAGCCATAGTGCAGTGACTGCAGTCACCACTCTCCAGCAAAATCTCTTCAGTGGCTTTCTTGGCTCTTAGATGAGGATTAGCATTCTTAATTTAGTATCCTACTCTCTGCCTGGCCTGGCCTATATTAGCAGCCTAATCTTATACTTCTTCCTTCCTTGTACTTTGCTCTCCCTTCATTCTGGATGTTACTCAGTTTCTCAAACAGCTGTTCATGAGACTTTAGCAATATGTTAATTTCTCACTCTAGAAATCCACGAGTCCCCTTCTTATTTTATTTAGCTCACCCTGCCTCTGTCATCAAATCTTGACTGAATCATCATTTGTTCAAGGAGGTCTTTGCTGCCCTCCATGATAGATTGAGCACCTCTATTACACACTCACATAACACCGTATTCCTTTCTTTCACAGACTTACCCATTTTAATGATTATTTTTATTATTCCTTTATAAATATCCATCTGCTCTACAGAATCATGTATACTATTAAAGCAGCCTTTTTTTTTTTTTTTTTTTCACCTTGGATTCCAGTTCCTAGAAGAATGCGCTCAATAAATATATCTTGAATGAATAGAACATAATATATTATGTTTTAGCAAGATTGTAAGTGCCTTCCTTGAGATCAGGGCCCATGGATCTCTCATACTGATATCCTCAGAACCTAACACAGTGCCTGAGTTACAATAAAACATCAAATTCAGGGGGGTCCGGTCCAAGATGGCCAAATAGGAACAGCCCTGGTCTGTAGCTCCCAGCGTGATCGATGCAGAAGACAGGTGATTTCTGCATTTCCAACTGAGGTACCTGTTCATCTCATTGGGACTGGTTGGACAGTGGGTGCAGCCCATGGAGAGTGAGCTGAAGCAGGGCGGGGAGTTGCCTCACCCAGGAAGTGTAAGGGGCCAGAGGATTTCCCTTTCCTAGCCGAGGGAAGCTGTGACTGACTGTACCTGGAAAAATGGGACACTTACGCCCAAATACTGCACTTTTCCAACTGTCTTAGCAAATGGCACACCAGGAGATTATATCTTGTGCCTGGCTCAGCAGGTCCCATGCCCATGGAACCTTGCTCACTGCTAGCGCAGCAGTCTGAAATCGACCTGTGAAGCAGCAGCCTGGCAGGAGGGGTGATGTCCACTATTGCTGAGGCTTGAGTAGGTAAACAAAGCAGCTGGGGAAGATTGAACCCACCGCATCTCACCAAGGCCTGCTGCCTCTGTGAACTCCACCTCTAGGGGCATGACATAGCTGAATAAAAGGCAGCAGAACTTCTGCAGACTTCAATGTCCCTGTTTGACAGTTCTGAAGACAGCAGCGGTTCTCCCAGCATGGTGTTTGAGCTCTGAGAACAGACAGATTGCCTCCTCAAGTGGGTCCCTGACCCCCATGTAGCATAACTGGGAGACACCTCCCAGCAGGGGCTGACTGACACCTCATACAGGTGGGTGCCCCTCTGGGATGAAGCTTCCAAAGGAAGGATCAGGCAGCAATATTTGCTATTCTGCAATATTTGCTGTTCTGCAGACTCCACTGGTGATACCTGGGAAAATAGGGTCTGGAGTGGACCTCCAGCAAACTCCAACAGACCTGTAGCTGAGGGAATTGACTGTTAGAAGGAAAACTAACAAACAGAAAGGAATAGCATCAACATCAACAAAAAGGGCATCCGCACCAAAACTCCATCTGTAGGTCACCAACATCAAAGACCAAAGGTAGATAAAACCACAAAGATGGGAGAAACCAGAGCAGAAAAGCTGAAAATTCTAAAAGCCATAGTGCCTCTTCTCCTCCAAAGGACTGCAGTTCCTTGCCAGCAACAGAACAAAGCTGGACAGAGAATGACTTTGACAAGTTGACAGAAGTAGGTTTCAGAAGGTTGGTAATAACAAACTTCTCCGAGTTAAAGGAGGATATTTGAACCCATCACAAGGAAGTTAAAAACCTTGAAAAAAGATTAGATGAATAGCTAACTAGAATAAACAGTGTAGAGAAGACCTTAAATGACCTGATGGAGCTGAAAACCATGGCATGAGAACTACATGATGCATGCACAACCTTCAGTAGCCAATTCGATCAAGTGGAAGAAAGGGTATCAGTGATTAAAGACCAAAGTAATGAAATAAAATAAGAAGATAAGTTTAGAGAAAATAGAGTAAAAAGAAATGAACAAAACCTCCAAGAAATATGGGACCATGTGAAAAGACCAAATCTACGTTTGATTGGTGTATCTGAAAGTGACAGAGAGAATGGAACCAAACTGGAAAACACTCTTCAGGATATTACCTAGGAGAACTTCCCCAACCTAGCAAGGCAGGCCAACATTCAAATTCAGGAAATACAGAGAACACCACAAAGGTACTCCTCAAGAAGAGCAACCCCAAGACACGTAATTGTAGATTCATTAAGGTTGAAATGAAGGAGAAAATGTTAAGGGCAGCCAGAGAGAAAGGTCAGGTTACCCACAAAGGGAAGCCCATCAGACTAACAGTGAATCTCTTGGCAGAAACCCTACAAGTCAGAAGAGAGTGGGGACCAATATTCAACATTCTTAAAGAAAAGAATTTTCAACACAGAATTTCATATCCAGCCAAACTAAGCTTAATAAGTGAAGGAGAAATATAATCCTTTACAGACAAGCAAATGCTGAGAGATTTTGTCACCACCAGGCCCGCGTTATGAGAATTCCTGAAGGAAGCAATAAACATGGAAAGGAACAACCAGTACCAGCCACTGCAAAAACATGCCAAATTGTAAAGACCATTGATGCTAGGAAGAAACTGCATCAACTAATGGAGAAAATAACCAGCTAGCATCATAATGACAGGATCATTCACACATAACAATATTAACCTTAAATGTAAATGGACTAAATGCTCCAATTAAAAGACACAGACTGGCAAATTGGATAAAGAGTCAAGACCCATCAGTGTACTGTATTCAGGAGACCCATCTCACATGCAGAGACACACATAGGCTCAAAATAAAGGGATGGAGGAAGATCTACCAAGCAAATGGAAAGAGAGAGAAAAAAAAAAGCAGGGGTTGCAATCCTAGTCTCTGATAAAACAGACTTCAAACCGACAAAGATCGAAAGAGACAAAGAATGCCATTATGTAACGGTAGAGGGATCAATTCAACAAGAAGAGCTAACTATCCTAAATATATATGCACCCAATACCAGAGCACCCAGGTTCATAAAGCAAGTCCTTAGAGACCTACAAAGAGACTTAGATTTCCACACAATAATAATGGGAGACCTCAACATCCCACGTCAATATTAGACAGATCAACGAGACAGAAGGTTAACAATGATATCCAGGACTTGAACTCAGCTCTGCACCAAGTGGACCTAATAGACATCTACAGAACTCTCCACTCCAAATCAAAATAGTATAAATTCTTCTCAGCACCACATCACACTTATTCCAAAATTGATCACATAGTTCGAAGTAAAGCACTCCTCAGCAAATGTAAAAGAATAGAAATCACAAAAAACTATCTTTCAGACAACAGTGCAGTCAAATTAGAACTCAGCATTAAGAAATTCACTCAAAACCACACAACTACATGGAAACTGAATAACCTGCTCCTGAATGACTACTGGGTAAATAACAAAATGAAAGCAGAAATAAAGATGTTTTTTGAAACCAATGAGAACAAAGACACAACACACCAGAATCTCTGGGACACATTTAAAGCAGTGTGTAGAGGGAAATTTATAGCATTAAATGCCCACAAGAGAAAGCAGGAAAGACCGAAAATTGACACCCTAACATCACAATTAAAAGAACTAGAGAAGCAAGAGCAAACACATTCAAAAGCTAGCAGAAGGCGGCCGGGCGTAGTGGCTCATACCTGTAATCCTGGCACTTTGAGAAGCCAAGTCGGGTGGATCATGAGGTCAGCAGATTGAGACCATCCTGGCTAACATGGTGAAACCCCATCTCTACTAAAAATACAAAAAATTAACCGAGCGTGTTGGCGGGCACCTCTAGTCCCAGCTACTCAGGAGGCTGAGGCAGGAGAATGGCGTGAACCCAGGAGGTGGAGCTTGCAGTGAGCTGAGATTGCACCACTGCACTCCAGACTGGGCAACAGAGTGAGACTCCATCTCAAAAACAAAAACAAAACAAAACAAAAAAAGCTAGCAGATGGCAAGAAATAACTAAGATCAGAGCAGAACTGAAGGATATGTGGACACAAAAAACCCTTCAAAAAAACAATGAATTCAGCAGCTGTTTTTTTTTTAAAGTTGAACAAAATTAATAGACTGCTAGCAAGACTAATAAGAAAAGAGAGAAGAATGAAATAGATGCAATAAAAAATGATAAAGGGGATATCACCACCGATCCCACAGAAACACAAACTGCCATCACAGAATACTATGAACACTTCTATGCAAATAAACTAGACAATCTAGAAGAAATGGATAAATTCCTGGAGACATACACCCTTCCAAGACTAAACCAGGAAGAAGTTGAATCTTTGAATAGACCAGTAACAGGCTTTCAAATTGAGGCAATACTTATTAGCTTAGCAACCAAAAAAGTCCAGAACCAGATGGATTCAGAGCCGAATTCTACCAGAGGTACAAAGAGGAGCTGGTACCATTTCTTCTGAAATGATTCCAATCAATAGAAAAAGAGGGAATCCTCCCTAACTCATTTTATGAGGCCAGCATCATCCTGATACCAAAGCCTGGCAGAGACACAGCAAAAAAGGAGAATTTTAGACCAACATGGGACAATGTGCACATGTGATACGTCCTTCACTCTTCACCAGTCTCTTTCATTAGCATCATAGGCTTAATGGGAGGAACGTCTTAGAGAGAAAGACGTAAAGCTGAGACAACTGACGCAGTAGAATGAGCACTGACTTAGAAACAGAATTGTTCATTGACACACTGAGAGAAAGAGCGAACACAGAAAACAGCTTAAGATGGTATAGTAGCGTGGAAATGACTTGGGCTCTGGTGACAAAGATCTAGGTTCTCCTTCCAGATGATTAGCTGTGAGTGAGCTATTATTCTTTAAGTTTCAGCTTTGGAATATTTAAAATAGGAATAATATCCATGTCAAAGTATCAATGCGACATGTAAATGAGCTATGGCATGTAGATATTTAAATACAGTGCTTGATATATAATAGGTATTCTGTAAAAAAGTTACCTTTTAAATAGTAATAATATTATATTTAATCTTAATAGTCAAACTGTTATCTTAAATTATTTTAACCAATAAAACTTCCAACGGTCAAGTTAAAATTGTACTCCTCAATAAATGGTGTAATTGTTAATCATTTTTTAAAATATCACATTCAGTTTAAATCCTCTCTATTCTCAAAGACAAATACATTCTTGGCTCAGGATATGTCTCCGTGTCAGGGTTTTTCTCACTTTCTTCTCCAAGGTCCAGTAAGAAGGCTCTTTTTGCAGATATTCCCTGTAGCCTGAACTTGGGTGGCTATGTACAATACCGAGTGCCATACCTTGTGCCAACCATGCACCTTTTCTCTTAAAGGAGAAGGAACTTCTGAAAGTGGGGGGATTTGGCAGTCATTTGTATACTGTATAATTCTACTAATTTTTTATCAGTATCATTACACTTTCTATCAAAGTGTATCAAACATGTACACTTTCTACATTTCTTTCATATAAAACTTTATTTTCAAATTCTTAAAAAGTTTGTGAAAAGTTACTATCATAAATGAAAGGCAGTCATGAATTGAAACAGAAGAGTTAGATTGCAAGCTATGGTTAAGTGCCATAAAGCAGAGACAAAAATAAAACAGACATGAAGGAAGAAACAGAGCAGCCGTGAGGCTACAGTGGCCTGGAGAGAGAGCGGGATGATTTGGTTCCAGTTCTTCAAGGGGGATTGGCTGCTCATATTGCGCTTTGCTTGTGTGACACAGTCTTTGTCTTTGGTTGGGTTCCCCAATCTAAGGAAATGTTAAACGAGGCACCTGAAAGATACTCTTTGCGTTAGGTCAGTTTCTTCAAAATAAGGAGATGTTAGGCAAGGATTCATACGCAAGTAATTTATTCAAGAAATGCTCCGGGTTAAATTGGCAAGAGTATGAGGGAAGGAGGGGAGGGAAGGTAAGAAGCCAGGGTACCACTTCAAGTAGGGGTGATGCCAGTCTGATTCAGCAGGGAGTTTTGAAATGTAAGTTACAAGGCACTGTTTGTCCTGACTTAAGGCAAGGGAACTGGGCTTTCATACTCCCACACCAATGAGTCATTAGCTTGTGACCATCTTGGGAGGCACGGTGGTTGCAAATTCCAAGCATTTCCCGTTTTCTGCTTATGCTGGCAAAGATGCTCCACTAGCTCAAGGCCCTGCTTCAGAGAGGTTGGCTGGAGTGGCATCCGGAACTGTGGCAGAAGAAATTTTTTTTTTATGCCGGGAAATTTGTGGTAATGCATTACAGTCGCCATAGGAGTCACACAGCAACCATGCCTTTTTATTAAAGAATCAGCAGGCAAAAAACTGCTTTCTCAAATACCTCACCACTTTCTAAATGCTTCATCTCAATTTCTATACCAAATTCCATCATGATCTTTAAATCTTTTTTTAATATTAATAAATTTTTAGAACGTGTCATCCTTGCACAGGGGCCATGCTAATCTCTGTATCATTCTAATTTTAGTATAGGTACTGCCAAGGTGAACACTAAATCATTCTTTGAGTAGCACTATACGCTTATATCTATAGAATAAATATACTTTTTTTTGCATAAACTATCTCAAGTGAATTTCTGTACCTGCAGTCAAAAGAACATTGACTAAGATTGCTTCAATTGTTCCTTCTCCCTAGAAAACAGACTTGTATTTATGAAGCTAACCAGTGCTCCTTCCTTGATGTTGCTCGTAGCTAGATCTTCTGGCTGTCCATCATCTCTTCATGAGGGTTAAAGATTCAGGACACTTTCATTTGTAGCCTTATCATAGGCAGCTTCCAAGACACTCCTGTTGAACCACATCGATGGTGACTAAATTCGATGTTTCTGGGATTGGCAGGCAATTAAATAATGTGTAACTGTGGACCTATCTCTCTTCATTATTAAGTCTTTTAAGAGTGTCAAAATTTGGCTAGGTTTCTACCTCTTTTAATATGTCTATTTACTGAGTTTGTTATGTTTTCCATAATAGAAACTCATCACCAAAAAAACAGTGCATATCTAATCTTTAGACTGGATAATCTTCATCTCTACTCAATGCATTTTTTCTTTCTTCATTAAAATATTTACTTATTAGTTCATTTCTTTTTCTCTCATATACAAATATCTTTCTTTCCTACTAAAGGTCATGAGAGAAAAATTATTTTATACAACCATTATAAACTCATGAACATGCAGGAAGTCACTGTACTAAATGGAAGAAAGTTACAAAATTAGTGATAGTTTAAGACCAAAATTTAGATTGATAGTTATGTTTAGGCTGATTTTATATTTGTTGATAACTTTTTATGTTTCATCTAATAAGAAATTTGTGGTGAGTGTTCAATAAAAAAGGGAAAGAAGGAAAGTAAATTAGGATTTTGTCTCATAAAGTTTATTGGTGTATTTAAATCTTACATTCTGAGATAATATTTTGAAAGGCATTTGGCATTTCTTGAAACACTACATAAAGGTATGAGAGTTGAAATGATAGTTCTCTCTCTAAAACTATCAGTTGAAGGCAAAAAAATTCATCAGCTCATCTGATACTTTCTATGGTGAAAGAAGTCATTAATAGAATTTTGCTTCCCTGTAGTTTTTGCTTTATTTAAACGTTGGAAAGGTTTTATTTCTAGAAAAAAATTTAAGGGCTTTACAAGATAAGAACTTTTGTATTTAAATCCAGAATCAGTCTTTTATCAAATTGAGCTTTTGATTTTCATGTTCTGACCGGAAGATTTTAATTTATAAGATATGAATCCATTAAATTATTTCATCATGATTATGATTTGAATGATTACACTCACCCTCAGTATTAGAGATTGATACTAAAAATTAAGTAGAAGGGAATTGGACCTCATCTGATTTTTTACTCTTGAAAACAGATGAAATCGTCTAAATGAGAAAAGTATGATCTTGTGCTGCGTGTTTAACATTTCCAATTTAAATTGCTTTGACTTCCCGTGTATGTGCACTTATATTTGTCCATTTATGTACACAGTTTTTTTTAGTTGCATGAAAAAGGCACTACAGTTACAAAATATCATTTCAATTGTAACTTGTGATTTTGGAAAAAGTTATATAAATAACACAACTTTGATCTTTTGGTAGATCTTCTATATGAAATATCCAAAATACTAAGCAGGAAATAAGAAATATTATTTGCTCCCTATGGTTTTATCAGCTAGATTGACTTGGTTCTGACTTCAAACACACACTGCCTGGGTCTTCTGATAAATAAAAGTGCTTGGGTTTACATCTATGGTATGTTCCTGTGAACCTTGCTAAGCTCTTTTTGGCAAGATGAAGGCTATCAGCATGAACCACAACAAATAGTACACTCTTTTTTTGTTTTTTGACTTTTCATACCATTTCAAATAAGCGGATGTGTGCTGGATTGACCACACGATGGCAGTACATGAACGCCTTATAAATGAAAGCAAAGTAAAATGAGTCTTCAGACTGTGCGATCACCCAAAGTATCCTCTTAAAACACGAAAGCCAAAATTGACAAATGGGATCTAATTAAACTAAAGAGCTTCTGCACAGCAAAAGAAACTATCATCAGAGTGAACAGGCAACCTACAGAATGGGAGAAAATTTTTGCAATCTACTCATCTGACAAAGGGCTAATATCCAGAACCTACAAAGAACTCAAACAAATTTACAAGAAAAAAACAAACAACCCCATCAAAAAGTGGGGAAAGGATATGAACAGACATTTCTCAAAAGAAGACATTCATACAGCCAACAGACACATGAAAAAATGCTCATCATCACTGGCCATCAGAGAAATGCAAATCAAAACCACAATGAGATACCATCTCACACCAGTTAGAATGGCAATCATTAAAAAGTCAGGAAAAAACAGGTGCTGGAGAGGATGTGGAGAAATAGGAACACTTTTACACTGTTGGTGGGATTGTAAACTAGTTCAACCATTATGGAAAACAGTATGGCGATTCCTCAAGTTCTAGAGTATGGCAATTCATCTAGAACTAGATGTACCATATGACCCAGACATCCTATTACTGGGTATATACCCAAAGGATTATAAATCATGCTGCTATAAAGACACATGCACACGTATGTTTATTGCGGCACTATTCACAATAGCAAAGACTTGGAATCAATCCAAATGTCCATCTGTGACAGACTGGATTAAGAAAATGTGGCACATATACACCATGGAATACTATGCAGCCATAAAAAAGGATGAGTTTGTGTCCTTTGTAGGGACATGGATGCAGCTGGAAACCATCATTCTTAGCAAACTATCACAAGAACAGAAAACCAAACACCGCATGTTCTCACTCATAGGTGGGAACTGAACAATGAGATCACTTGTACTCGGGAAGGGGAACATCACACACCGGGGCCTATCATGGGGAGGGGGAAGGGGGGAGGGATTGCATTGGGAGTTATACCTGATGTAAATGACGAGTTGATGGGTGCTGACGAGTTGATGGGTGCAGCACACCAACATGGCACAAGTATACATATGTAACAAACCTGCACGTTATGCACATGTACCCTAGAACTTAAAGTATAATAATAATATAAAAAATAAATAAAAAATAAAAAAAAAAACACGAATGTGGCGGGGCGCGGTTGGCTCACGCCTGTAATCCCAGCACTTTGGGAGGCCGAGGCGGGTGGATCACGATGTCAGGAGTTCGAAATCATTCTGGCCAACATGGTGAGACCCCGTTTCTACTAAAAATACAAAAATTAGCCGGGTGTGGTGGCGGGTGCCTATAATCCCAGCTACTCGGGAGCCTGAGGCAGGAGAACTGCTTGAACTCAGGAGGCGGAGGTTGCAGTGAGCCGCGATGGATCGCACCCCTGCACTCCAGCCTGGGTGACAGAGCAATACTCCATCTCGAAAAATAAATAAATAAATAAATAAATAAATAAATAAATAAAACCCACGAATGTGTCCCAACTACTCCACCGAATATCTTTCATATTGAAAATATGGTCAATTTATGTCCTTAATATTGAGATTTTTCCCTTTCACTACAGACTGATAGAATTGTTACTATTCAGTGAAAGCAGGTATATGTTAAAGACATTGCTTTGGTTTTATTTTAATTGAAAGAATGGCCAGGCATATATTATAATCAGTAGGCATAAAGTAGCATTAACCCCTCACTGACTTATATAGCTCTTGCAAAAACAATAATTTCTATAAGGTATTTTTCCACTCTATTAATTCTCAGGACATCCCTCAGAGGTTACTAATAAACTAAATAACTATTTTAATGATGAAAAATGTAATCTAGATATTAAAATTTCAAGACAAGTGGAAAATAATGGGAGTTATCTTTTAGAAGGGACAGTTTTTGGGTCAATGGTTGTACTCCTATCAACCAAAGTGAAATAAAGTCAATAGATAGGAGTACGCATATTTTAAAAGAGAAAGGAGGCAACAAAAAGTAAATAAGATATATTTGATTTATAAAAGAGTTAAGTCTTGTAATCTATAAGTACTCATGAAATGTAGGGACAGAAAGTATTTATTCTTATTATTCGTACATTTTTCATGACACCTTATTTCTTTTTATTGTTGTGTTTTCAAGCTGCTTGTTCAAGTTTTCAAAAACGCTCCAGTTAATTCTGCCTGTGACAAGTAACCATACTGTCCAATCATTCATTCTATAGGGAAAATATTTCTACCAGTTTTTTGAGGTTGTCCTTTGAATAATAGACATTCCAAATGTCTATATAATCTGAGTACACCATCTTGCTCTTCTACATTACTTTTGCTTATCTTTTTTTTTTTTTTTTTTTTTTTTGAGACGGAGTCTCGGTCTGTTGCCCGGGCTGGAGTGCAGTGGCCGGATCTCAGGTCACTGCAAGCTCCGCCTCCCGGGTTCACGCCATTCTCCTGGCTCAGCCTCCCGTGTAGCTGGGACTACAGGCGCCCGCCACCTCGCCTGGCTAGTTTTTTGTATTTTTTAGTAGAGACGGGGTTTCACCATCTTAGCCAGGATAGTCTCGATCTCCTGACCTCGTGATCCGTCCGTCTCGGCCTCCCAAAGTGCTGGGATTACAGGCTTGAGCCACCGCGCTCAGCCTACTTTTGCTTATCTTAAACATACCCAAGCCGAATTGCATATCCTGTCTTCATTGTTTGACCCTACTTGACATTATGTGTTTCCTGAGCCTTTTTGGGAAAATCAGTTATTGATACAAATTTCTGTAGTTAAAAAAAAAATCTTCTGGCAGTTGAAAACTAAGCACAGAACTCCTAGTTGTCCTGTGGATACTTCTGAGAATGGACAACGATGGATCTGTTTCCCTTTACTAACTTACTTGTATGCATAAACTATACCATATACAGAATCTCAGAGGTAATCTATTAAAAGAAGGAAATCTTGTCTCTTCTAATTTTATCTTTGGATTAGTCTGTTCTCTGTTGTTTAGATTGCTCCCTTAAATCACTTGTGTTTGCAAAAAGTAAAAGCTACAGAGACAGAACTCACAGCAAATTGTACCTTCCTCTTATCTCCTTTCTCTGCCTCATTTATCCTTTCATTTCCTTTTCTCTCTCCTCTCTGCTCCCTTTTTCTTAAATTTGGAATTCTAGTTTCTCAAAGACAGAGGAGAATTGTAGGAAATATGGGAGGAAATGCACAATTATCAAATTACAACCTCAAGGGATACAGTAATAAACATCAATCTGAAGTTATTTGGGAATAGATTGCATGGTTATTACAGACACATGCAAACTGTATGTAAATAAACTTGTGACCCACTTACGTATTGGTCTTGGAAGTCATACCTCACTTCTTAAATGCTGCTTAGTCTGACTATCCTGAAATTTCTCTATCCTCAGCATGAAAGATTATCCCCATTAAAAATAATATCAATATTTTCATTTCAATAGCTTTAAATATGGAGCCAAAATAAGCATATGTGAACTGTTGCTTCATCCTGTCATCCTCATCTATTTAGTCATGATAATGACACTACTATAACCAGCTTGATTTTTCTTTTAGTTCTAATTCTAAAATGATCCATGTTACTATGATGAATATGTGTTTTTATGGAGCTGGCTCCATTTCCTCATCCTTAGGATTGGGTGATTGTATTCCCTCTTGGGATGAATTAGAGTAGTATATTTGAGATTATATTTCATTAGTTTTATTGCTGCTTGTTAAAGTTTTATTATCCTCTCTGTTTTATACTTCAGGCTGGCAACACTTGCCAGCAGTGCTAAGTGACTGGATATATATGAATCATAAGTTTGCGGCCGAAGAACATGCTGTCTGCAAATATAATGGTGACTTAGAAGTGATATTTTATAATGCTATTAAACATATGCATACACAAAACGGCTATCTAGAATCAAGGAGCTTTATTGCAAATTTTCTCTCATCCCAGTTCAAGTTTGCAGCATTTCTCATAAGTAGTATATAATATGCTTTAAATAGGAATTCATTCATTCTGAACGATTTCCATTTACTTCAAGTTAAGTGTTATCTACTATGTAGTTAGAATTCAATAATGTCTTTAAAGCAATCTAGTACTTGGGTAAAATCTGAAGCCACTTTGTGCTACTTGGATTGATGTCTCTTTACTTAGCTGAATAAACAGTTAAGTAGGTACAACGAATAGTTGCACATCACATAATTGAAGTAGTGCTAGACAGGTTGATGGTTGAACAGAAAGCGTGTGTTCTACTATAGTTACAATCCCCATTCCTCTGAATTCGCTATCCTGTGTAGCACTCCCTACTACATTTATAGCAGTTATTAAAATGTGTGCAACTGGCCGGGTGCCGTGGCTCAAGCCTGTAATCCCAGCACTTTGGGAGGCCGAGACGGGTGGATCACGAGGTCAGGAGATCGAGACCATCCTGGCTAACATGGTGAAACCCCGTCTCTACTAAAAATACAAAAAACTAGCCGGGCGAGGTGGCGGGCGCCTGTAGTCCCAGCTACTCGGGAGGCTGAGGCAGGAGAATGGCGTAAACCCAGGAGGCGGAGCTTGCAGTGAGCTGAGATCCGGCCACTGCACTCCAGCCTGGGCCACAGAGCGAGACTCCGTCTCAAAAAAAAAATGTGTGCAACTATTATTATAGGGAACATTATTCAAATAAACTATCTGAAATTGGACTTTTTCTTAAGAGTAAATTTGTAAGCAAATCTTTGTTTTTCAAAAATGCAGTGTTTTAGTTTTCCAGTAAAGGGAATATTAGCTGCAACCTCTTTCAATAATGTAGTCTCTTGAAGAATGATTCATTTATGAATATCTATTAAGGTACCATTATGTATCAAAGGATATCTTGAATTTTTAAAAAACACATTGTCATTTTCATATTATTAAACTTCATGTAATTGAAACCAGTAAATGATATGAAAATCTACGGTTAGCTTGATGCTCAATTACCAATAACCTAAAATTTATTGAACATTTTAGAAAAAAAGTCTAATCTATATTTTTATAGGGTTGCCCTTTCTTGGTAGTATTCTAACACTTAACACATTTTATAGATTTGGATTAATCATGAAATCAAACTTCTCCTTACCCATTGAAAGCAAAACAGTACAAAAACAAAGTTTGTGTGAGAAAAAGAGGTAATCTAGAAATGTCAGCTTATGCATTCTGGAAGCAGACGGAATTTCATGCTTGCCTTCTGAGTGGCAATGCAGGGGGCCGCAGACCCCTGAGCACAGGGCATTACGCTGTGTCTCAGCATTTATTCTAAGGGGCCAGGGAAGTATCAAAGAATTTGGCACGTCCAACGTTAGAGAACTCTTGAGATCTCTGCGGTTTTTCACGTAACTGTGGAGATTTTTACTCAGTTTCCCACTGATTCTAAGAACCCAAACGGACCCTAAAAAAGAATGATCCTGAGACATCGTAAGAATTTGAATTGTCTTTTAAAGAGCTTGGAGTTTGAGAACAAAATAAAACATAATGACAGTAGATTGTTTTGAAACTAAGCATTTACATGCGATGGGAACAAAAAAATTTAATATGTACATGCTTGTCCCTTCTTTTCTGCTTGCCTCTAACTGCTAAGGTGAATTCTTTCCATTCCTGTATTATATTCATGCTAATTTGGGCCAATGAATAAAAACAATCTGAAAAGGAAAAAGTAGGGTATTTATTTTGGGAAGAGAGAAAAATAATGCGATTGAAGGAAAATAACAGAGGAAGGAAAGGCAAAAGCTCATATGAGGTGTTTGGGCTGAGTAGAGTGCTTGGTTGGGAGTTAAGAGTATTAGAGAGGGGCTGGCCGCTGTGGCCCACGCCTGTAATCCCAGCACTTTGGGAGGCCGACGTGGGCGGATCACGAGGTCAGGAGATCCAGACCATCCTGGCTAACACGCTGAAACCCCGTCTCTACTAAGAATACAAAAACAACAACAACAAAAACAAAACAAAACAAAAAAATTAGCCGGGCGAGGTGGCGGCGCCTGTAGTCCCAGCTGCTCCGGGGGCTGAGGCAGGAGAATGGCGGGAACCCGGGAGGCGGAGCTTAGGCGGAGCTTGTAGTGAGCCGAGATTGCGCCACTGCACTCCAGCCCGGGCGACAGAGAGAGACACCATCTCAAATTAAAAAAGAGTATCAGAGAGGAAGCTGCGGCTACCCATGTGGGGAACAATGAGTTACAGAGAGTGCTATGATTTGAAACTCATGTTAAAATTTAATTGTCATTGTAACAGAATTAAGAGGTAGAAACTTGTAGAAGGGATTAGGGTGTGAGGGCTCCACTGTCATGGGTGGCATTGCTGCCATTATGAAAGGGTGAGTTTGGCCCCATCTTACTCTCTCTCGTGCTCTAGACTCTTCCAACTTTTACCTTGTGAGGATTCATTCTTTTTTCCCTCTGAAGGACGCAGTGTGGAAGACGCCATCTTGGAAGAAGAGAATGACCTCACCAGACATGGAACTTGCTGTTGACATAACGTAGATTTCTCAGCTTTCAGAACTGTGAGCCAATCAACTTCTATTTATAAATTATCCAGTCTGTGGCATTGTGGTATAGCAGCATAAAACGGACTGAGGCAGGTGGAAAGAATAGAATGTGAGATGATCCGTGGTTTTTAAAGTATTTTTCCATTCTGTTGCGATTTTGTAAAGGACGTGTTTAAATGATTTGAATGTCTTTTAATTACTTCTGGTTACTGTTTGTGTTTCTCTGACCACATAAGGCTAAGCTGAGCCTGAATCACATGGGCATGGTTTTTATCCACAATACTCTACATTTCTGAAAGATATCAGTTTGCCAAATGTAGGAAACTCTTATGATTTTGCTTATCTCTTGGTAGGGAGCTTGTATCAGGCCTTTTTTTCAGGCAGTGCAAAGACAGAAGTGTGATCACGCTCCTCTTCATTTTGAAGTTTTAGGCCTCTCATCTTTGGAGCAAAGTTTATGTTCTTGAATTACAAGACCCTTGAAAGAGAAAACCTTGTGGTGAGTGAGAGAAAATGAGCCTGTAAGAAAAATCTTGGAAGGAGGCTTTGTTCAGTGCTACCGAGTTCAACTTCATTCCCTGGAGATGCTGAAATTGAGGCGGCCTAGGGTATTCTACCGAAACTGTCATTGAGACCATCCATTGCTCTGTATTTCGTATTGAAAGAAGAGAGAGGCTATAGTCAAAAAAATTAAATATTTTAGCTATTGTGTTTTTCCCAGTAGCAGAAATGGTGGCAGTGATGTTCTGTCCTTATTCTCATGTTGATCAAGTTATAATACCATTCTTCATTTTTTTCTGGCTGTGAAAAGTAATAAAGAATTCAACACATTCAAACCTAAACTCTTGCTTTTCCCTCCTCAGATTTCCCCTCCAACTTTTCTTATCTTTGGTCTCCTGGTCTCTCAGTTTTAGAACTTAGAAATAATCTTTCGTTTTCATCTTCACTCTTGTCCAGTCTTTGATATCCATAATTTCTGCTCTTAATGTTTCTCAGACTCTGATGATTGGCAAAAATACAATTTTACTCAAGGTGTTCCAAATGGAGAAGACTGTCCCCTTCCTCTCTAATTCTTTTAAGAGCGAAAGTTAGTCTCCTGCCTTAAGGTAGTGTTTGCTCTTTACTCTAGTGCCCCAGCCTCTGTCTCATCCCATACATACTTGGCAATTATCTATTGCTTGTGGGAATGATTGTGAAGTTTATTAAAATGCATTATTTTCATGTGCATCTGTCCTATATGCATACTGAGTCCAAAAACTATAAAAATTACTATTTTTGCCTTCTTTTCTCAATGACAGTGTCTTATTTTTGAGTATCCTTTTGAATGTATACATTTTAAAATGCTGGGTTTGTAAGAAGTTCTAATAGAAGTTCTGAGAGGGTATGAGTCTCATAATTTCAATTTCAATTTTGGAAAAGTGGACAAAGATGAACTTCGATGCATCCTGAAGTCCCCTGTCTTGTTCTTCATACCAACTGCTTTCAGGCCATAGCCTGTTAAAATTACTTTAATTCACTGGAACTGCTAGTTTTCTCAGGAGTATTTTCTGCAAGTGATCAATGCTTAAAGTCATGTCTAGCAGCACTGGTGGCATTTCGGTCATAATTGATGGGTTTGGGGGGGTATGGTATTATGGCAGTTACCTCTACAATCTGACCGTGTAGATAAATGTCTACTCTACTCACAATTTCAACCTTGCATTATTTTGTTTATTAGTAGAGTGCCTCTTTTGAATAAGGATTTGTAACAGCTATACTTTTTTTCTATATATGTAAAATTTTCTTAAATCTAAAATCTGAAATATTTTGGGAATAATAATTCCATAATATTTTTTACTTTGTATGTGTTAGTTCTTTGTTCTCTTTCAGATTTACCTCTTTGAGACTGACAAACACTTGGCGTTATAAATAAATGGTTTTTGAAGATTTATATTGCTTTTCTAAAATTAAAGTATTTAAATATATACCTATCTTATTTATATTTATTTAAAATATATATAATTTAAATATCTTAGAAATGGAAATAAACACTTAAGTTAAAGCAATTGATCCTCCATCAGCCAATCAATAAACACTGAACTCCGTTCTAGGCTAGAACCTTGCAGATTCCACAATTACTTTAGGACATAGTCCCTGCTCTAGTTGAGCAAATATTCCAGGAAAACTTCAGAGTGGCACAGGGCATTTTTCTTTCAACCTTTTCAGAGTAGCAAACAAAAAGCCCAATAAAAGAAAGAACTCTATTGTAAACCATTATTGTGTTTAAAGACATTATTATGCCTAAGAACCTGCTATACTGCATACATGTAGTATCACTGAAGAAATAAGCCTTATTTCAGTGACTGTCAATTGTAAAGCTGAGAAAAGTTAAAAAGTGCTTGGCGGGATCTACTGATTTGTGTTTTCTCAAAGCCTCCTCTTATATTAGGCTGTTTCTAACTTCAGTTGGGTAAAAGTGTAAAGTTTCTAACTACATATTATAAAACTGATATGGTAAATGTTCTCTTTATTTTCTGGTAAATTGTATATTCCATTTTCCTCCCAAACTCAGTGACCTTATGATTTATGCTTTTTTCCCAGATGAGGCAGTGGTTCTTGACCTTGGGTGCACATTAGGATGACCTGGGGAACATTTAAAACACATGGACTACCCAGCTGTCATAGAGGTTCTTACTTAATCGGATTAGGAGGAGCCCTGGCATCTGTACATAATAAAAGCTCACAAGGCAATTTTAGTATGCAATCAGGACTGAGAATTACCGGTAGGAGGGGAAGGGGTTTTATTTAAATTATCTGGAAAATCCCATCACTGGGAATATGAATACATCCTGTGTGCATAGTGACACAGCATATGTTTTGAAAAAGCTCTCCTACCAATTCTAAGCACTGCAAGCAACCCCAGTGTGAGGAAATAAGTTCTTCATGCGCTCTGTTGTGCCGTCCATTTGCAGCTCTTTGGAAAAATCATGTTGGGGAGACGTCGGTTGATTAAGTTACATAACCATCAGTCAATGTGCAGCGAATTATCTCTGCACCTCTTGACATAGTAACACTTTAGTTTGATTAGTTATTAGATGTACAGCTGAGATGAAGAATCTTTGTAATCAGAACACAAGACAGATGTGTTTTTATGAGGACAATGGGAAAACCTGGAAGGCTTAAGACAGTGTTGGCGTCCTATCACCTGTGGAGATGAGTTGCTGGAAAAAGGAAGTGTCAGCTTCATAATTGTACCTAGAGTCAATCCTTTGTCTATTTTTTTTATCAGTATCTCAAAATTTTATTTAGAAAACTGTTCCTGTTGAGTCACTAAATACACTAACAACTTTGTCACTGACTATGGCCAAACTCAATCACTTTGGAGCATTCAGTTTTTCTTATTGTTTCTACCAACATCAATTAATCTTAACTTTTTCAATAGTAATTTATAATAACAAAGAGATTTGGAGAAGAAATGTTATTTCATTTTTATATTGGATTCAACACTGTGTACAGATGAGGCTATGTGATGGCTAATTTTATGTGTTAACTTGGCCGGGCCATGATGTCTAGATATTTGGTTAAACATTATTCTGGATGTTGCTGTGAATGTGTTTTTTGGAAGAGATTAACATTTAAATTGGTAGACTCTGCGTAAAGCAGATTGCCCTCCATAATGCATGTGGGTCTTATTCAACCAGTTGAAGACCTTCATAGAACAAAGATTGACCTCTCATAAGCAAGAAGGTATTCTGCCAGCAGACTACCTATGAGCCTGAACTGCAGTTCTTCCAAGGGTATCCAGACTGTGGCCTACCCTGCAAATTTTGGACTTCCCAAGCGAACCAATTCCTTAAAATAAATAAATCTCCTCTCTCCCTCTCTTTCTTTCTCTCTCTCTCTCTCTATATATATATGTGTAATATATATACACACATATAGATCTATCTATATATTATATAGATATACAGAATATATAGCAATATAGGTCTATGCTGCTATATCTATAGAGAGATAAAGATTTATATTGATTTATCTATATATAGATCTGTTTATCTATCTAATCTATATATATTCTGTTGACTCTGTTTCTCTAGAGAGTCCTGACTGATACAGGTCATACTAAAGATATGGATGGTATGGTGGTTACTGTGGGCCCATCTGTCTCCAATTCTGGTCATCTGGACCAGTAATATGAATATTCCATGAGAACTTGTTAGAAATGGCAATCTTTGGCCTTTATCCTAGAACTACTAATTCAGAAACTGTGGCTGTGGCTTGCAATCTTTGTTTTAACAGATCCTCCCTGTAATTCCTAAGCACACTAAAGACTAAGGACAGCAGTTACTATGGTTTGAATGTCTGTTTCTCTCCAAAATTCATATGTTGAAACTTAAACCCCAAAGTGATAGTATTAGAAGGTGGGGTCTTTGGTGGTGGTTAGATCCTGAGGAGGTCGACCCTCATACATGGGACTAATGTCCTTATGAAAGGGCTGAAGGAGACTATCTAGGGCCTCCTTTTGCCCCTCTGCCTTCCATCATGTGAGGACACAGCAATAAGGCACCATCTTGGAAGCAGAGAGCTAGCCTTCACCAGACACTCAATTTGCTAGTGTCTTGATCTTGGACTTCCCAAACTTGAGAAATGCGAGAAACAAATTTCTGTTATTTATAAAGAACTCAGTCTGTGGTATTTTCTTCTAGCAGTAGGAATGAACTGAGACAACAGTCATAGGTCATAGAGGACTTTGGGAATTAGCATAAACTATCTGCAATCTCATTCTGACTCTATTTTCTAGAGGTAATCCATCTAGGTAAGAAGGGACATAGATCAGTGGTTTTTAAACTTGGCTGCACATTCAAATAACATTAGAAGCTTTGAAAAACCCATGCCTGCATTGCAGCCTACACCAGTTATGAGTATTTCTAAAATGTGCCCAGGTGATGCCAATGTGCAGCCAGTTTTAAGAACCAGTAGCATAGCTAAATCAGATATGTTTGCTATTGGGAATAGAGGAAACAGTTATGGTATTAAATGACCAAAATATCCTCTGAGTAATTATAAATTATGAAATATAATAATCATAACTAGCATATATTTTAAGTTATACCTATTAACTTATTTAATCTTACTAATAACCTTACACCTATCCACCTTTAGCAACTGAGGCAACAGAGATGCAGAAAGGTTAAGTTGGCAAAAGTGACAGTGACAAAACAGGGACTGACTTGATCTCAGGTACTCTGCTCCAGAACTTGTGCTCTTCACTATTACCCACCACTACCTTGCAAATATTAGTTGATGTGGGTGAATGCATGCTTTTCCTGCAATTGACTCCCAACTTGAAGAAGACTGGCATTTGCGACCCTTGCTAATTTCCTATCAGTGATCTATGCAGGCATGAAAGGAGATTGCTAACCAAAAGGCCAGGACATAACTCACCACTCCTCAAGTATTTAAACAAAAATAGAATCCTGGAAAATATCTGAAACTAGAAAAAAAAATCTGAATGACGAGAAGTGTTTTGTGTTAAGCCCAGAGGAACAAAAAATGAGGAGGCTCCGGTTGATGAAAGGAACTATCTTCTCGATTCATGTTAATAGCCTGGCATGGCCTAGCTTCTTGATTCATGGAGCCATATGGTGTCATCAATGATGAATTTATGTGGTAAAAACATACTCACAGTTTTGAAAACATTTTAAATTAATTGTTGCATGCTGTCATTCATGACTAGTGTGTGTGATGCAAAGGAAAATACTGCATTTGCTTTAAGCACCTATCAAATTTTGGAACCTTTAAAGTATAATATCCACTAAATCCACTTAATGTTCACCATGGTAATTAAGTTTGGCACTTTTTCTGTTTTATTTATCGTTTTACACATAATTAAATTTGGAGTCTGGTCATAGCCATTGGGTACAGAATCATTTACAGATGTCTCTATGACAAGTTTTTAATTCAACTTGCCAGTATGAGGGTCTGATTTGGGGGAAGAAAGCAAAATAAATAAATAAATAAATAAATAAATAAATAAATAAATAAATAAATAAATAAATAAATAAAATAAATAAAAAACAAAAACAAAGGAACAGTTGAAAAACAACTACAGTGACAGCATTGTAGACTTCAACATCAATCTGACTGAGATTGTGAATTAACATGATCTTAGTTTTACATGAGCTTTTTATACAGAAATGATTGATTCCACAACGTGGATTTGTCTTACACTTAATTGTGAGGTATTTGTGTTGCTGGGTGGTAAAAATTTGTGGAGTAATTCCCTTCCTGTAAAAGAAAAACTCTCAAACATAAAGCTTGGTATATATCTGTCTAATAATTTAGTCTCAAACTCAGAAAAAAAACCACAGTTTTTTCAGTTTTGAGATGGCATTTGGTGCTTATTTACATTATGGGTTTTTTGTAACTTACACTTTGAAACATTCTTTAAGTGCCTTAGAATCCTTGGTTGAATATTTTGTTTTGTCCTTATAAAAGAGAGCCTCTGAAGAAATTGATTGGTTTACTCTGAAAATGTATCATTTCTTCAGTGTACATTAGGCAGACATAGAAATCTATTCTTGGCCATCGCATCACAAGAATTCCTATGAAAACGTCTATACCGGAGAAACAGCTGGCCTATTTCCTGTTAACTTAAAATTATTGTTTGCAGAATAAAGAATAGCACTGGTAATCTTTTCCTTAGTCAAACTCTTAACTTCATCTGCTGTTTATTTGCTGAGAAGCAGAAATCTGAGTTATTGCTTTTGTTCCAAACTCAGTGAAACAGTGCCTTTAAAGTATCAAATATAAAGAAAAAAAATAAAATTTCTCCCCAAATAATACGAATCCAAGAAGGTATAATACATACAAGTAAATTCATTTTCCCAATTAATTTATCTGCAATCATTTGTTAAACCTAACATATTTTCTCTTAAATAGGAGCAAATAATAACAGACGCAGGCCACCTACTTATTTTCATTAGCTATTAATTTATCAATACATTCACAGAACTTTATACATTAATAAAATTATTCTTTTTAAATTTAGTTTTTAAATTTGACAAATAATAATTGTACATACTCATGTGGTACCTAGTGATGTTTCAATGCGTATAATGTATAGTGATCAGATCAGGGTAATTAACAAATCCATTTAAAACAGTTATTTATTTGTGTTGAGAATGTTCAATATCCTCTTTCCAACTATTTGAAATTATATATTATTGTTAACTACAGTCATCTGACAATGGCATAGAGCAGGCATCCCCAGCCCCCGGGCCAGAGACAGGTACTGGTCCATGTGCTGTTAGGAACTGGGCTGCACAGCAGGAGGCGAGTGGCAGTTGAGCGAGCATTATCACTTGAGCTCTCCCGCCTCTCAGATTAGTGGTGACGTTAGATTCTCATAGGAGAGAGCACCCTATTGTGAACCACGCATGTGAGGGATCTAGGTTGCATGCTCCTTATGAGACTCTAATGCCTGATGATCTGAGGTGGCCACTTTCATCCTGAAACCATTTCCCCCCACTACCAATCTGTGGAAAAATTGTCCTGTCTCTGATGCTAAAAACTTTGGGGACTGCTGGCATAGAGCATTGGAACTTATTCCTCTTATCTAGCTGTAATTTTGTATCCTTTAACAAATCTCTCCCTATCCTTCCCTTCCCTCTACTCTAGTTTTCACTTCTACAAAATCAACTTTTTTTCTTTTCCAGCTTCCACATATTAGTGAGGACATGCAATGTTTAACTTTCTGTTCCTGGCTTATTTCACTTTTGTATTTGTTATTCTCTTTGTGTGTATGCTGTAGAGAGAAAGAGACAGAGAAGGAGAGAGATGGTTTTAGTTATTAATTTGGGGTAATTTAGACATACATATCTTTTCATAAGAAGACAGATCATTGTTAAAATGGAATAGCACATGACTTACTATATTAGTCCATTCTCACATTGCTGTGAAGAAATACCCAAGACTGGGTAATTTATAAACAAAAGAGGTTTAATTGACTCACAGTTCCACATGGCTGGGGAGGCATCAAGAAACTTACAATCATGGTGGAAGGCACCTCTTTACAGGGTGGCAGAATAGAGAATGAGTGCCAAGCAAGGGGTGAAGCCCTTTTTAAAACTATCAGATCTTGTGAGAACTCACTCATTGTCACTAGAACAGCATGGGGGAAAAGACCCCCATGATTCTATTATCTCCATCTGGTCCCGCCCTTGACACTTGGGGATTATTACAATTCAAGGTGAGATTTGGGTGGGGACATGGCCAAACCATATTACTTACCAACATGGATGTTGGCTTTCGAACCTTTTCATTTCTTTATCTTGATTACTGTTTAGTAGAAACTGAAACAAAATTAATGCTCCTGAAATGGTAACATGAATTTTACTGGTTAAGATAGAATCCTAGTTCTTATTAAAAGGATGATGTGTATATATCATGAGGAATTGCTTTCATTTTCTAAAAATAAAAGTTTTCCTAAGAAATTCAGTCTCATGTTTATGTCACTTTTACTTACTCTATGTCAGGAAGAAGGAAGAAGTCATTGCTGATATAGTTTACTGCAATAATGTCTATATAAGCATACTGTAAACAGCAACACACTTGTTAAATTTGGGGCACTACTTTGATTTTTTAGAAACACCCAAAACCCACAAATACCTTTGACAAAGCAAGTGATCCATTTGAAGGTACTAGAATATTAATCTTTCAGCAATGGTATGAGGCAGTAGGCAACTTTGAAAGGAGATGATTAATTTCTTGAAGAAAAATCTCAGCAAATATATTATTTATATGGCTTCATCATATTTCTCTCACCTCTTCCTTGCCTTTTTTCCCTGATGTATTAGGCAGTTTGTATGGCACTGTCCAATTTAGTTAGTCCTTGAATGTATCAACTTCTAATGATTAATACAAGTTAAAAAATTCAAATATAGTTTGAATTAACCTAGCATTGTCTTTGTAACAATAGGATTTTTAGTATACTAGAGCAGACAACACAGATGTGAGGGTCTTAAAAATGTAAATAAAAGGACAAATATTGAATATAAAGGAGCAGTTTAATGTACTGGCTAAGAGCATGAACTCTGCAGTCACAGTGTCTCTATTCAAATTCTAGTTCTTCCAGTTACTAATGTGTAACCTTTTAGCAATTAACCAATGTGCACTTCAGTTTCCTTCCCTGAGAAATGAAACTCACAATGCACTTACCTTATAGAGTGTTTGTGAAGATTAAATAAGTTGACATGTGTGAAATGTGCAAGCTTTAGCTCTATTTAAAAATAATAAATTAGAAAAGCACTTAAAATTCATGACATGTGTGAAAGGCTGGATTTAGTTTATAATCTTGAGAACACGATAGAAGAGAGACAAAGGGATTTCATGCTGTGGTTGGGAGGGGTGGGGAGACGAAAATATTTTTTTCTATTAACTATGGAAAGCTTCAAGGAGGAAGGAAGAAGACTGGGGAGGCTGATATTGTAGGCTGCTGAGGAGAACTTTTGGAAAGGAGAGTGAAAAAAGTGGAACAGGCATTGAAACCTAGGGAGAGATCATTGTAAATTCAAATGGGACATACACAAAAATAGGTTTTAGACTTAATCAGAAATGTTATGGAAAGCTATTTTAAGACTTAGAGAGTTGGCTGGGCGCGGTGGCTCAAGCCTGTAATCCCAGCACTTTGGGAGGCCGAGACAGGCGGATCACAAGGTCAGGAGATCAAGACCATCCTGGCTAACACGGTGAAACCCCGTCTCTACTAAAAAATACAAAAAACTAGTCGGGCGAGGTGGGGGCCGCCTGTAGTCCCAGCTACTCGGGAGGCTGAGGCAGGAGAATGGCGTAAAAAACCCGGGAGGCGGAGCTTGCAGTGAGCTGAGATCTGGCCACTGCACTCCTGCCTGGGCGACAGAGAGAGAGACTCCGCCTCAAAAAAAAAAAAGACTTCAGAGAGTTAAAGTCAAGTGAGTCATCGGGTAAAGAAGAGAAAGGACTAACTGTGGCTTTGATAGTGAGAGGAAGTTTTGTACAAGGCAGTTACTGAGATAGAATATGTATGTAGAAACAATAGATTTTGTCAATAGAATATATATGTAATGTATGAAATGAATATATATCATGTATGTATAGGCATATATATTATATACATACATACACATTTATAAAGAAAATAAGTGTAATTGACTCACAGTTCTGCATGGCTAGGGAGGCCTCAGGAAACTTACAACCATGGTGGAGGGCACTTCTTCACAAGGTGGCAGGAGAGAGAATGAGTGCTGAGTGACGGCGGCAGCGCCTATGTATGTATAGGGGTGTATATTATATGTACACATATGCATATTATATGATACACATATGATAGATAAGGACAATTATTCATCAAACTTTAGGTTCAATTTATTTGGAAGTGACTTTTTGGTAACTTTCATTTCTTACACTTGGCCCAAGAGAAAAACTCAACTGGATTAAGTTTAAACATAAATTAACTATAGGAAACTCATACTCCATAGTGTGAGACCTAAACATTTTTGTGGCCTCTGTCCACATTTTTGTTGTTTTGTTGAGTGAACACTTGAAGACAAGTTATAATCTCCTAGTAAGTGTGGCATGATTTGATAAATTATAAAAATGTCTGTTTTTTCCTGAGGAAATATGTTTCAATAATTGAATCATAATTTATTTTGTATAAAATTCCCATTGATTTTAGCATAGCAAGTCCATCTAACTGTCAAAAATTAACAATGTCATAAATTTGAGACTACGTTTTAAGACTGATACATAGATTCTATTGTACTTCTGGATTCCCCATTTGATTGATAGTGTATGCCAGCTTCAGAAGTTCAGAGGCAAGTGCAAATGAATATAACTTTATTTCTATTTTTCTAAATTGCTTAAGATGAGCCTTATCAAGTTGGACAAACAACTTTAATAGTGGGAAACAATTGTATTTCATTGTGAAGGGAGAAGCTGGCACTTTAGCAAAGGTTTATTTCATAATCGCCATACATTTGTTGGTGCAAAAGTGATTGCGGTTATTGCCATTACGTTAAAAACGGAATCACTTTTGCACCAACATAATATACCTTGGCACCTAGTTGCAGAAACATATTGAGAACTGCTTCTGCATTGTGTGTGGTGGAGTGGAGAAGAAATGAGCAAACGGGAAAGACATGTAAGTTACACAAAGCCTAGAGAACTTCAGCTAACAGGGGAAGGGCTGGCAGTAAAAAGTGATTTCCAAATAGAAATGTGGCCAAATTATACCTGTTTTGACAAGCATAACTACTCAAGGTGAGTCTTGCTAAAGGCTGTAGGATGATTCACTCACCAGGTGAAGATGACTGGCAGCAATATGAGACGCCAGCTAAGGTTCTGCTGGGACTAATGATGCTATTTTGCTAATTGTTTCTCTTTTTCCCATCTAACCTTAAATTATGGTAAGAACCTCAGGACCTTGAGAGCTGGATGAAATATTGGCAGCACGTGGCTGGTCATGATGGGCGCTAGGTGAGAAGGCTCCTGTGTGATGGTGGTAGTAGGCATAGTAGTAGAGTTCTTCAACTTAAAGCAAAGGCAGGAACTGCAAGAGGGGACTAACATCTCTAGATTTTGTTTGCCACCATTGAGCAGATTGATAAATTTCTGTTCAGTTTGGCTTTCAGTAAACTGTAAGTTGATCTGGGTTGATTAGCTCAGGTAGATATTAATCCTGATAAGAGTCAATCAAGAAAAAGAGAGTAGTATTAGAGGTGATGGGTATTGTAAAGATATCTTTTGTGTATCAAGTGGCCCTACCATCCACATAAAATGGAAGGATCAGCCTAATAGAAACTGCATTGTGTTCTACTTCTATCTTTAAAATACTTGTCTTCCTAGTCAGAAGAAGAGAAATTTTCCAATCTGTTCTTATACATTTTTTTCCTTTTCAGAGGTCAGTATAATTATTCTCAAGTCAAAATAACCATATTTTTACTGGTAGAGTTTTCTTTGAGGTGCAAAGCAATCAGATATGGCAAGAGTATATCTCAAAATGGCTACAAAATAGAGAAATAGCTAAACAATTAAAGAAAAGAAAAGGAAAACGTGCTTTCTTCTTCATGGTAAAAAAAATAAGATTGCTTAGATGAAGAAGTTGTATATGTTTCACATATCCTAGTTGAAGATTTCTATTTGATCTAGTAGATTTGTACTTGAAGTCATAAAAGTGATCCTGAAAACCTTTGGTTTTATTTTGGTTAATAAGTTTAGTGTTTCTTTGTTGTTATTAAGAACACTATCTTCCCAGTTAGATGGTAACATCACTTCCTTTCTATGTGTCTAGCATAGGTCTCTTCACTTTGCTTAATTGATGTCAGTTGAATTGGAATCGTCTTAGTTCCCCACTTTTTAAATGGTGGTTCAGTACTTAAACCTTTTCTTCATTAAAAGTTTTCATGTCGCAGTGAAACTTTTTTTTTTGTCTTAAAGTTGTAAAAGTATTAGATTCTTTTATAGACCTGTCTATGTCCTGCTGTTAATGATTTTTACCTACAGTGAATTCAGGGAGTTTCTGAAGGAATCTTCACTGAGCATTACAGATTTAGACTCTAACCATGTGGTGTGAACTGTTCTTTTATCTGGGCAGTGCTTGAGGCCAGTCCTCTGTTATGAATCATCTCGACCTCTACCATAATTTTAAACTAAAGGTGAATTACCATATGATTAACACTGTGATTTGTCTTAGGAGATAAGGAAAGAAGATTCAGTGATTGTATTTTCTTCAATATGTTTCTTCAGCCTTAAATTAAATTAAAGTTGGTGTTTATAAAGGACCCGCCATAGATAACATACATGCAATCAGAGTTTCGGTATGACTAGCCAAAAGACTATTTCTTTCTTTGAAATATCCTATTTGGGGTATCTTAATCTGGAGTCCATATTTTGTAGGACAATTAAACTGTGCATTATTTTCTAGACAATATTTATTTCTGATTCAAAGGAGATACAAAGAAAAGGCTCTAAATGCTCTGTGTTCTAGTACTTTTCTCTCATCTCTTTGTACTACTCTTCATCCTCTTCCTTGGCTCTCAGTAGGGTAAGCTCCTTTGTGCTTTCAGGATTTTCACCAAAACTCACCTTCACATTGGGCCACCCCAGTCAATATTGACATCTCAAACTTCCATCTCCACACCTCATGTCCTCCCTCCTTACCTTTTTCTCCTTAGAGCTGTTTACAATCTAACATATCACATATATGATTGACTAGTTTTCTATCTTTCCACACCATAATGTAAGCTCCGTGAGAGCAAGGTATGGTGTGCTATCATATTCATACTATCTAGCAGTGTGTTGGCACATCTAAGTATTCTGTAAATGTTGGTTAATTTAATGATTGAAAAAAGAATGATTGTCATGTCTGAACAAATGGCTAAATTTTTCCTTCTTTGAGTGTAGTCTATGCTGAATGTAAATTTCTCCTGTGTAAGGCTCAACTAGGAATTTTTGGAAGGCACAGAATTAGTTAGAACCTCTATGGTATTTGAAATAATCACTGTAAATTGAGGTTCAGTGTATTAAAAATGTACATGCATTAGCTTGTAAGAAGCTTGGATAAGAAAATATTCTTTGTCATATGGCTTTCTTTTTTTTTTTTTTGGTTCTCTTTGTTTTTCTTCTGAGGAATAGATAAATAAATCAGCAGAAAAAATATTTCGATAGGTGGCATGCAATGGCACCACTGGGAAATGTATTTGATGACTTACAATAAACTATATTCCAAGTAAATTATAATTGCTGCCCAGGAGAGAAAAAACCCAGAAATTAGTTTCACCTTTATATGATGGGAATTGTGTGCACGTAATGCACTTGACAAAAAATAATCACAAGGTGGAGGTAGAACGATTCACAGCAAAATATTTATAATTTCACAATTGGGTACAAGTCAAATGTGAGTCTGCCTAAAATGGAGGAAAGTCATAACATTTTTCAAAAGCATATTACTTTTACAAATTGGTTCTTTCTAATTACTAATACAAATTGGTTCTTTGTTTTCTTTTCTTTTCTTTCTTTCTTTCTTTCTTTCTTTCTTTCTTTCTTTCTTTCTTTCTTTCTTTCTTTCTTTCTTTCTTTCTTTCTTTCTTTCTTTCTTTTTCTTTCTTTCTTTCTTTCTTTCTTTCAGACGGAGTCTGGCTCTGTCGCTCAGCCTGGAGTGCAGTGGCCAAATCTCGGCTCACTGCAAGCTCCGCCTCCGGGGTTCAAGCGATTCTCCTGCCTCAGCCTCCCGAGTAACTGGGATTACAGGCACCCACCTGGCTAATTTTTTGTATTTTTCATATAGACGAGGTTTCACCATGTTTGCAGGCTGTCTCAAACTCCTGACCTCAGGTGATCCACCTGCCTTGGCCTCCCAAAGTGCTGGGATGACAGGCATGAGCCACTGCACCTGGCCGAAACTGACTTTTCGAAGTCTTTTTGGAGCATGTTCTTCAAACTGTGCACCATACTAAGGACTTTGCACATGTTAACACACTAAATTCTCCAAACTGTGAGGCAGGTACTATTTTTTCTATTTTGCAAGTGAGAAAATTGAATCTCAGAGGGGTTATGCATCTTTCCTAGTTATGCAGCTGCTAAATGGTAAGACAAAGATTCTATTTCGCCTAAACCTAACTCTTAAGTACGCAGCATATTACTGTGCATCAAGGCCTTAACTTGAATGCTAGACCTGATAGCCATTTTTGACGATTTGAGCTCAACTCCGTGAGGTATTCCAACACCTTTGGAATGTCCCTTAGGATCGAATTAGCCAACTGATACTGATAGTGAATGTATCTCATAGCAACTTTTTAACATCCAGTCTTTCATAGTCATCAGAAATAGATAACTTCAAGTCATAGTAAAGGTAGGGTCTTGAATTTGCATTAGTCCTCGAATTAATGTATTCAAATTCTGAAGTCAACGTTTTAAGTAGATTCAGTGTTTGAAAGAGTCAGCCCTCTAAAGAATTGACAATGTGAAAAGAGAGAAAAGAAGTTAAGGGAGACTGCTGATTCACAGATGGAGAATCTCCTTGGATCCTGGAGATCAGCTTATCTGTCCTCTTGACCGCGAGATGTTACCTGCTATAGATCGGAACAGAGGGAGCCATACAGCAGTAAAGCAAATGCCAAGCTGGAAAAAAAAATGCTAAAAGGTTTAGTGTCTGGTGTGAGTGTAGTAAACGTTTGGAAGTAGGGTAGAAATGATGGAGAGCTGTGAGTGTAGAGTCGGAAGAAAGGGTCTTGCAAAAACCCACCGTTTGGCCTTTCAGCCTCTGCTTCCCCAGATTATCCTTGCCTTTCATCTTCGTTAGCTGCCCGCTCCCCCACTCAGTACTGCCTACATGGTCTTTTCAAACAGATTGGATCACAGTCACCAGTTCTGCTGACTCGAATGCTATTAAACAACCAATGATTTCTTTTTTAACTCTGGAGAATATTATATATATATTATAAACCAATAACTTTTTCCCTCTTTTCTCTCCTTTGTTTAATTTTCCCTGATTGCTCTTAAAACTATGTCCACTTTTCCCTAGCTGTAAAATTCTTCCTATATTGTTGTGTTAAGTTAGTCATAATCCGTTGTGGATTTTATGTTTGTGATTGTAATTTGATCTGTTATAGCATAACCATGCTCAATTTGTTTACTTCAGTGACCTACTATTCTGGAGTAGTTTAAAAAAACAAAACCAAAAAAACCCCCCAAAAAAACCCAAGTTCCCCGATGAGGATATTAAGCCAAATTCCCTCTGTCCAGATGGCTCCTGCTACCAAGCCAGGAAAATGCAGGTCCTCTATACTTCCTGCTGATTTGTTTATAGTGGCCCTTGATTGCTATTAATGATCCCCAGCTGTAGGGACTACCTAGCCCTGTCTACCTTCCGTCTCTTACACCCTCATTAACCCCTTGGGGTTGGTTCCAGCTTCTCTGCTGTCTATTTCTTCCTTGCTTCTTTGCAAAGGAAGCAAAACTTTAAATTTTAGACCTTCGTAGGAAACTGGAAGAACAATAATAATGAGACGATTCTAGGGAGAGCTTCTTTGACTTGTATTTTTCTTAACTTCATACTCATGCAAACATATACATCTTCATTTTCAATCACTTTTTAAAGAATAAATTCGGAAGCACCTAATATAAAAGACTCATGAATGCACATATTTTTATCCATTTTAGATTGCTTTTTGGAGTTATTTTAGGGACAGTTTTGTCAATTATGTAATGATTTTTATTACTTGAAGCCTACTCTTGACTACCACCTCCCATTCCTTCTTTGTACTTGCTATTTATTTTAGGTTTTCAAAGCACAAATAAAAATATCATAGTGTTAACCATTATATTCAGAAACTGAATATTTTTGTAATCTATATTTGAAATAGATGGAATGCTCTATAAAGGAAAAAAAAGATAGAATGAAGAAGCAACTCAATTTCATTCTTTTAATACCTGGATAGAACATGAAGCAGATATGGTGCCATGAATTAAAGCAAAGTAAAGTAAATTAAAGTGTCTTTTACCTTTGGTGTTTTTCTATCTTCTCGTTTCTTTTTTCTCTTCCTGACTTTAGATATCAAGCTATAAATTTCTCTGAAGATGTTTCAAGTGCCTCTTTGTATTTTAGAAGGGCATTTGGTAATAACCTAACAGCCATGGAACATGTTCTAACTGTCAAGTGCTGCGTCATGTACATTACCTGCATTAGCTCTTATTTCTTGAAAAAACTTCTGAGTTAGATACTTAAATTACTCCCATTCACAGAGGGAGACACTGACAGATTGGGTATGAGCATCATCTAGTGTATCTTTAAGAATAACTAAACAAATGCACTATTCAGCCATTTATCTCCAAACAAAAGCTCTGAAGCTAAAGCAAGATAGGAAGAAGACTTTACAACCATTACACTGGGGGGGGGGGGGGGGGAATTATAAACTGGTACCAGGGAGCAAGCTCTTAAATAACAACAGCAGGAAAAAAAAAAAAAGTCTTGAGGCCCATTGTTAAGAGCAGCAATGGAGGGCTCATTGGATTAAAAAGATTTAATCTCATTCCTTTTCCTTTCTAAGGGAGGAAGAACAGATTGCTTTCTGTTTTCATCTCTGAATGGTAGGAAGAAATTCCCACATAATAGGAATAAAGAATATACATTTTTAAACTAAAAAAAAAAAACTGTGAAAGCGCTCTAATACACTTGAAATGCCACAAATGAACACTCATTGGTAACAAGTCTTATAATCTGGCCTGCTGAATTATTTTAGAATGTGTGGACAATTTTTGTGGCATTTTGTGACTCAGTTGTTTTTAAATTGCATTAAAACTCAGGCAACATTGATAGATTTTATTTTGGATCATACATCATTTGGCAGTTACTTTTGCCATCTGGTCTTTTTTTTCTTTTTTTCTTTTTTCAAAAGCTTTTTATTCTCTGACTAATCTTAATAGCTTCTCAGTTTAAAAATAACTGTTATCAGATAGTGTGCACTTATGGCTTGACCAGTGAAACCAGCTCTCCAGGAGGGGTGTTTTGTTTGTGGGAGCACAGCATTGCTGAACTAATCCCCTGGTACAAACACATTGCAGTGTGTTTTAAATGAATAGATACATTCCAAAATGGAATGAGGGCTTTGGGGAATTACCCACATTTAACCAAATAACCAGCTGTGCAAATGCTAAAACACAATTGATCTGCTACCGTATTTGAAAATCATGGAAGGTCATTTAGTTCAATACTCAGATGGCTACCCAGCAGGTCTAGAAGCTTTGCAGGCCCAGCAGTAACCGATATTAGTCATTACTGGAGATGATCAAAAAGGCCGACTGGGCCTTTCTGAATCCAGCTACCATTCCATTCATGTATTCCTCCCCACAATTGCCAGATCCTGTACATTTCCTCCTTAAATTTTGGCTAAGGAGAAGGTTTTTGGCACATTTTTTCCCCTGGTTCATTTGACTTCTTACTCCTAGATAGGAATGACAAAATTAAACAGACATACAATGGAGGAACAGGGTTTGTATCAAAGGGAAAATAAGGGCTTTAGGCAAAAGTATTTTCGTCATCTACTATCTCTTCTTTTCATGTTTTATTAGTTCATTTTTCATGCTTTAGTCAAATTTAATTTATTTGATGAAGTTGTACCCCTGAAGTCTATATTCACTTTTTTTCTTCTAAATGGAAATAAAACTCTTTCACAAATCTTAAATTTCATTGTTATATTTCCTTTGTTTTTTTTTTCTGTGTTGGTTCTTTTTTTTTCTCTCAGTTCTATTCTGAGTTATTCCTGTGAATGAAGTATTATCCTGGTTTATATATACCTTTTTTTTTTTTTTTGCCAGTGCTTTAGATAAAATTGTTAATTTATTAAAAAGAGTCATGCATTCCACTTCAAATTGTATCAGTGTATTTTCAAAGTATTTAGAATATGTTGGTATATGATGTTGCTGAGTTGATAGCCCTTTGTTTTTTTAGATAGGGGCCCTTATAGCAAACAGAAAATTATTTCCTTTTGGCATTTTGAGTTGTTAAAGAGCTTTGAAATAATTATTTGAAACATGCTTAAGAAATGTAATTTTGGTTCAAATAAAAATATTTATTTTTTGAGATAATAATTTAGGCTATTTTTTTACATTTTACAGAAAAATTTTACATTTTTCTAATGAGATGCAAGTCCAAAAGGGATCAACTAAATGTATTCTTTTGCTTAGATTAATAGCAATTACAGCAGAAAATGCTGAAAAATTGCACTTCTTCAGAGCTCTAGAGTTTTATGTAAAGCAGTGTTATTATATAAAAGGGTCTAAGAATCTAATGATAGAAGGAAAATGAAACTATCAGGTAGACAGAAGCTTTTCCTTTTCTTTTTTACAATTATATTATGTATATTGAAGGTATACACAATAAAAATAATCTTATTGATGATGCTGAAGTGTTGCATTTGGATGATGAAATGCCAGTGCATTTTTTTTTTTTTTTTTTTTTTTTTGAGATGGAGTCTTACTCTGTTGCCCAGGCTGGAGTGCAGTGGTGTGATCTTGGCTTACTGTAACCTCTGCCTCCTGGGTTCAAGCAAGTCTCCTGCCTCAGCCTCCCAAGTAGCTGAGATTATAGGCGTGCACCCCCACACCAGGCTAATTTTTGTATTTTTAGTTGAAATGGGACTTCACCACGTTGGCCAGGCTGGTCTCAAACTCCTGACCTCAGGTGATCTACCCACTTGGGCCTCCCAAAGTGCTGGGATTACAGGCATGGCCCAGTGTATCTTTAACTCTGAATTTCAGGAACAAACTTTTAAAATTTAGTTTTAACTTGTTTCATGGGCTTTTTGTTACAAAAGACACCCTCTTTCTTAGATGACGTGTGTGAAATACAAGGACTACTAGGTTTCTCCTTTATACAATGCTTTGAAGTTAGGCTTCTTGTATCTCTCACCGCCAAGGAGTTCAGGAAACTTTCAGGATGTATTTATACAAAATCTTTCATTATGTAGATTTAAAATCTAGTGTCTGCTGCTTCATGAAAGGATCATGTAATTTATATTTGCAGAGTCACCAGACTGCTTTGTATCTAGGGTCAAGTTGCAGGCTTGCACAAGTTGTCTCCTTTTGTGCAGGGAAGAACACTATTTACATTGAAATTATTGCTGTCTCACAATATTTAGCACAGATGACTAACACTAACAGAACACCAGTAAATGTTTGATGAGTCTAATTGAATTAAATTGCTTTCTGATAAAAAGTGGTGGGTTGCTGAAGAATAATTACGATCATCCTAAATTTGTTCTGCCATTTTGGGAAAAGGTGGGCTGACTTTTCTACAGACTTGCTTTTAAATTTGCAATCTAATATTAGGCCACATTCTAGGTTGGTGTCTTTGAATAGTTTAATTCATAATGTTCACCTCAAGTAAAGCTGATTGGTATTTAAATACAGTATTCTCTTTAGAAGTTACATTTTGACATTTGCCTTCTGCTACTCTTCTGATAAATTTGGATCTTTTCTGACACCTAAGTTTAGCTAGTTACTTGAATAGACCAATACCACAAAATCAATCCAACCACTTCAATCCAAAACTTAACAAACATATACACAAGGGGTTTGAATAATCAAAAGGAGAAAAAGACTGACAGTGATTGAAGATAGGTAAGGAAGGAGGACAAAAAGGGGAGGGCTGCGTGTTAACTAAAAAGTCTGGTTTGGAGTCACCAGGCAAGAAAAGTGTGGGACTGATATGGTTTGGATTTGTGTCCCCACCCAAATCTCATGTTGAATTGGAGGAGGGGCCTGGTGGGGGGTGATTGGATCATGGGGGACGATTTCCCCCATACTGTTCTCACCATAGTGAGCCAGTTCTTATGAGAGCCAATGGTTTAAAAGCATGTGGCACTTCCCCCTTGTTTCTCTCTTTCGCCTGCCACCATTTGAAGAAGGTCCTTGCTTCCCCTTCACCGTCCACCCTGACTGTACGTTTCCTGGGGCCTCCCAGTCATGCTTCCTGTTAAGCCTGTGGAACTCTGAGTCAATTAAACCGCTTTTCTTCATAAATTTCACAGTCTCAGGTAGTTCTTTATGTCAGTGTTTGAATGGACTAACTCGGGACAAAGAGATGTCATTAAACATTTCAAGGTCAGGTATACAGAAGGTAAAGTATTAATGGATGGAGTAGCGTGGCAGAACCATGTCTTCAAATTACTGCAAGAAAATGAAATGAGGCCTAATACCAGAAAGGCAAGACCAAAACACAAGAAAATGCTTAGTGTCACTAATAACTGGAACATATGAAGCCATATGCCTTTAACAGAAATAGAATGATAACATGACTTGTTACTAAAACCAATTATAGGTAAAAAAGACCATTAATCTTTTCATTATAGATATAATTATAATTACATTGTATAAAGGTAGCATATATTATAGAAAAGTATGACATTTGTGCAAACTGTATTAGGGCTTACATTATTAGATATATATTTTTTTGGGACTGAGTCTCGCCTGCGGCCCAGGCTGGAGTGCAATGGCGCAATCTCGGCTCACTGCAAGCTCCGCCTCCCGAGTTCACACCGTTCTCCTGCCTCAGCCTCCCCAGTACCTGGGACTATAGGCACCCGCCACCACGCCCGGCTAAGTTTTTGTATTTTTTAGTAGAGACGGGATTTTACCGTGTTAGCCAGGATGGTCTCCATGTCCTGACCTCGTTATCTGCCTGTCTCAGCCTCCCAAAGTGCTGGGATTACAGGCGTGAGCCACTGCGCCCAGCCAGAGCTTACATTATTGAGAAAGTAAAATTATGAGAGAAATAATGATCAGCCAGGCTAAGATAAAAACCCCTCTATATCTAATTCTACCTACTTTAGGCCTTGGAATGATCTGTGCTATAGTTCATATAACTGTCTAAAAGTCTATTTTCAAAGTTTGGCTATAAATTGGTGTGTTTATTTATTTTTGCCTGGATAGCATTTGCATTTTTCTTATTTCTGGTTATATGCTTTTGCTGGTGGAACATCAGTAATAATTGGAATTGGTTTGTGTTTTGAATTGGGGATAATTTTGTTTTCTACTTATTTGCCAACTTTTTATTTTAAAAGTTCTACTTTACACCTATGCACAGCCTGAGGGAAATGGAAGTTTAGTACAATCAACTAGGTCATTTCTTTATTTGCAATTAGTATGCTTCTATCAATTATACAATGTTCACAGACAACTGTTTCACTAAATTAATTCCTTTTGTTCCTTCAAATTGTATTCCCTTTAAACATGTTCCCAGTGGTAAGGAAATTTGCAAGTAAGAAATATGATCTATGATGTCAATGATAAGGCTTTATTTTAAAACATTATTATTTTAAACACAAAATAAATACATTATCCCCAGCACTGGTATTGTTATATTAGTCAAGCTTTTTAACAACACAGGAAAGAAACACACAAGAATTACCTGTGGAAAGGGAGCTTATTAAGTTTATTTGGAACTACAGTGTTGAAAGTTCTAAAATTGGGATATGCTATCCCTTTTGGAGACTTGAAACAATTAACTACTATCTAGGATCCAATAAGACATCTTTCATTTAACATTTATATTTTTTAATAATAAGAGAATTTGATTGGTTAATTTATCATCTTTCAATATGGAGCAACTTTATTGGATAGGATTTCAGGCCAAAGTTCTTCGAGATGACTGGCCTCTCTTTTCTCCTTCTCCAATGCGGTTGTTTTTGACTAGTGCACTGATAATTGCTGCATTCAGTTGTGGGGAAAGGACTGAAGTTGGTTTCACTCAATATACATTTGAAAGCACTAGACATAGGAAAGGGCCAGTTCTGGCCACTTTCCTTCAGAGGATACTATCAGCTTGGCAGTCGTCTGAGATTACATGGATTTCTCTTTAGTATCCAATAAAAATACCATTTTCCATTAAGTAAAGATCATCTTTCTTAATTTTTCTTAAATCAGTTAATTAAGTTAGTTTTCTTATTTAAATTAGTTAGAAAATGTGGTGGGAATGGAAGAATTTAGGGAAAATTGTTTTATGTTACAGAACTAAAATTGAAATATTTTCTTATCAAGACACTAGTTTCCAATTTCCTACCTTTTTTCTTCTTGAAATCGTACACATTAAATTTGTGTGTATTGTCTATATAAAGGAGTTGGTGGGTATTGTTTTATAAAAGCTAAAATTTCAGGGCTCATTATATCTGTGGTCTGTAGGCTTAGCTGTGAAATGTCTGAAGTATGGAAACCAGGACTTCTCAGAGACTTGTGAATTTCAGATGATAGCTCATGGATTGTGAGTCTAGAGAAACCTTCTCTAAGTGTAGAGTTCAGTTTTATTACTATAAATAAAAACAGTGCCTTTTTTTTTTTTTTTTAACACGATACTCACAGGGAACAGAACAAATATAAACTGCTGGCTTTCCTCCCAGCAATTTTTGCTGTTTTAATGGAATATGTTATGAGGCAGTTAGCAGGAAACACTGACACACCACATTTTTGGGTAAGGTAGGCAGTAAAACATTAAGTGGAAAGGGAGAAGCTTCTTAGCTATTTCAGCAGTCGCATAAAACCAAATTCTACAGAGAGCTGTCTGATTCAGTTGTCACATCCTGAAAGCGTTGCAGTATGCTCTGGGAGGAAGTTTCTAGCAGGTTTAAAAGAGGATTTTGACACACAAGCCACAAAAGGTGTGGGGCTTAACATTTCCACTTACCTAGTCACACCAAATTAAAAACAGAGGACTAGGGAGGGGTGGCTGGGCAACTCTAAATTATGCAGGAACAGGAAGTTAATTATTGAACCTCTCTGGCCATCTGCATACAGTTTAAATTTTGAGAAAAACTGTATTATTCTGATGACTACAGCAGAAATGCACTCATGTTTATAGGATGTGGGAATAAGGCTAACGTTTATGGTATGCTTGTTACATGCATCATACTGGGAGATAGTACTTTTCTGTATCACTTATAATCCTCAGTATCTTTTTTGTGGAGTCTTAATATCTCCATTTACATAGATGAGAAAATGGGTCTAGAGAGATTGACTGATTTACTTAAGGTCCCACAGGTAGGAATAAGCTCATCCATCTGGAATTGGGACCCAAAATGGATTGATTTAAAACCTAAGGTGCTTTCAGAGACCTGGAAAAATTTATTTACTATTGTTCCAGGAGCAATGAGAAGTTTCCTCCTGGAGTTATTGTGGAGAACTGCTCACTAATTAAAAGGATATTAAACAACGAGTACATAAAAATTTAGTGCCTCTTTCATTTGTTCAACAACAGCTGCCTTGAGCCAGTGCCATGGGTATTTTGTGGGAGGCAGAATAAAACAGAAACAAGTAAGTCACAGTATCCATCTCCGAGAAGCTGACTGCTTGGGAGGAGGATATGAATGGAAATTGCAATATCATATAAAAGGACCTAGAACATGGGAGCCTTTGATAAAAGTACAACAAATTCTACCTCATATTATGTATTTAAATATGCTTTTAGCATTTTTTATTGAGGTAAATTTTATACACAGTGAAATGTACAGAACTAAAATATACAATTTAATAAATTTTGATAAATGCAGGCACCCGTGTAACCAATACCTAAAACATAGGACATTTTCATCATCCTACAAAGTCCTCTTAGGCCCCCTTCCACTGATTTTCCTGCCTTTAGGAACCATTATTCTAAATTCCATTATGATAACATTTCAACTTGAAATCCAAACTAACAAAATCACATCTTTTTTTCTGTTTTGTTTTAGCTTCTTTCTCTCAAAATAGTGTTTTGGAGGTTTACTCATGTTTATTGCATTCATACTACTTTTTTTTAAAATTGCAGACTAGTAATCTATTGTATAAAATACCAGAATTTGCTTATCCATTCTTCTATTGATGAGATATTCATTTTGTCTCCGTTTTTTTTTCTTCTGCCTGTTGTTATTTGATATCTGGCTCCTTAATTTAGGCAGGGGTCTCCAAATATTTTTGATTATACCAGCCAATAATATACAAATATCATTATTATGAATCAGTATCTCAAGGCACAATATACATTTAGGGTGAGGTTTTTTGTTACTAGCAGTGTCTAGCTGTTCATAAATTTTTTCGTTGTTGATTTCTTATGAAATCCTATTAGACTTTCATTGATCTTATCAAGTGTGGCCAGTGTAGCCAGTGTGTAAATACTCAGTGTGGCCAGCGAGGCTGTCATGCTGGAATTAATAATAATGTCAACCCTGGCATTCTTTTTGCTTACTGGTACTTACACTATTTTTATTATTTTCAGTCCTTACTTTAATTGGAAGAGCTATTATAAGACACTTGCTTATCTTATGGAGATTCAGTTGAAACTGGTTAATACAATTTGTAAGTTCACTTGTTAAAACTGTAAAACCATAAAGCCATTTTCTGGTGCAAATGTTGACAGTGACATCGACAAGATGAAAGCAAATGCGCAAATGAAGTTACCTCTGTCCCATTTCTTCTAACTGTAAGTGTTCCACTCTTTCCTAAGGACATCCTGAATACTGTAGGTTATATGAATATATGACATATATATTGCCCTAATCAGTACACTAGTGTCACTCTGTATATTACAATCTTATAAAACTTAATGACTTATTATTATTTTTTTTTGAAACAGAGTCTTGCTCTATTGTCCAGGCTGGAGTGCAGTGGGGCATCTCAGCTCACTGCAAGCTCCTCCTCCCAGGTTCATGCCATTCTCCTGCCTCAGCCTCCCAAGTAGCTGGGACTACAGGCACCACCACCATGCCCAGCTAATTTTTTTGTATTTTTAGTAGAGACGGGATTTCATCATGTTAGCCAGGATGGTCTTGATCTCCTGACCTCGTGATCCGCCCACCTCGGCCTCCCAAAGTGCTGGGATTACAGGCGTGAGCCATCACGCCCGACTCTTTTTCTTTTTTTAAATATCAAAATGACAGATAATTAGGGATGCTGACATTTTCTACACTCAGTACAGTGCCTAGACTTACTTACATCCTGGGATGCATGCATTCCGTCTTGGAGACCCCTGATTGAAAGCATGGAGTCGTAGAAAAATTGTGGACAAACTAGTAGTGAGAATACTCATTGTTTTCTAATTATAAAACATACACTGGCTCTCTGTAGAATATTATATGAGTTACTCAATATTTTTGGAGCTTGTTTGTAAGATAGGGCATTTGGACTAAATACCGCTGAGGTCCCCCTGGATCTAACACTGCATGGTGATGAATTCCTGTCTTTGTACTTTTCACGTTTTCAGGAGACACATCCCTTCTTAATGTAATCTCCCTCTTACTACAGCAATGCCCCCTAGTAGCCTTTAAGACAATATTGTGGGCTGAGTTAGTCTCTCATATATCTTTTTTCCCTTTATAGTCTAGCAAAATGTCTTGTTGCAAAAAGACTCCCAACAGATGTTCTGCCAAAAACAATATGTAGGAGTCTAAGATGGCCAAGTCCAGGGCCACCCAATTGGTGTGATCCTGAGGCAAATGTTTAAAAGTCAAGGATGAAAGAAAGAAAAATGTATACGGATATTCTCACTCTCCTAGACAGAGTCGGCAATAACTGTAGACCACTTAGAAACAGGTGTAGTCACAGCAGGGAGAAGTTTTATCTCATTGTTTTCTTGACTAGGACTTAGTTCTCTTTCTGATTCTAACTAGTAACTAGTTATTTACCTGACTACTAATCTAATGAGAAAGTTCAGCAGAGATTGGAAAATTATTACAATCACTTGCATTTTAGAGTATTTTGAATCTGGCCATCTTATCTCTGGATTTCTGAATTACTAACTTTGGGAAAATAGGGTATCCTCTTCATTCATTCAAGGAAGCTTTAAAATACATGACTAGAGAGTGAAGTAAAATCTGAGAAAGAAGGTAGGTTGGATTTTGAGCAGATGGAATATCAGCTTGATGTGTTTGGTCTTCATCTCTTAGCTCATGGGAACTTTGTTATTTTTTGAGTAGGCTTGGACCTACTTATAAAATCAGGTTTCAGGAAAAAAATATTTTTAATTATGTTTGAGATGCAATGTAGGAGTTAAAATTTGAAGCAGGATACCTAGAGGAGAGCAGATACTTAGTGATGAGAGCAAGTGCAATGGAAAAATTAAAATAGGTCTAGAGAGGAAAAAATATACAAATTGGTAACAGAATATAAGAAGGAAAGAGAAAGTGTCAAAGATGATACTGAAATAGTTTAAAAATTAGTCTGTGATGAATGGCATTTAAATATGGTAATTATATATATGTATTTATGTCATATATATGTTTGATAAATATGTATGCATGTATTTTTTATTACTGAAGTTCAACCGAAGCTAAATTTCCTGAAGGGGAATTATTGTTCAGCAAAAGAACCATGAAGCGTATACTAATGAAAAACATGAAGGCTTGCCCTCAATATACTCTTTCCACCCCCTTTGGCAGTGATGTAATGAGGTGCTATTAGTATTTTTGTTGTCAACAGCTACTCATGCAAACCACATTAATTTTGTTGAAAATTGCCATTAGGAAAGTTAATTATTTTTAAAGTGTTAACTGATTATTGTCTAAGTACTATGTGTTCACTAATTATTATTCTTTTCCATTAATTATATATAATTACTTAATTCCTAAAAGCAGCTGATTCTTGTTTTACCATGCTGTTCACTTCTGTTAATTTGGCTTACCAGATAATCCTTTGTACTAATGCAGAACCATACACTTGAGTGTTCAGAGTAATTTGATAAACATTAACTTGCTAATCCTAATGACTTCTTGGTATCAGAATGAAAAACTTTCTTGCCAGCTTGTGTCTTATAGTCACCATCAAGTTGACAATTGAATAGTATCTGAATAAACAAAGATAAAGAAACCATATAAAATGCTTGATAATTCTTGAGAATTAGCTCATTTCCTCAATGGGAGAAGAAAAATAAATCATACCTGATATATGGAATTATTCTGCTTATCTTGTAAATACAGAAACTTTAAAAATCACAATTTTAATGTGAAGGAGAATAAGAAAATATAGACAAACATTATAAATCAAATTTACATTTTATATGTACATGCAAAACTTGAATTTATTTGCAGATTAATCTAATTTTGGGACACAGTCTAATACAATTTATTGTTCCTTATAAATATAAACAAATGTTATATGAAACAATTTAATTCTGTGCTGTTTAACAATGTAGCTTTTTTTTAATACTGTGCTGTTTAACAATGTAGCTTTTTTTTTTTTTTTTTTTTTTGTATTTTCAGGATATTTGTCTTTGTTAGTTCTTCCAAAATATTAAAATGATGGGTTTGTGTGTCATCAAATCTATTCATTATTTAAAACAGCATGTTGCCTTCATTTTCTTATACTCTAAAACCCACTGATTATACTTTTCACTCAGACTATAACTTCAACTCTATTTGCAAGTATCTTTTTTCTCTGGAGATACTACCATCAACTTTTTATATAATAGAGGCTTGAAAGAAAATGTTTGAGAAAGCAAAATAGTGACCAATTCACCATGACATAGAATAAAGGGATTTAGCTTTATATTTTTAGTCATCGTCTAATAGTATATTAGAACACATTTCAAAGACTTATTTCATGCCCTTCTGATAAATACAGTAGAGTAAGAGACAACTATACAAACAGAGGAATTTTATGCAATGAGTGGTTGAATTCCAGCTTAGATCAAATGAATTGTATCAATGTATCTTGATACAATGCTATGTATCAAGAAGCATTTCAATTGCAGAACATATGAATTAAAAGCTCATTTTCGGTGCGGTGACTCAGGCCTGCAATCCCAGGATTTTGGGAGGCCAAGTTAGGGAGATCACTTGAGCCCTGGAGTTTTGAGATCAGCCTGGGCAGCATGGCAAAACCCAATGTCTACAAAACAAAACAAAACAAAACAAAACAAAACAAACAAACACACAAAATAGCCAGAAGGCTGAAGAACTGCTTGAGTCAGGGGAAGTCAAGTGGCAGTAAGCCTTGATCGCGTGATTGCACTCCATCCTGGGAAAAAGAGTGAGACCTTGTCTCAAAAACAAAAACAAAAACAAAAGACACCTACAAAAACAACACCTTCTTGTTCTCATTTGTCAAAGTCAATAAATCTGAATGCTGTTGGTTGTCATATAGGGAAGTTAACTTGCTTAATGTAGAAGAATAACATACATCTTAAAAAAATAAGCTACCCAGGTCCAGTAAAAATCAGCCAGGTAAAAGGAGAGTGCAATAGTTTACTCCTTGCACACAGCATACTGTTTGCTTAGAATGAACAGGAGAAACAAAACTATTAGAAGTAGTAGAAAGTGCATTAGATAAAATGATGTTTGTTTGAAAGTGTTTTTCTAATTGTTATGCAACCTATTATTCTAATTTATTATTATCACTATTGTAAATCATTAGACATGGATTTTAATCCCAATTCAGCAAACTAATTATCAGTGAGATCTTGGCCAAGTGTTTCATCTTCTCTTGACCTAAATCTGCTCCACTCTAAAGTGATATAATTAAACTAGATAATCTCTAAGGTCTCTTCAAATTAAAAAAAAATATTATTTTATTGAAGTCCAAATAAATATGTTGCATCTTGGATGAGTTAAAAGCCACATAATTAATTATGTAAATTAAGAACTCGACCTACATTCATTAAAAAATAATCAACAGGTATTAAAATAATTTTAGTTCTGTAAATTTCTGTAAATTTAGGTGCATATCTTTATTCATGTTCATTTTTTTCTTTAATGTATAGACATGTGAGTGATTTACCATCTACATTTTTAAAAGCTAGATTCTCTAATTTTAGTGTTTATTAACGAGTGAGATTAGGTTTCTAAAATGGTGAATATGTCATTTCTCAAACATATTTTCATTCCTTTTCTCTTTTTTTTTTTTGAGAGAGGATCTCTGTCACCCAGATGGGAGTGCAGTGGCACAATTAGTTCACTGCAGCCTTAAACTTCTGGTCTCAAGTGATCCTCCCACCTCAGCCTCCCAAGCAGCTGGGAATGCAGGGGAGTGCCACCATGCCCAGCTCATTTTAAAATGTTTTTGTAGAGATGGGACCTTGCTATGTTGCCCAGACTGGTCTCCAACTTCTGGCCTCAAGTGATCCTCCCTCATCAGCTGCCCAAACAGCTGGACTTACATGTATCAGCCACCATACTTGGCCTTGTACTGTACTTTCTTACATTTTTTTTCTCTTTGTAACTACATGGTAGAGCATTTGGTATACAGAAATTCTCCATTGTAGTTCTCAGTTTTCCGTTCTAGCTAATACCTACTTAAAATGTATGGTGAAATGCTTAAAATTTAATGTTGTTTGTTATTTCAATTTGTTATCCTTTGTATTTTTACAATCTCCCCTTTAAAACCCAGCGACTGATTTCTTAGGTACTTTTCTTTAAAGACAATTGGGTTACTCTCTGCATAATATTAGCACTCTGCATTTCTTCAGTTAAAAGTACCAAATGAATGAGAAGAGTGAAAGCTGTCTCACATAAAACATGAATGTGCTTTTCAAGAAAGGGAGGTAAGATAAAGACTTACCTTTAGATAAACAGAATTAATTGAAACTTTAGCAAATATCAGCTTTTCTCTTTGCGACTTTACTCCTTTTTTTTTTTTCTTTCTTCTGTGCCTATGCTTACCCATGTACTCTTTAAAGCCTTGTGGGGAATGATTTCCATATTCTGGGAAGCAGAATGGAGGCTTTGGTGCTGATAAGGGAGCTAAGCCATTGCAAACTTATAGAGAGAAACAAAGTTTATGAGAAAAGTTTCCATTTCCTTGTGCCTTTATCTTGAGCAAAGTTTAAAGTTTCAAGGGCATGTGATCATGGTAGAATTGCCACAGGGTGGTGGAATCAGCTCTCAAAATGTATAGTGGTGCCTTTAGTATAGGTAATAGAGAATGACTCATATCTGTAATCAGAAAAGAGAGTTCATTTGGGGATATGCTAAGTAAGGCCTCTTGATGTGGATCAGTCAAAACTAATCCATTTTGACCAAAAGTACTATTAATCAATCAAAGCAAGATCATCTATGGTTTGAAAATAATTTTAGTAGGATAATCTTTTTTTGATTTCAAAATGACCTTACTCAGAACTCTGACTATACAACAGATAAAAGTGAGGTTTTGTTTGTGTCCATTTACTTTATAATTAACTTCATATTTGTTACATTTGCTTGTTGTAAAGTCAACATTTAGAACAATATTTAATCCACAATACATTTAAATGTAAGTATAACCACCCTAATTAAAGGCAGAGCCTACTGGGGTGAAAGAACAAAACCATCTATATGTTGTCTATAAAAAACTCACTACGAATATAAAGACGTAGCTCCGTTAAAAGTTACAGAACAGAAAAGGTTGAACGATGCAGACATTAAACATAAGGAAGTTGTGTGACTCTATCAATATCAAGAAAAATTGACTTCAGAACAAAGAATGTTACTAGGGATAAAGAATAATATGACATAATAATAAAGGGGTCACTTTATCCAGAAGATGCAAGAATTTTAAATATAAATACACCTAATAACAGAGCTTCAAAATATGTAATCCCAAACTGGCAGAAGTGGAAAGATAAATAGATAAATCTGCAATTATAGTTGAAGATCTCCACCCTCAGTTTCTCACTGTGGTTTCACGTGGCCTTTCCTTTCTGCACACATGCTTCTGGAATCTCTTTCTCTCCCATAAAGGATAGCAGTCCTATGGATTTAGAACCCCGTGTTTTTTACCCCATTTATCCTTAGTTACCTCCTTAAAGACTCTGTCTCCAAAAACAGTCACATTGGGCTTTAAGACTTCACCACACAATTTAGTCCCTGACAGTCCACTCTTGCCAGCAATATTTATGTCCTTCTCTAATGCAATATAGTCATCTTGTGAAGGTTAATTTTATGCACTAATTTGACTAGGCTAAGGAACGCTGGAATAACTGGTAAAACATTATTTCTGGCTGTATTTGTGAGAGTATTTTGGAAGAGATTAGCATTTGAATCAGTAGACTGAATAAAGAAGACTTATCCTCACCAATGTGGGGGTGATCATCCAATTTTTGAGGGTCCAAGTAGAAATAAAAGCAGATAAAAGGTGTATTCTCTCTTTTCTTGATCCAGGACATCCATCTTTTTTTTTTGCTCTTGTACGTTGGAGCTCCCAGTTTTCCAGCCCTCAGACTATGGGATCGATACCCGCAAACCTCCAGTTTCTCAGGCCTTCAGCCTTGGAGTGGGGGTTACAACACTGACTTCCGTTTTTCTCAGCACTGGGCTTAGGCTGAATTATGCCACTGCCTTTCCTGGTTCTCTGGTTTGCAGATGGCATCTTATGGAACTTCTCGGGCTACACAATTGCATGAGCCAGTTTTCATAATAAATCTCCTCTTACACATATCTATATGTATTTTATTGGTTCTGTTTTTCTGGAGAACCTTGGCCAATATACAACCCATCCCAATATCCCCAAAAGTCTTATTCCAGCACACATTTCAAGTCCAAAGTCTCATCTAAATATTATCTAAATCAGGTATTGGTAAAATTCAAGGTATGAATCATACTGAGCAAAATTCCTCTCCAGCAGCGAAACTGTGAAACCAGACAAGTTCTGTGCTTTCAATATATAATGGTAGGAAAGACATTTCCATCCCAAAAGGTGGAAATAAGAAAGAAGAAAGAAGTGATGGTCCCAAGTAAGTCCAAACTAGCCAGCCAAGGCTCAAAAACAATCTTCTGTTGCTCAATACTCCACACTCTGGTCCCACTGGGCATCAGATCATCCCCACAGCCTTAGGAGGTAGCCTTACCCCTGTGGCTCTACAGTGGCCTTGAACTGAGGCACTGGGTACTGGTGTCCTTGCGCTAATCTCTGAAACTCAGGAGGAGACAGCCTAGCCTGTGGTGGGAGGGGCAGTCCTGATTTTTGAATCACTTTCAGGGTCCTTCTTCCTTTTATTTCAAGTATATTTGAAGCTGGAAAACTTTATTGTCACATCCTGTAGCATTCCAGAAGTCTGACAGCCTTCTTTTATTCTTTCCCATGTTCTCTGTCCCCTTTAGTCTCAGCAGAACAGATTACCTAGGGATTTAATCAGCCCACTCGGTTGAAGCCAGAAATAAAGATACATACGTATCTTTTTATGAAGTAATCGACAACTAAACCCCTGGTGTTCTCTCCAGAACATGCTTTCTAAGTTTTTGCAATATGGATAGGTTGAGAAATTTTCAAATCTTCAAGTTCTGGTTCTTTTTGTTTAACAATTCCTCGTATTTATCTTTTTCTTCTCTCTTTTTACTATAAAAGGTAAAAATATGCCAGACTGCACCTTTAATACTTCACTTAGAAATTCCCTTCACAAGGCATCCAAGGTTATCACTCATGGTTCTATCTTCGAGAAAACATGAGAAAACAATTTGGCCAAGTTCCTTGCCACTTTGTAATGTGAAAGTAGCCGATAGCAGAATGATTTCGGCCTCACTTTTGTCAGGTCCAGACAGAGTAGGACTGGGAAGGCACAAAGGAGAGGAGGCCCATGCTTACTTGTCTGAAATAAGAAGTTTTGCCAAAGACTTTCTAAAAAATCCCACAGGAAGCCCTTTTACATCCTTCACACCTCTTCTGCTTTGACAAGGTTTATCTGGTGGCTTGCCATTCTATGCATTCTAAATTCTAATCCTTATTCTCATTCCTGAATAAACTTAACATATTTGGCGATAATTTTCTTTAGTTTTTTTTTTTTTTTTCAGGTTGATAATAATAAGGATTGCATTTTCTCAAGCTTCTAATAACATGTTCCTCATTTTCATCTGAGATCTATCCTGAAGCATCACATCGCATTCACATGTCTACCAACATTCTGTTCATGATGAAGTATGTATTCTGTAAGACAACAGAAGGTTATAAATGGCTGCCTTCTCACTGTGTCCTTATCTGGGCTTTATTCTCTCTTTCTCTGTCTCTCTCTGTCTGTCTCTCTCTCCCTCTGTGTGTATGTGTGTGAAAGAGAGAGATAGCGAGAGAGAGAGAGAGAAAGAGAGCATGCTCTGGTATCTTTTTCTCTTCTTGTAAGAACACCAGTCCTATTGGATTAGGTCATCACTCTTACAACCTCGTTTTGTCTTAGTTACCTCCTTAAAGGCCCTATATACAAATACAGTCACCTTGGGGCTTAGGGGTGCAATATGTGAGTGTGAGGGAACACAATTTGTCCATAACAATAACAAACTGTCAACGCTTAGTGGCTTAAAAACAAAAACAGCTTTGATTTAGCTCATACATTTTTCAATTTGGGTAGGACTCAGTTCAGCTCCACTCAATGTCAACAGGGGCAGCTAGAAGGGTGTCATTTCCTCATGGGTCCAGCAGCTGATGCTGACAGTCATCTATAATCTTAGTGGAGGGTGTCAGCTGTACATCTACAAGTTCTATGAGGTAACTAGGTTTTCAAAGCTGAGTGTTTCAAGAGATAGAGAAAGAGCCAAGCAGAAGCCGTATTCCACCTATGACCTAGCTTCTAGAGTCACATAATATCACCTATTTTACATTTTATTTATAAAGTTCTACCCGGTTTCAAGCAGAAGAAAAATAGACTTTTGCTCTTGATGAGAGAATAGCAAGGATCTAAAAATATTGCTGTAGAAGGAGAAATATTACCGTGACCATTTTTTGAAAATACAATTGACCACATTATATATGGTTACCATGCTTTGAGAATTATAAATTGGTATCTTCTCTTTGGTTTACCACTAATCACATCTTCTCTTGCAATTTTGTGTCATAGCAAGTAATCAATCATAAATATTTTTCTTTTACCTCAGAATCATCAAAACACAAGGGCAGAAGCCAACAGGACTTTATGCATGGCTCAGCAATTTGCAGATTTATTAGATACTATTTATATTGAATCAAATATCTACTTATAAAGGGCAAGAGTTTTAGCACAAGACAGCAAACGACTTATTTTAGCCCGGAAGGTGGCTGGATGTAAGCAACTGGAGGAAAACAGACAAGCATAGTAAACTGCTTTGGAAAATATTTTGAAAGCAAACTAAATTCCCGAAATTATTCTATAGCTAAGCATTATAGATTGTGGCTCATTTTCTCAAGTCAATGTGTTAAAAATAAATGCTTGAAATTAATACGTCAAGTATTTAAGAATAAAAATAATATGTGTAATAAAACCATAAACTTAATAAAGTAATACTTAATTTTTATTTATTTTTGAACATTCATTATTTTAATTACTGGTCTCTGTAAAATCCCTCATTTTTGCATAACTTACTAGTTGCACATCATGTTACAATAGTACTTTATTCCAAAACTTTGTTACAGGCCTTTACAAAGAAAATGAAAAACCCATTGTTCAATCTCCCTATCTATTGTCTTTTTTTTGTTTTCTTCTTTCCTAGCCTCTTTCCATTTTAGGGTAAGATTTCCCAGTGACACTAACCAACACACAACCTTACTGTTTCTCTGAATCTCACTTTCTTCCTCATTTTTCTCTGATGGAGGTGATATAACATAGGAAAACATCCCTAAATGGCTGCCTGTCTTTGAGGCCGTCCCAGGTTAGATGCTGGTGAGCCTGTGGTCATTATAGGAAAATACCAATTGTCATTTCGTGACCCCACAGGAACTGACTGTGGGTTTGTCTTCACTTTGACTGGCGCCAGGCAAATATGAGATGCAAAGTTGTGTTGAACCACATAATAATTCTGATGGGCATTACATTTTAAGTTTGTTCAGAAATAGGATGAATTTATGAATTAAGGAACAGTGAATCCTTTGAGAAAGAAGAGGAAACATAAAATGAGATACAATATTGATTGCATACAATGAGATGCAATGTTGAAGTTTGGCTGGCATTGTTTTTCAGATATTCTTATTTTTGTATGTGACATGCAATTATTTAGTTCAGACAGGTAAGTTCTTGGTGAAGAAGGGAGAAGGAAAAATTGAAACAAAAATGAAATGACAGCATTAAAAAAAAGCAACACAGCAGGCAGTTTTCGAACAGGTGAAATGAATAAATTCCATTATTAAAATAGAGCAATATGATAATGTTAGTGTATGAGATACTTATTTAGAATCGACTAAAACCTATTATTTCTCAGTAGATGCTGTTTTGTATATTGCTTCCCATGAGAAAATGTCCTGCAGACTAAAATGCTGGAGTACTTTAAGGAGCAGACTGTTACATGTCACCTGGATTTAAGAGAAAAATTTATTCATCACTGAAGTTTTTCTCAGACTAAAAAGATAAATAAATACTTACATAAAGAGGTAACAATCAAGCTTATAAAGACAGGTTCTTATTTTAATTTGGAACAGTTCTACTCTTAGAAAATTTGTCAACCAAAGCACACAAATTGAATCGTGTTTATTTTATTGTAATTAAGTCAAGAGTGGACATTTTCTACACTATCCCTTAAGAAATAAACAATAAGGTAAGTTACTTTTTACTTTTTTTTACACTATTTATTTTCCCAATATGAAACTAATTAGTGAGCTCATTCTTTTAACAGCTGTCCCTGTTGTTCAGGATTTTTCTAAGAAGATTAGGGCCACTGGATGGAAAATAGAACTTAAAAAATCTAATAATAATAATAAAAAACCCACAAAGCATGTCTGAGGAATTAAGTAAAAACAATAAATAAGTCATTTTACAAGAGTTCAGTGATCTTGAACTTCCTATTCCACTTACCCACATTGAGGTTGTGTTGGTTAGTGTCAGTGGGAAATCTTACCCTGAAATGGAAAAATATTAGCAATGAGTCAACCTCAAAGGGTTCACATTGAGTTTGAATAAGTATCCTGAGTTCAAACGTCTATTGGGATCTTAGTTAAACCTCTACCATCTACTAGTGCAGACCCAAAACTTCGAGAGAACTGGCTTTTTTCCAGTATTGCTTCTGCATCTTCTGTTCCTATCAGAATATTAATTTCTAAGTTCCCTATATCCCTTAAGTTTAATATATTTTCCATTCATGCTCAATGGGTGTTCCTTCTTCACAGACTTAGTAAGGTTGAAAGTAAATTTACATATGCAGAAGATATGCAGTGTTTGGGAAAAGGTGAAGAAAATGTAATACCAAAGAAGTAAAACTCAGAGTTTTAGAGCCTCTGATTCTAAGTGAATATGAGAAACAAATGGGAAAAGAAAAGGTTAAAACTTTAGAAAATTCTGCAAAAATGTCTGACAATAAGTAAAAACAGTGTTAAGTTAGCTGGTTACATATATTAAATGTCATTTGATGAGGTCTTTGTAAAAATAATTCAAGCTATTAGATCTTTGGTTTGCACTGCGAAGCATAATTTATCCGTTATCTGTTCCTCATTAAATCAGAAAATTTCATATAATGTATCTTAGTAATTTAAAAAATGTGATATGGGGGTTGGGAATTCTGAACATCAATATTCTTATTACTAGACTTTCCTCATACTACACAAGCCAAATCTTAAAGGAGGTTCGGTTTTATCCTAGAGCAATTCCTTAGCTATGACATCTTAAAATTTCCTGCCAGTGTGTTTAGAGTTGAACAAATTAGGAAGATATGGTGAGTAAAACTGGCCCTTTTGTAATTCTATAATAAATTGTTATTATATATTTTGCTACCTTTGTTTGCAACTTCTAATCAAATATTTGATTGAGGCAATGATCATTAACAGGTGATAAATAATATTAGATGAAAGATTGCTACAGATATTCATGAGACGTAAAAATATCACCACAAATATTACTTGTTAGTCACCAAGGGAAAAAGATATACTTTTATAGAGAAAGGATAGGCTGTCACCCCATAAACTGAGAATCCAATGTTAGCATCACTAATAGTGCAGATGTAATGTGTGCCTTATTGTGATGCAGTATGAGGTACATAGCATCACCTATAAAGTATTATGTTGCATCACACTCCAGCACAATGTTTGTTCTAATTGACTTCAAGACTTCTGTTGAATATTGAGAGAATTTCAAGATGAAGTGAGTATTAAATGGCACAAAAAATTAAGTTTGCTAAGTGCAATAATGGTGTTTTCTTGTACAGGAAAATATTATCTTTATGGATTGTAGATAGTGATGTGGTGATCTATTTAGGCCTCAAATATCACAATGTCTATATTTACTCTAAATTATAACACAAAAATAGATTAAATAACATAGTAATTGCCAGTTGTTAATTGTGATGATGAATGTATTACTCAGGGTTCTCCAGAGAAACAGAACCAAATGAATGTATGTCTGTATATATACATACGTGTGTGTGTATATATGTACATATATGTATATATACATACTCGTGTGTGTATGTGTATATATATATATACACATATTTGTGTGTATGTGTATATATATATAGATTGAGAGAGAGAGAGAGAGATTTATATTAAGGGAATTTTGTTTTAAAGAATTGCCTAAAATGATTATGGAGGCTGGTAAGTCCAAAATACGTGGGGTGGATGAGGGAAGGGCCAATGTTCAGGTGAAGTCTGAAGGCCATTTGCTGGGGAAAGCTCAGTCTTTTGTTCATTTCAAGTTTTCAAATGATTGGATGAGGCCCACCCATGTTATGGATGACAATCTGCTTTACTCAAAGTTCATGGATTTAAGCATTAATCTCATCCAAAAACCTGCTTACAGAAACATCCAGAATAATATTTGACCACATATCTAGACACTGTGACCCAACCAAGTTCACACATAAAAGTAACCATCACAATGGGGTATATGAAACTTTATTATTAGTTTTCTACCTTTCTGCTAGATTTAAAATCTTCAAAATTAATATTTTTAAAAATATTTTAAAATTTATCTTGTGGGTATTTATTTCTTATAAAATGTTTCATTAGTTGTTGTTTCATTAGTTGTATGAAAAATTAAAATATGAATTCTGAGAATACAGAAAAGTATATTATCAGTGCTTACTTTATCAACCTTAGTCAATGACACTTCCACACTGCTCTTTACAGCATTATACAGAGAACTGAAAAGAAAAAGAAAAAAAAATTGAAGTCTTTGATGTTTCAAATAGGAAAAACAGATGTGAAAGATTCAGTGGTTTAGGTTTCTGGTATATTTTATGTTGCATCTGTGGAGAAAAATGAAAAAATTATTCTAATCCCATAGAAGCTTTCAAAGGAATTTTTTTTAATTGCAAGTCCAAATCAATTACATCATTCAGTGATATCTATATGGACATGTTTAAACAGGGTTTGACATATCTCATGGTCTCATGGCTTGTAGTGTTGAGACAAATTTCATTTTAAGAATTGAATACTCTTTAGTAATGACAAAAGATTACTCAACCCATTTAGAATATTTGGGGAATAGCTGAGGGATGGTATGATTGCACTCGAGATTTCCGACAGAGCTCAAATTAGAGAAAAATACAAGTAAAAATATGCTGGTATTGTTTGTGATAACGACCAAGGCACTTAGTAAATAATTTAAAAAAATAATACCTGATTCAATGATTTAAATCAAAGCAATACAAATGCTGGAAAACTGTGAGTTGGAGTTAACTGTGCTCACAGGAGAAGTGCCACTGGTGGAAAAAAGTGTCTTGCTGGAGCCACTGGGAAAAAATAGGAAGCAGACAGGGAACAGAGTGGCTTTTTTCCTCCTCCAGTCCTCCAGACTCCGTCTAGCACCACCTATTCTCAATGTCCAACAGGGAGACAGTTGGGCAAAGCAGAAATTTGGTTTATAGATGTTCAGTGCCAGCATCACACAAAGCAATATTGAAGGTTGGGCTTGAAGCTTACTATGCAGCACACGTGCTGCTGATAACAGGTCACTGAATATAATTAAGAATTTTTATCTCAAGTAAAATCATGTATTATAGAAACACTATATATATATCATAAAGCTTTGGCCATTATTGCCTCTACTTTTTCTCCTTAGGTTACCTTTGGCCACTTTATTCTCATTATCCCTTCCCTCAAAGTCGAGGAGAGAAGAAATGGAAAAGAATAGATATGAAAATGTATAGAAATTACAGTTTGAAGAGAAGATTAGAGACCAAGCCAGCCACTGTCTTATATTCTGGGAAATGTAGATGTCTGGTGAACACAAATGCCTTTGTGATCTTTAACGTAGTATTTTATTGCTTATTAAACCTTCCTTCCAAAGTATCAAGCACAGCTGAAAATATGATTATATAAACTAGGGATTAGAGTATGATCTAAAACTTCTGCAAGAGCATTTCTTTTTTTCTTTTTTGTTTTTTTTGAGGTAGGGTCTCACTCTGTCACCCAGGCTGGAGTGCAGTGGCAAGTCATGGCTCACTGCAGCATCAACCTGTCCAGGCTCAAGCGACCACCCCACCTCAGCCCCGCTACTAGTTGGGACTACAGATGTGTGCCACCATGCCTGGCTAGTTTTTGTAATTTTTTTGGTTGAGATGGGGGTTTTGCATGTTGCCCAGGCTGGTCTTGAATTCCTGGGCTGAAGCAATCCACCTGCCTCAGCCTCTCAAAGTACTGAGATTACAAGCATGAGTCACTGTGCCTGGACACATTTCTTATTTTATACTAAAAATAGAATTACATTGGGTTTTTTATTTTAATAAAAAAGTTAGCCCCCTCCATCTATAAGGTGTTGCATATTTAACGTGTTACTTGATTAACAACAACACACAGCCACATACCCCATAGATACATAGTTTAAGAAACATGACAGCAAATCATTTATCCATGTGTCACTTAAATGTATAAATGATGCTGGCTTTGTTAACATAGTCATGAATTACTTAACAACAATAAAAATGGGGTATGTTCTCAGAAATATGTTGTTAGGTAATTTTGTGTGTAAACATTATAGAATGTACTTACACAAACCTAACTGACATAGCCTACGGCACATATTGGCTATGGTATATCCCATTGCTCCCAGGTTACAAACCTATATAGCACGTTACTATACTGAATACTCTAGGCAATTATAACACAATGGTGAGAATATGTTTATCCAAACATAAAAAGTACAGTAAAAATAGAGTATAAAAGACAAAAATGATACACCGGTATAGGGCACTTACTATGAATGGAGCTTGCAGGACTGGAAGTTATTCTGGGTGAGTCAGTGAAAGAATGTGAAGGTCTAGGAATTGCTGTATGCTACTGTAGACTTTATAAACACTGTAGACTTAGGATATACTAAATTAAGTTTTGAAAAGCTTCTTTAATAATAAACTAGTTTTAGCTTAGTGTAACATTTTTACCTCATAAGCTTATTTTTTTAAATGTTTTCACTCTTTTGTAATAACATTTACCTTAAAACACAACACCTTATACATTTGTACAACAAAAATATTTTCTTTCTTAATATCCTTGTTCTACAATTTTTTTTCTATTTTAAAAATGATTTATTTTTTACTTTTTAAATGTTTTTGTTAAAAAAGACTCACACATTAGTTTAGGCCTACACAGGGTCAGAAACATCAATATCACTATCTTCCACTTTTGTACATTCTGCCATTGGAAGTTCTTTAGGGACAACAACATGCATGAAGTTGTCATCTTTTATCATAATAATGTCATTTTCTGGAATACGTTCTGTAGGACCTGCCTGAGGCTGTCTTACTGTTAATGTTTTCCCTATTATGAAAAGAGTACATTCTAAAATAATAACAAAACTATAGTATAGTAAATACACAAGCCAGTAACATAGTCATTTATTATCAACTATTAGTTACTATACATAATAGTACGCGATACACTTTTATATGACTGGCAGCACAATAGGTTTATTTACACCAGCATCACCGCAAACACGTGTGTAACAAGTTTTGCTAAGACATTAAGGCAGCTACAGTGTCACTAGGCAATAGAAATTTTTCAGCTCATTATCATCTTATGAGACCACTGTTATATATGTGGTCTGTCATTGATTGAAATGCTGTTATATAGTGTATGGCTTCATAAATAAAAATATATCTATAGAATCATAGAGATCTATAGAATCATAGAGACTCTCATATTTATCAATATAATCATATGTGAAATTATTTGTATTGAAGCTAAACAATAGAGCAGAAAAATCACAAGACAGCAGATCTAAAGACTGCTATTATGTCTAGTCTTTCAGTATGTGAAGGCTTTGGCAAGTTAACCTGACATTTTTGGCATTTTGTCATCTTTCAAATAGTGGTAATGCTTAGTCTTTATAGGGAACTAATGCTTCAGTTCCAACTCTGTGCCAAGCACTATATTTTAATAAATATTTACAACATCTTAATGGGATCCATAGCATTATCTTCATGGAACAGAAAAGAAAACTAAACTTCAAAAGGAATAGGGAAAGGAAAGATCAAAGTCACAAAGCTAAGTGATAATCAAGACTTGAACCAGCGATTTCCTCTCCAATCTAGGATAAAACAATGCATGTGATTATATGAAGTGGTATATAAATGTATTAATTCAGGGTAATTTCTCTTTCAGCTTTCATCATTTTAAAACAAGAAAGATATTTTTAAAAATCTCCCATCAAGCTTGTGGGCAGCAAATCTTAACACAAACATTAATCCCCTAAGAGGAGGAACGGTTTCTTCCTTTGCACCCCCAACTTAGTTTCCTATGATTCGTTTTATTTTTTGACATGGATTGAATTATCCCAACAATCACTCAGATTTTCACCTATTGAATGTTTTGTGTTAAAGGAAAAAACAATATTTGTTAAGATAACTTCAAAGTGTGTTTCATTCCCTTGAGAAATGAGAAAACCTCATTCTTCCAATATAACCATGGTCACGTCATGTGTTTGAAACTATTTTTTTCCCCCACGGTTCATTTGTTCCTCCAATTCCATTTTGTAAAACGTACTTTTTTTCTGCAACTGAATTCACAATTCCTATACTCAATACTTCATTTAATTTCTCCTTTATCTGAATTCTATCAGTATTTAGAGTTCATGGCAAATAAATAATTGTGTGTGTGTGTGTGTGTGTGTGTGTATTTCCTCTAAGGTAATCATAAGAACACTCAATATTTGGTGGTAACACTTCAGTGTTGTTTCATATTGTTACCTGGTATTTTTCAGAGTATTATTATTGCTTTCCAATTAGATTATAAATGCCTTGAAATAAGCCAGATTTTCATTATTATCTCAAAAGCTTACAGCAACAATTGTCATATTGCAGTTGCTTATGCAATTCAGTTAGCATCATTAATTCATCAAGATTTTATCATAATGGTTCTTTAAATTCATCACTATATTGATATAGACTCAGCTTCAATCTCTATTAATAACCTTATTTAAAAAGCTGCACATAACATTTAATAGGCTGAAGAAAGGGATGTATGGAAATAGTGAAATAATGTTTTCCATTTTATAAATTGAGTCTTTATAATCATTTCATTGAAAATATTTAAATCTGTAAATTATTTATGAGAAGGAATAAGTGAAAACAAATTACTTCAGGGAAAATGATTCTCCCTTAAAACCAGAGTGTATACTAGTAACCAGAAGTCATGATTACCTGGATGGGTATGACTAGCTTAATACAATTTTTTCTCTTATTGTTCCACAGTTGTCCCACTGTGGACATTCCCCTGTATCAGCACTCCTATTGGTACCACCCGAAGAGCAGGGTAAAGTTGCTGTTAAAGTAGAAAGGTAGACTCTGTAAGTATAAACTTTCCCTGAGACTTTCTGCCAATCTGGCAAAATTCAGGTCAATAAATCTGAACCACCTCTGAGATTGGGCCCATAGAACAGCCATTGTTGGGGCCAGGTCCAAACCAGCTTTATCCTTCGATAAGTGTGCTGACCTGAATAAATTCAATCAGAAGGCTTTATTCAGTTCCAGGTGAAAAAAAAAAATCTCTTAAAAGAATCTCTTTTAATACATCTACCCTGACAGTTATCAGGGCTATCAGGAGAAAAGGAATTGTTAGAATAGATCGTGATCCTGATACCACATTTTTAGAATCAGCTTATTCAGGTAAAAGGTAAGGCATTTTCCAGGACAAACTGAAAAAGAAATTGCAGTCATTGCCTTGTTAAACCTTGGAAGAAATGAAGAATTTCAGTCTTTGGTGTTGAAAAACTGACACCATTCATCATCCTTGAATTGGCTCTTGGCTTTAAAATAAATAAAACAAACCAGAGATCCTCTTCAGAGTCCCATAATAAAGAAAGGCAACTCCCTACTGTAGCTCTTCTCAATTTGGGAGTTGACAGCAAAAAACAAACAAACAAACAAACAAACAAACAAACAAAAAAAACACCCAAAAAAACAAAAAACAGATTTCAAGAATACTCCCAAGACTGAAAACCACACTGGAGTCAAACAATCTCAAGAAGTTACTGAACTAGGTATTGATTACAAATGGGGGGTGGGGGGCTGTTTGTTATTTGATTTTTCAGTTTCCAAGGAATGAGGTGAAATTCACATCTCTCTGAAAGAAAGCATGCTTTGGTTCCTGGAAGCAAGAGTTTACGTGACTTGAATTCATTTAAAGAGAATAATTTATATTGGCATGAATAAATAATAGCAGGGAGTTCTAACTGTCCAAACACGATATATAATACCCTGAGAAAAAATGTGGACCATGTTGTAATGTCTTCTGTATTTCACGTTATGAGAAAGCATAAGAACTAAATCATTTCAAAATCACCTATCTACTCAGGTTTTTTAAGCTTCATTTGTCAAACAGCATCCTGGCATCAGTTTGAGATACAGGGGCAGCTTGTGTTGTAATTAACTGTCTACTCTCTAAGCTTGCCTGAAAAACTTGAAAATGAGTGACTTACAAAGGATATCAGAATGATGTTGTGGCCTTTTATCAAGTTTCTCTTCAAGAGAAAATAATAGATAAATAGCCAATGAGTTTTTAGAAAACCATAGACCAACTTATTTGGTGTGAGAGGGAAAATTTCTGCATCTTTAATTTGTAGACGGAAACTTCCCCAGCTGTTACCAATTAAACCCTGCTCACTGCTTCTGGTAGATACATCTCTGAACTGAATACATTTGCAGGCTTTGTTTCCTTTTGTTCAAATTAAATCTCAAACAAACCAACTCCTCTGAATTAACGTAATAGCATTTGAGTATTGGGTGCTGTCTCCCTTGAGTTTCTTCATCTACAGATCAGACTTTTGCATGTCAGGGTCTATTAAGAATATTTATGTATTAAATCTAGAAAGGAAGATTTAAATTCTAATGAATATACTTTAATTCTAAGGTTGAAAGATATGTGAACTGGAGAGTGATTAAAACTAGCTTTTATTTCAGTAAATGACCAAACAAAAGGGCATAGCCCACAAGAAAGTGTATGGGCCAGGAGTGAGGAAGTATTACTCCTGGTTTCTTGTGCCACATGTTGGCGGTGGAGCCTAAGAACGGTCATTTGATTGAGCCTCAATTTTCTTACCTAGAAAGTAAGAACGATTAAAATTCTGTGATAAGCTAAGTAAGGGTCCACACTGAGGTATTTTAGATTTTACTATTACAAAGGAAGAACAATAAATTTACTTTCCTTATGTAATGCTCTTAGTAGAGTCATTTGTGAGTAATGGAACTTTACGATATTCTGCTCCCACGTCTTCACAGATGACTTCATCAACACTTGTGGGCTTTCAGAAATCTCTTTTTACTATGAGAACTAAAAACCCTACTGGTAACTGCAACGTGAGAATTCATTACATTAATGAAGATGCTATTGCTATTCACCATGATTTCCAAATTTAGAATGCCAGTATGTTGCTTAACATATATGTGTGTATGAAAAGTATTATTCCACATGTTCTGTAATATAGCAATTGCTGCTCGTATGCTGTGGTTGGCTGAAAAATGACCTCTCAAAAGATAGCCACTGGAACCTGTAAATGTTAACATGTGTAAAAAGGGTCTTGTGGAGATCATCCCAGGTTATCAAGGTGGGCCCTAAATGCATCTTTGTAAGAGGGAGGCAGAGGGAAATTTTACACAGAGAGAAGAGAATAAAGCAAATAATTACAGAGGCAGAGATGGGAGTGAGTGGCCACAAGCCAAGGACTGGGGGCAGCAACTAGAAGCCAGGAAAGGCAAGGAATGGAATCTTTTCTAGATCCTCCAGAGGAAGTGAGTGGAACCTTGACACCCAATTTCAGCTCAGTGAGACTGATTTTGTCTTCTGGCCTCCAGAACAATGAGGGAATGCATTTTTATTGCTTTAAGCCACCAAGATAGCAACAATTTGTTACAGCAGCTACAGGAAACAAATACATATTCTCACTATCAAACAGCATGGACAGTGAAAGTCTTGATGCCAGAGACTTGCTAAATAGCTGGGCTATAGTCACCTTTGCTTCTAATTTGCTTCCATTTGTTATCTCTTTCTGTAGATTCTACAGTTAATGAGAACATTTTTAGAGTGTTATCATAGGAAAATTTGTGTACACGAGGGTATGCTGTGACACTTACTTTTGATAAATGGAGATTATATAACTGAATTTTTCTTGAGTGCTTTGTTCTCCAGGAAGCTGAAAGTGAAATGTTAAATTTACCTCTTTATCATCTGGGCTCCTTAGTAGGTGCTTTCCTTTTCTATTAGGTGGAAATCTTCTATATTTCCTTGGCTCAAACTCATATTTCTATTTCAAAGTCAAAGTCGCTTGCGAAAGTTATCTTAAAACTCTTTCCAGAACAAGGAAGAAAATACACATAAAGTAAGATAAGTACTGCTAGATGAATTCTATCCAACAAGTAGAGATTTGTTAACAACACGTTATAGGTTCAGCATTGTAGGTTCAAGTTTAAATGTTCAAGTTTAACAACATTATAGGTTCAAGTTTCAATGTGTTTTGTCTTATTGGCTAGAAAATAAAACACTATTTAAATAGCCTTCAGCCTAAACATCAAATTCTTTTACAAATCATCCGGAGTACTTATCTATGTCACAAATTAAATTTTGTGATCTTCTTATTCCCTGGCTATAAAATCACCTTATTAACTTGATACATATAACTTACCAAACAATTACGGCTGATGACATAGTTAAAATTCAACTTTATTTTTGTCTTCTACTGTATTCAAATTGCATTCAATGAAGATATTTTTTCATGGATAAAAATAGATACAGGGTTCTGTAGATAATGTGCTTTCCTTTTTTATCAGGTAGAAATCCTCTATATTCTGTCAATCATATATACTACATCTTCCATTAACTTGACGTCTCAAACACAGTCTCAATTTGGTAAATAGGATGTCTGGTGCTATATTAATGAAGATTATAAACGTGATTTATTGTCAATATTTTTTCTCCATTCCCAGCTTGAGCCAGCCCCAAATATGGATGCCTGCAGCAAGGAAGGGGCTGTACCCAGTTTCTTCCTCTTTTTTCATCATCATACACATCCCCATTGGTCCCACAACTTGTCAGCTTCATTTACTAGATGCAGTTTCTTATCCTGAAGGGTGGAAGGAGGAGAAAAAACAAAGGAAGTTGACAGACTTGGAGAGTTTTGATTTCAAATTGTACCATCATTAGCTGGGTCTGTGCTCTCTGGGCCTAACAGGTGATGTTTTCTTCCTCCCTTTTCCTTCCCTTCCTCCCTCCCTTCCTTCCTTCCTCCCTCCCTCCCTCCCTTCCTTCCTTCCTTCCTTCCGTCCTTCCTTCCTTCCGCCTGCTTGCTTGCTTGCTTTTTCTTTCTCTTCCTCTCTCTCTTTCTTTCTTCCTTCCTTCCTTCCGTCCTTCCTTCCTTCCTTTCTCTCCTTCCTTCCTTCTTTCCTTCCTTCCTTCTTCCTTCTTTCCTTCCTTTCTTCCTTCCTTCCTTCCTTCCTTATCTCCTCTCCTCTCCTCTCCTCTCTTCTCTTCTCTTCTCTTCTCTTCTCTTCTCTTCTCTTCTCTTCTCTTCTCTTCTCTTCTCTTCTTTTCTTTCTTTTCTAGAGTCTTGCTGTGTAGCCATGCTGGAGTGCAGCGACGTGATCTCAGCTCACTGCAACCTCCATTTCCCAGGTTCAAGTGATTCTCCTGCCTCAGCCTCCCGAGTAGCTGGGCTACACTTGGCTAATTTTGCATAGTTTTAGTAGAGATGGGGTTTCACCACGTTAGCTAGGATTGTCTCAATCTCCTGACTTCATAATCTGCCCACCTTGGCCTCCCAAAGTGCTGGGATTACAGGCATGAGCCTCCGTGCCTGGTCGATTCTTTCTTTCATAGTGCCCTTTCATGGGCTCTTGGAGGTCCTCATGCCCTACTTTGGTTCCCTTGACACCAGCAGATAAATCATTAATCTCTCTTTTGGTGGAGTCATGAAGACCAAGACTAAGGCTCTTTCTGCAGGTCCTAGGCATTCAGCTTGATGCATCAGCTTCTTTTTTTTCTTAGCCCCTGGAAGGGTCCTATGAGATAGGACTCAAGGTGACCCGAGACAAGATGACCCTTTTGTTCTGACCACCTCTGAGAGAGCAGTCCAATGACCCCATAGAGGCAGTCTCCTGCTATTGTTTGAAGGTAATCTTCAGACCCCCCTCTCCATCCCTGTGTTGTGTAGAAGTTAAGCCAAGTCCACCGTCAGCCTGTGTCAGGCATGATTTTGCACCTGCCCTCTATCTGACTCAGCATCAAAGCGCACATTTCAAAGTTATCAGAGTAGTTCCCTTGAAACATGCCACCTCTTTTAAAGGTTTGAGGTGAAGAAACAGCTGTCTTTCCATTACAGTGGGTGCAAATAGCTTTCCCTAAAGGTATTTTCATCATGACATCTTTACCCTTTTTCCATACTCCGACCCGTGGTCCATGATTTGTTGAGAAGATTTGAGAGTCATAAGATTGGTTCATAGAGAATGTTTGAATATCTGCATATGTGTATTTCTCTCACACATCCTGAGGTGCTTGCCCTCTTCAGTACTGACACCTCAGTTACTGCAGTAGAAAGAGTTACATGCAAACATTCTGATAACCTGTGACCCTCAACCCTGGATGTGCACAGAATCACACAAAAAGTGTGAAGCATCCATGCTCAGACCCCTCCCCAGGCTATGAATCATAATCTCTGTAGTCCAGTGATTAAAATCCAAATTTTTGAAAACTTAAGAGGTGTGAAAGACAGTTAAGGTTTTGTTTCATTGATAAGCACTTTCAGAATCATAAATTATATGATACTTATGGGTGTCTGGGCCTTTTTTGGTGAAAATAGCATGAATATTACAAATTTTATTTTCATAAACAGTTTATTCTAAACACTTTGTACTCTAAAGTGGTATTCTTATTTATAAAAATATGATAAATATTTAACAATATCTTCACAGAGAAATTATTAATCCATGAAGGTTTATGCCATTGGATGATTTGGATTTTCCTTTAACTTTCCTTTTGCTACAGAGTCATTTAGCAGGTAATCAAATATGCATCACACACATTCATAATGTCTTGGTGTGTGTTATTGCTAAAGGAGAAACCACGGTTTCACTTACATTTTCAATTCATGTCCTTTGCTGGGGCTTACTTTTCCCTAACCGAAGTAATAACATTGAAATATGTTTTGATTTACTTCCAAAGGAATAAAACTTTCCAGGAAAGTCTGCCCTCAAAAGTACAATATAAAAATATATTTATATAGTATCTTAACTAAAGAATCATAATTAAACACTTCAAGCAGCCAAATAAAATTCATCAGAAAGAAAAGCATTTGCTCTGCTGATTCATTTATGCCATCATGCCCTGAGATAGCATGTAGAAGTCACTTGATGTTGCTATAATTTGGGCAATGTCAACATTAAGCTACCAAATCAATCTGGAAAGTAAATAATACATCACACAGATATTTTTCTCAAGGCCTTGTTTTGATGTGAATTTAAACTTTGTTCATTCTTAACAATCTTAAACCACAATATTAAATCTAGACTCAAAACAAAAATTATAATTCAATGTAAATCATAAAAATATAAAAGTTTATATTTAAAGTTAGAAATAATAGGCAGTCACCCAGGTGATGTGACTTAAGAGGCTTTGTCCCAGGAAAGTTTTTTCTTTTAAATCTAATCTGTGCCCAATATTTTAACTATTATATTAGTTATGCATTGTTGTGAAACAAATTACCCTAGAACTTAGTGGCTTAAAAAAGCACACATGTATTTTGTTTTGTTTTTTTTTTGAGACGGAGTCTCGCTCTGTCGCCCAGGCTGGAGTGTAGTGGCCGGATCTCAGCTCACTGCAAGTTCCGCCTCCTGGGTTTACGCCATTCTCCTGTCTCAGCCTCCTGAGTAGCTGGGACTACAGGCGCCCGCTACCTCGCCCGGCTAGTTTTTTGTATTTTTTAGTAGAGACGGGGATTCACCGGGTTAGCCAGGATAGTCTTGATCTCCTGACCTTGTGATCCGCCCGTCTCGGCCTCCCAAAGTGCTGGGATTACAGGCTTGAGCCACCGCACCCAGCCGCACACATGTATTATCTTACAGTTTTTGTGGGTCAGGAATCTGAGCAGACTTCTTCAGGGTCCTCTGTTCTGTGGTCTCTCATAATCCAGGTTTTGGCCAGGGTTAGGGTCTTACTTGAAGTCTTACTTAACTGGAGAAGAATCTGCTTTGAAGCTCACATACATGGTTCCAGGTAGGATTCAGTTCTTCACCAAGTTTTGGCTGGAGGCTACCCTCAGTTTGTGTTATGTAGGGTTTCTCTGCATAGCAGTTTGCTCTATCAGAGCCAGAAAGAGAGGAAATTGGCTAGCAAGAAGGAAGCCACAATATTTCTAACCTAATGTCTTTGCATGACTCTTTATATGCCCCTAAAATTTACACATTGAGATCCTCATCCCAATGATGTGATTGTAGCAGGAGATGAAATCTTTGGGAGGTGATTAGGTCAAAGAGGCAGAGCCCTCATGAATGAGATAAGTATTCCTATAAAAAGAGGCCTGAGAAAGACCACTCACCATTTCCACCATACAAAGACAGAATGTACCCGCTGTGCACAAGGGGGCCCTCACTAAACACCAAATCTGTCGGCATTTTGATCTTGTACTTCCCATCCTTCAGATCTATGAGAAATAAATGTTTGTTGTTTAGAAGTTACTCAGTTTATGGCATTTTGTATTAGCAGCCTGAATAGAAAAGGACACTTTTCTTAGTCTGTTGTGTGCTGCTATTAGGAAATACCATAGACTGGTTAATTTATAAAGAACAGAAGTTTACTGGCTTATGGTTCTGGAGGCAGAGAAGTCCAAGATTGAGGGACTGGCATCTGTCAAGGGCCTTCTTGCTGCATCATATAATTGAGGAAGTCATCACATTCCAGAAGGTCAAAGAGACTGCAAGGGAAAAAGCAAGAGGGGGCTGAACTCATCCTTTTATAAGGAATCTACTCCTGCAATAACAAACCCACTCCCACAATGGCACCTTTGTTATTAATGCTGTTGTACTGGGGATTACATTTCCAACACAGAACTTTGGGGGAACACATTCAAACCATAGAAACATTTAATCATGCAAGTGACATCGTATCACCTTTGGTATATATTTTTTTTGTTGGCAGCAGATAGCTGGATCTAGCTCACCATCAGGGAGAAAATATTATACTAGGATGTGAGTTATAGCAGATTGAGGGTCATCTTAGAAAGCCATAGCCCAAATATGTCCAAATTCTTTTCTTGTATTTAAAAAAAATTCAGTTAAAGGCATCATTAGCCATTCAGCTTCCTGTGCTATAAACTTGATGTCATGTTTAATTCTTCTTCATTTTCTCTCCCTACTCACATCTAGCGCATCCCTAAGTCATGTAGATGCTTTGACCAGAGTTTCTTTTTTTAAATCTTTTTAATATACCCAGCTGTCACTGATATACTGAACATCTTTCAGTTGGAGGACTGCAAGAGCCTTCAAACTTTGTTTCATGAGTTTTTATTACTCAAGTCCATCATTTCCTTAACTTGGTACTTGGCTTGGATTATTTCTTCTCTAGGGACCACTCTCTCTTCCTATCAACCTTTCTTGACAGCAAATTATTACTCATTTATTAAGGCCCAGTTTAAATGGCACCATGTCTGTGAAACCCTGGTTTTACTACATATGACACAGGAAAGGCCCTATCTCTAAGATGTTGGAAATAGATGACATATAGTAAAAATGTCATTAAAAAAATGTACTCCAAGAAGAAAACCTTTCAGACCTGGACAAAGACTTGTGTTTGTTCTTCTTCTAAATTCAAGTAGCTACATGCAATTTTAAAATAAAGAATGCTATCTCCTGTCAATAACCATCAGCCAGGGCAAAAAGGGGAAAAACACTGTGTCCTCACAAAGTAGAAGAGTGAAAGAGCAAAAGGTGTCCTAAGCTAGTTACCTCTAGCCCTTTTATAAGGCACTAATCTATTCACAGAAGTGGGTCCCTCATGACTTAATCACTTCTCCAAAAGCCCCCACCTCATAATACTACCACAGGTATTACTCTGGGTTAAATTTCTACATGGATTTTGGAGGAGACACACATTAAAACCGTAGTACAGACAGGACTTTCCTTAACAGTCCATTTATTAATTTGAACAGAAAAAATATTTTTATTAGTTGTGCTTTGATTTAACATTATTAATTTTTAGGGGCTTTTGTTTTCCTGTAGTTACCTAATATATTATTGGTAGTGGTGGAGGGAGATCTAGGGTCAAAGTGCACAAAAGGAAAACAAGAAAACATTATCAAAGAAATAGGTAGCAGGCCTACTTCTTTCTTACGATAGGTTTTACTTATTTTTCTTTTCTTTTCTTTTCTTTTTTTTTTTGAGATGGAGTCTTGCTTGTTGCCCAGGCTGGAGTACAGTGGCACAATCTCAGCTCACTGCAACCTCTGCCTCCTGGGTTAAGTGATTCTCCTGCCTCAGTCTCCCAGGTAGCTGGGTTTACAGGCGTGCACCACCACACCCAGCTAATTTTTGTATTTTCAGTAGAGATGAGGTTTCACCATGATGGCCAGGCTGGTCTTGAACTCCTGACCTCAAGTGATCTGTCTGTCTTGTCCTACCAAATTGCTGGCATTACAGGCCTGAGCCACTGTGCCAGGCCAGGTTTTACTTATTTTTCTTGGTGTCCATATAACAGCTCGTTACTTATTTGGGTGATCTAATACCCATTTGGGTGAGAGTAGGCATTGTGAATTTCTTTTGAGAGCTTGTGGTGAACAGCTGAATATGACCCAAGACCTGAAAACTGAATAGCTCCTGCATCTAAAATGACTTCACTGATACATAATGAATTAAATTACATATGGTAAAATTTCTTCTACATGTAACAAACAAGATAGTAAATACCTAATAGAGATGTTGTACTTCTGGTCGTCAGGAAACACTACTATTTCACATACTAAGACCACTCGTAGGCCTGATTCATCACAGGTTTGGATATTTAATTGCTTGTGCAATAATTAGAAACCTATTTCTCACATGCATCCTGATCCCTTGATGATAAATATAAATTTTATAAGAAGAATCAATATACATTTATTGAGGGGAATCAATAGTCCTGTGAAGGTATTGTAATCCTCATTTGACACATTTGGGATTACTTTACATTGAATCAATATGTTTATTGAAAACGTATTCAGTGAAAGGTGCTAGCATCAAAGATGAATGCTACGTAATTGTAATGCTATTATCCACGAGTATCTCACTATGTACTAGGAGAGACTCTAAGTGAGGGATGGCCGGCTCTTTTATTAGAATCTGTCCTACCAGGTGACTTGGGATGCTATAGACCGACTATGACTAGTGGTTGGGAGGACTCTGGCAAGGCCTGTTTATTTAATAAAGAAAGATGCCTTGAATCAGCATGGCTTGTACCAGGCACCTTTCTTTATTAAAGCACTTCCACTTATTGTCAGAGCTGGAGTTTTAGGCCCTAGAATAGGTCATAGGCAAAAACAGAATATGCAAGTTCATGTGTGTAGGACATACAAGGATATCTAGCATAACACTGCAAAGGAAGTAACTTGTGAATTCTAAGGACTAAGAATCATTGACTGAAAGCCTATATTAAAGTTGTGGACAAGGCCAAACAAAGAATTTCTGGCTAAAGCTGACTATTCAAAAAAATGCTATGGAATACATGGAGGCCTACCTCAAATTGTGCTGCAATATTCAGAACTATCCATATGAATGACACGTAGCCCAGAACTGCGAGACATTGTCACATCTACATTTACTCAACTGAGTTAAATAGGGTGTTAGGCAGAAACACAGCAGTAAAAAAGCATAATTTTACTGTCAGATTTAACTGGTTTTCAATCCAGGCAAATTATTTAAGAACTCTCTGCCTCAGTTTTAAAAATTTTAATGGAAAAGTATCTATCCTATAGAGTAGATATGATGATTTGATAGACTACAATGCAATACAATACTGTTAATAGGTGTATGAACCAGGGTTTCCCAGAGAGACAGAACTAATAGGAGATATAGATATAGATATAGATATAGATATAGATATAGATATAGATATAGATATAGATATATAGATATATAGATAGATCTATCTAGATCTATATAGATAGATAGATCTATCTATATATAATACCAAATTATATAAATATCTAGACATATGTCTATATTTTGGAATGTATATATGAAGAGATGTATTATGAGGTATTGGCTTATAAAATTATGAAAGCTGAGAAGTGCTATGATTTTGGATATCCATGAAAGCCAGTGGTGTATCTCAAAGGTCTAAGAGCCCGAGAGTTAATGGTATAGCTTCCAGTCAGGATCCGAAGACCTGAGAATCAGAAGCACTGCTTGCAGGAGAAAATCGAGGCAGCAGCTCAAGCATCCAGGCCAAGTTCAACCTTCTTCTCGCTTTTTGTTCTATTCAGGCCCTCAGCTGATTGGTTGATGCCCACCACATTGAAAAGGGTCACTTTATTTACTCATTCCACCAATTCAAATGCTAATCTCTTCCGTAAACACCCTCACAGACACACCTAGAAATAATGTTCAACCAGATATTTGAGCATCCCATGGTCCAGTCTAGGTGACATGGAAAATTAACCATCGCAATGGTTAACGCTGAATGAGTCAAAGGAATACATGTAAAAGCCCCATGTCTAGCCCAAGAATATTGCCAAAAATGTCAGCTCCCTTTCCCTTTACATCTCTCAGCTTGTGCAACAATTTCTATTGATAATGTCTGTGCTTTTTCAGGAAATGATTTTCTGAGAATGAGCCTCTAATCTTGACTAGGTAACTATGATCTCAGATTAGAGTTTCTGGTGCATTAGTGAGAACTGGGTAAGAACATAGACTCTGAAACATGGCTGGGTGCCATGCTAAGCTTGGACATTAGCAAACAGAATGTCCACGAGGAAAAAGACTTAACCACTCTGGGCCTCAGTCTCATCTGTAGAATATAATCTTCCTCACAGAATTGATGTGATAATTACATGAATAATACATTCAGAGCATTGGCACGTAGCAAGCTCTTTTTAAATGTCAGCTTAAAATAAAACAAAAGGCAACGGGGGTAGGACGAACAACATTCTCGACTCAGGAGTCAGGATCCTGGCCTCATCTCTTAAAAACCGCTAGGTTTTTAAGTCAAGGAGTTTAGCTTTACTAAATCTTAGTTTCCCTGTTTGTAAAATTAGGTCAGTGTTATTTACACATCCAGCCTATTTTACATGGTCAAACTAACTGAGTTGAAAGAAGTTAGAAGATGAGCCTATTTTGAACAACATTATTATCTAGGATGGTACTATCTTAATTATTTACAATCTATCAGTGTTACAAGAAAACTATTAAACAGTTAGGTGCTTGCTATTTTAAACTCTGCAGGACTTAACAAAGTGTGCACTCAATCTTACAACCACCAGGTCAGGAAGACAAACCACGGAGGTCTTGAGCTATGCTTCCATTTATGCCTAGTATCTAATTTGTCTCTTGTTTATAACTTCTCTCTGAATAGTTACTAATTTATAAGGAATATTGTCTTGACTTTAAGTCCTGGCTTTCAAAGTTAAATTCTCAAGAGAAAGCTCAAGAGACTTTACATTTTTACATTTTTACTAGTAAAATATAATTATATGAGCCTTCTAGAGAAGCCACTTTCACAAGTAAAATATTCAAATTATTCTATAAAAGATTAAAATTTCAACCCTTTTAACCTACTTAAAGAAACAAATGGTACTTGCTAGGATTAAGCCAACCCAATTAATTTGTGGAAATTATAATGATGTTTTTCCATATATAAGAACGAAAGGTGTCAAGGCTGTGGACAGATGTGGTTGATCTTCATGGCGAATTGATCTGAACCTTCCTGCCTGTTGACCCTCAATTGCTCACTGTATGATTTCTTTCAACCTCATTAACTTAGAATGAATGCATGTATGGTAGAGATAAACAGGGTTAGCGGGAGAACAAGGGGAAGGAGAGAGAGGCTTGCAAGGTGAAGAGACTTGTATTTGCACTTTTAATACAATGAATTTGTGTCTGTTTTGGGAAGTTCCCTAGATTTATGACATGTTTAGATCTCCAATTTTTCTACATATATAATCTTTTAGAATTGCACCATGTCCTGAAGTTTTTTCATCAAGTCTATTTCTGTTACTGCTTACGAAGTTGGTATTCCTTTTTAAGCAGTATGACTCTGGACAAACCCAAATTCTCCATGATGTTGTATATCAAATTAACTCTAATTAGTTATGCTATCTTCTTCTTCTTTTTTTTAAAATTTAGTTGGAGTCACTATTTTTATATATTTAAATAAAAATCATCTCCTTTATTTTACCTGTATTTTATCTTTTTCTTTCGCCTTTCTGGATCTTTTTTGGGCAAACTTCTCTCCTTCTTCTTCCCAACTAACTTATTCTTTAAAAAAAAGTCTTCCTTTAAGTTTTCTAGGGTTAAAAAGTTAGGGAAAGGGTAGTTAAATCCAATCATTACACATATATTTGAATAAATTCTATAAATATGTAATAGACTCCTAGGCATAATTCTGGATATGTTTTGGAGTTTTGCATATATATATATGTGTGTGTGTGTGTATATATATATATATTTTAGAAAGATGTGCAACACTTTGGATATGAACTTTCTAAATGGCTGTCTTCATGTTTTCATACGTTGGTTTTGAAAATAATTTGCTAAGAATTTTTAAAGTTTCTAGGCGATACTGAGTGTGACATAATTTTACGTGTAAATTTGACTGGACAGTGGTGCCTTTTTTTTTTTTTTTGTCAAACACTAGTCTAGTTGTTGCTGTGAAGGTATTATTTAGATGTGACTATTATTACAATCAGTTGACTTCAAAAAAGGAGCTTGCCTTTGCTAATGTGGGTGGACCTCATCCAATCAGGACTTAAGAGCAAAAACCCTTTGTAATTAATTAGTTTTCTATGTAAGGAAATTCTAATATTGCACTACTCTTGTACTTATGGAACCTCCAGCCAGCCTTAGCTTCCCTTGATGACCTTCACCTGAACCAGCTGCCAGTCTACAATGGCTGTCAAATGGGTTATTTTTCATTTATACCATTCTCTCCTCATGAATTTGTTGTCATTCTATTGTAAGGGAGAGTTTATCCTTCTTATTTATTCATTCATTTATTTATTATTTGTTTATACTAGCATAGATTCATAAATTCCTATTTTTTCAATTGGCTGATAATTCATTTCTCTCATTATTTTGATGCAAATTGTCACAGGTTTGGCCCCTGCAAACTGATGCCTCTGTTCTTTTGCATTTTCTTATTATCAGGCACAAGATATTTCAGTCTCATCTTGGTTTTGCCTCACTCCAGCCCTGGAATTAGCTATTTTTCTAAGAATTTCTGCCTCCTATTAATGGAGGATGGAGTCCAGTCACCAAGATCTGGGTCCTCAATGTATTCATTTCTATTGGGATGTCATTGCTTCAAAGACTTCTCAGGAACAGAATGGGGAATGCATGTACGTATATTCATACACCTACATATACTTATTTCTCTATAGTCATACACCTACAGAGACATAACTTTCTCTATTCATACACCTACATATCTCTCTATATAGTTCTATATCTAGCTGAGTATTTGCACACAAATAATTCATACTGATACCTCTTATTTAAATTTCACCCCGAGGATTCTTTCTCTCTACCCATGTTTGTAAATCTCTGTTCTGACAGTGAGAAATCTACTAGTTGTATCCTCTTTGGCTTTCTCTACACACACACACACACACACACACACACACACACACACACACACACATTTGCTCAGTCAATTTACTTCTTTGTTTATTGTAACGAATCTCCAAACCTCACTTGCAGCTTCTGCACCTGCCAGCTCCATCTATCTACAACTCATCCAGCTCTTTTGGCTCCCAGCCACAGAGCTGATGTGTTTGTGCTGTGCCCTCACCCCTTCACCAACCTGCAGCAGCTGCCCTCTGTGCTGAGAATATATTCCGTACCCACCTGATTGTTATGGGTGATTTCAGGTTCTTTTCAAAATTGTTACGTGTCTGAAACTCTTTAAGTCAAATTTCTTTTAAAATAATTCCTAGAAGAGAAGATTTGAAATGTTCTCAACACAAAGAAATAATAAATGTTTGAGGTGATGGGTATCCTAATACCTTGATTTGATCATTACACATTGTAGGGATATATAAAAATATCACGTCTAACATAAATATGTACAATTATTATGTATCAACTAAAAACACTTTGAAATATAAAAATACCTTCTTTTTAAAGCTGTCTTGGATTCTCTATGTAGAAATCCTACTTTTTGTCATTTCTCATTTTTACCTCTGCCGTCAGGACGTTAGGTCTTTGGGAGAAAGACCATGCGTATCGTTAGCTGACCGCTCTTTGCCTAATCCTTTACAATGAAGATGAACATGGAGAATTTTAGCTACGTGAAGCAAGTCAGGCGCAGAAAGACAAATATGTATGATCGGACTTACACATGGAATCTAAAACAATCAAAGTAAAAAAAGCAGAGAGTAAAATGGTGGTTACCGAGGGCTGGCAGGTGGAGTGAATGGGGGAAATAATGGTCAAAGGGTAAAAGCCTCAAACAGACAGGGGGAATAATTTTTTTCTTTGAGATAGATTTCATCATGTGGCAAATATAGTAAATAACGTACATTTCAAAATTGCTGACAGAGTAAATTTCAAATGTTTTTACCACGAAAATAAGTATTTGAGGTTATGAATATGCTAATTAATTTGATGTAATTATTTCACATTGTATTCATAAGCATAACATGACTTTGTACCCCATAAATATATACAATTATAATTTGTCAGTTTAATTTTAAAATAAATAATCCAAAAATAATGTAGTTTTGCTATACTAGATGTATTTATTTGCCCTGTATTTGGAACTTCCAAAAGATTAGGATTAATATTTTTCTAGAGAAAGCCATATTCAAGGAAAAAACATTGAATTAATGATTTATTCTGGAATTTTCTGTTTCCTGAAATCCCAATGTGTTTTTCCCAATTTGGCAAATTAGAACATCATATGTAGAATTTTATTAGTCATTCACATGTTTTCCAGGCTATGGCTTGTCGATCAGTGGCTAGACTCACTCATGATTCAGAGACATTCATTCTTATTATAAACACTCTAAAATTCAGTATGTAAGATGCCAATTATTTTTAAAAATCTCCATGTGTTAAAACAACTGGCTTACAATGGAACAATATAAATATAAATATATGTAATATATAAAGTAAATAAATATAAGATAAAAAATAAATAGTGAATATAATCAAATAAATATAAACCTTTAAGCATATTCTATGTATTTAACCTCTGGAAACCACAGGACAACTGGTGTTTAGTTTTGTTTCTTGTAAGCTTTATCTGCTGCCCAAGTAAGAAGCATTAAAGATAAATGTATAGGTATAATTTAAGCTCTATTTTCAACTGTTCTGAGTTTTTAAGGACTTTTCCTTAATAAATGGATGTCTAGTTATAATAACTACCAGAGTTGTTTCCACAGAGATGGTCTTAGTTTAATATTTGATTAGGTGGCTTAATTCAACATAAAAGCTTGCTCTGGTCCAAATTACTGATATGGCAGTCTCTTCATTTATCCTGTGTTCCGCCCACTAAAAACTGATACTCCTTGAGAACTGGCCATCATTAGACCCTTGTTCCCATGAATGGGTCACTGCAGAAGAACTTGTCGTAAGATGGATCAATAGGCTTTCTGGGGTTTCTCTTTCGCTCATCTCTTTTTGTTCACTCTCTCTGCACTTCTGAAACTCATTCTTGTTTTAAAGATCCTGAAGATACAAGAGAAACTGCTCATTAGGTCTTTATGCCTTTTCAGTGGAAACAGCAAATAACAAAACCTTTAAGAAAAATAATAAATGAGAGCCTCTAGGTTTTTCACAAGCGCTGTAGCTATGAAGGATTCCATACTTTATACAGCAGTCTAAAGTATCCAAAACAGCATGTACAGCCAAAAATTGGAAATGAAATATTGTCCTTTTTGGCCAGCTAGTATAATATAATCCCACATTTTCACAGTTATCCAGATTTGCTTCGTAGGACCCTTTGAAAATGGAGGAGCCTACATTGGGTTTCCCTGCTTTGGTGTGAGAATTCAGATTTAGTTATCATGATTGTTTCCTCCTCTGCCACACAAGGCATCTCCACGACTGGGCTACTTTAAAATTTGATAGAGCAAAAGACTAGAAACTAAGAATAACCTAGAAGAAAGTTTACCTGTCTATAGAGTAAGCTTCCAATAAATATTTGTTGGAGTGAAATGACCTTGCGAGACACAGATGATAAGTCATCAAATATTGGTGATGTCTGCTGGCCTTTTATCACAGCTACTTTCAAGGCTGATGGTGAGCTTGCTTCCCATGCTCAGTCTGAAGTACCTATTCTTCTTTTTTTTCTTTTTTTAAATCTTTTTTTTTATTATTATACTTTAAGTTCTAGGGTACATGTGCACAACGTGCAGGTTTGTTCCATATGTATACATGTGCCATGTTGGTGTGCTGCACCCATTAACTCATTTACATCAGGTATATCTCCTAATGCTATTCCTCCCCCCTCCCCCCTCCCCACAATAGGACCTGGTGTGTGATGTTCCCCTTCCTGTATCCAAGTGATCTCATTGTTCAATTCCCACCTATGAGTGAGAACATGTGGTTTTTGGTTTTCTGTTCTTGCGATAGTTTGCTGAGAATGATGGTTTCCAGCTTCATCCATGTCCCTACAAAGGACACGAACTCATCCTTTTTTATGGCTGCATAGTATTCCATGGTGTATATGTGCCACATTTTCTTAATCCAGTCTGTCACTGATGGACCTTTGGGTTGATTCCAAATCTTTGCTATTGTGAATAGTGCTGCAATAAACATATGTGTGCATGTGTCTTTATAGCAGCATTACTTATAATCCTTTGGGTATATGCCCAGTAATGGGATGGCTGGGTCAAATGGTATTTCTAGTTCTAGATCCTTGAGGAATTGCCACACTGTTTTCCACAATGGTTGAACTAGTTTACAGTCCCACCAACAGTGTAAAAGTGTTCCAATTTCTCCACATCCTCCCCAGCACCTGTTGTTTCCTGATTTTTTTTTTTTTTTTGAGACAGAGTCTCTCTGTGTCAGCCAGGCTGGAGTGCAGTGGCCGGATCTCAGCTCACTGCAAGCTCCACCTCCTGGGTTCCCACCATTCTCATGCCTCAGCCTCCCGAGTAGCTGGGACTACAGGTGCCCGCCACCTCGCCCGGCTAGTTTTTTTGTATTTTTTAGTAGAGACGGGGTTTCACCATGTTAGCCAGGATGGTCTCGATCTCCTGACCCGCCCGTCTCGGCCTCCCAAAGTGCTGGGATTACAGGCTTGAGCCACTGCGCCCAGCCTGTTTCCTGATTTTTTAATGATTGCCATTCTAACTGGTGTGAGATGGTATCTCATTGTGGTTTTGATTTGCATTTCTCTGATGGCGAGTGATGATGAGCATTTTTTCATGTGCCTGTTGGCCGTATGAATGTCTTCTTTTGAGAAGTGTCTGTTCATATCCTGTGCCCACTTTTTGATAGGGTCTTTTTTTTTTTTTTTTCTTGTAAATTTGATTGAGTTCTTTATAGGTTCTGGATATTAGCAATTTGTCAGATGAGTAGATTTTAAAATTTTTCTTCCATTCTGTAGGTTGTCTGTTCACTCTGATGGTAGTTTCTTTTGCTGTGCAGAAGCTCTTGAGTTTAATTAGATCCCATTTGTCAATATTGGCTTTTGTTGCCACTGCTTTTGGTGTTTTAGACATGAAGTCCTTTCCCATGCCTGTGTCTTGAATGGTATAGACTTAAATATTAGACCTAAAACCGTAAAAACCCTAGAAGAAAGCCAAGGTAATACCATTCAGAACCTATTATTCTTAAAGGCTTTGTTTGCAAAATACGTGATCGGTAAAAGCAAAGTATGCTGTCAAAATATATTGTGTGTTTATACAGAGCTCAGTAAATTATCTTATACAGTAGTAAAAAATAAAACCAGTTATGTCTCATCTTCCTTTATAATGTAAGGCACTGTAAATTTCTAAGATTCAAAAGACTATAATAAATGTGCTCCAAGGAAACAATATCTCTAAAAATTTACATATGTATTTTCACCAGAAACATTTACATTAGATTCATTGTATTGGAGCAACCATTCTAAGTTTTCTTGCAAAATAAATTTTCTATAATGTACCTAGAAGTTTCAAGAATTAAATGTGATTTGTAAATTAAATGTATTTTACAAGGCCAAACACTACTCATTTGAGTTAGAAATATTATTTTCACTCGAAAATTTTAGTACAGATTGAACTGAAGACAGAAATTATAAAAAAAAAAACCTTATAGAAATTTTATTCAGTTAAAATAATGCAAAAAACTAACATGCTGAAGCTTTCCTGCCATCCAATAAATAAATTGCTATGAGAGAGCTTTTGCTTAGAACACAATATAGACTTCCATATCTAACAGTCCTTATTAGTTAGAATGAAATAAAGCATTATTTTTAGGACATTGTTCCAGTGTAATCATCATTTAAGGAACTTACTGGAGTTTGGAAAGAGGAGATATTTGAACAAAGCCTCAACTTTCTTACCTGACATAAAAGTTACAAGACATAAAAGTAGCATAACCTTCGAAGTTTCCATAAATACTGTAATTTATTTCAAACACCAAATTTTGTGCCTGTAAGATAAATTTTGTCTAAATGTACGACTCAGGAGGAATAATATTTTATAACAAACGATATGGGTGTTAATTAGCAAAATTCTCTAAATATTGAAATGAATTTCTCTAATGTCCCAGAAAGTCAGAATACATTTATTTACGTTTTGCTGTTTCTAAATGCTTCATTTTAAATTATTCTTTGACTCTCCACTACTAGACATCACAGTGGAAGAAATAATAAACTTTGTAATCATAGGCTTTGTTTATAAGTGGCCACGTGAAAGAGTAGAAAGAACATAAAACCAGGAGTAAGCAGATCTAAGTTCTACTCCCAGTTTTTCTCCTGTTCATTGCATAATTTGGAACAATTCATGTCACCCTTTTGGGTCTCAATTTCGTTTTCATAAAAGGAAGGGTTGAGAACAGTAACCTCTAATACCCTTTCTTGCTGTAAAATTGGTTAAACCTTGTAGTATAGTTTGAAGTCAGGTAGCATGATGCCTCCAGCTTTGTTCTTTTTGCTTAGGATTGTCTTGGCAATGCAGGCTCTTTTTTGGTTCCATATGAACTTTAAAGTAGTTTTTTTCCAATTCTGTGAAGAAAGTCATTGGTAGTTTGATGAGAATGGCATTGAATCTATAAATTACCTTGGGCAGTATGGCCATTTTCACGATATTGATTCTTCCTATCCATGAGCATGGAATGTTCTTCCATTTGTTTGTATCCTCTTTTATTTTGTTGAGCAGTGGTTTGTAGTTCTCCTTGAAGAGGTCCTTCACATCCCTTGTAAGTTGGATTCCTAGGTATTTTATTCTCTTTGTAGAATTGTGAATGGGAGTTCATTCATGAACTCTCTCTCTGTCTGTTATTGGTGTATAGGAATGTTTGTGATTTTTGCACATTGATTTTGTATCCTGAGACTTTGCTGAAGTTGCTTACAAGTTTAAGGACATTTTGGGCTGAGATGATGGGGTTTTCTAAATATACAATCATGTCATCTGCAAACAGGGACGATTTGACTTCCTCTTTTCCTAATTGAATACCATTTATTTCTTTCTCCTGCCTGATTGCCCTGACCAGAATTTCCAACACTATATTGAATAGGAGTGGTGAGAGAGGGCATCCCTGTCTTGTGCAGTTTTCAAAGGGAATGCTTCCAGTTTTTGCCCATTCAGTATGATATTGACTACAAGTTTCCAGTAACCAAAACAGCATGATACTGGTACCAAAACAGCATGGTACTGTTATCAAAACAGAGATATAGACCAATGGAACAAAAGAGAAGCCTCAAAAATAACATCACACATCTGCAACCATCTGATATTTGACAAACCGGACAAAAACAAGAAATGGGGAAAGGATTCCCTATTTAACAAATGGTGCTGGGAAAACTGGCTAGACATGTGTAGAAAGATGATCCCTTCCTTACACTTTATACAAAATTAGTGCAAGATGGGTTAAAGAGTTAAGCATTAGACCTAAAACCATAAAAAGCCTAGAAGAAAACCTAGGCAATACTATTCAGGACATAGGCATAGGCAAGGACTTCATGACTAAAACACCAAAAGCAATGGCAACAAAAGCCAAAACTGAAAAATGGGATCTAATTAAACTAAAGAACTTCTGCACAGCAAAAAAACTACCATCAGAGTGAACAGGCAACCTACAGAATGGGAGAACATTTTTGCAATCTATCCATCTGACAAAGGGCTAATATCCAGAATCTACAAAGAACTTAAACAAATTTACACACAAAAAATCAAACAACCTCATCAAAAAGTGGGCAAATAATATGAACAGACACTTCTCAAAAGAAGACATTCATACGGCCAACAGAAACATGAAAAAATGCTCATCAGCACTGGTCATCAGAGAAATGCAAATCAAAACCACAATGAGATACCATCTCACACCAGTTAAAATTGTGATCATTGAAAAGTCAGGAAACAACAGATGCTGGAGAGGATGTGGAGAAATAGGAACACTTTAACACTGTTGATAGGACTATAAACTAGTTCAACCATTGTGGAAGACAGTGTCACAATTCCTCAAGGATCTGGAACTAGAAGTACCATTTGACCCAGTGATCCCATTACTGGGTATATACCCAAAGGATTGTAAATCATGCTGCTATAAAGACACATGCACACATATGTTTATTGCTGCGCTATTCACAATAGCAAAGACTTGAAACCAACCCAAATGTCCATCAGTGACAGACTGGATTAAGAAAATGTGGCACATATACACCATGGAATAATTATGCAGCCATAAAAAAGGATGAGTTTGTGTCCTTTGTAGGGACATGGATGAAGCTGGAAACCATCATTCTGAGCAAACTATCACAAGGACAGAAAACCAAACACCACATGTTCTCACTCATAGGTGGGAATTGAACAATGAGATCACTTGGACACAGGGTAGGGAACATCACACACCGGGCCTGTCCTAGGATGGGGAGCTGGGGGAGGGATAGCATTAGGAGAAATGCCTAATTTAAATGACGAATTAATGGGTGCAGCAAACCAACATGGCACATATATACATATGTAACAAATCTGCACGTTGTGCATATGTACCCTAGAACTTAAAGTATAATAATTTAAAAAATTGGTTAAACCATACTCATCACTATTATCTTTATCTCCAAGAATCACTGATGAATTCCATATGAAATTAAAGCATAGATTTATTAAGTAGTTTAAAAAATGTATTGTGCTGATTATTGGTGAAGAGAAAATAAAGGATGGAAGTAAACTTACTGATTCTTTTCATGACCCAAAGCTTGAAGTTCTATGGAGATCACCAGAAAAATTCCTCGGGCACACCCAAATTTCCCATTTTCAGTGGAAAAGCAGGTGTAACAGTCTTACATCAACCCAATTCACCTACGCAAGTTTGCTGGCTCTTCCTGAATCCTCTCTTCTTTTTCGTTTAGTAGGTCCCATTAACTTTCTCATTCCATTAGGTGGTACGGAATTCATTACTGCCTTGCTCTGTCATCTTGGTTGTCACCTGATTTCAACGTGCTTTCTCCTAAATGTATAGAATATTAACTCTGTGTATGTCCTAACTACAATGTGAGTGACAGTAGATAAAACATACCAAATTCTTGGAGACTAGGTTTTAGTATCATTATTGAGGTAGCATTATTTGGTAGGTCATCCAGCTTAAACAGAGAGTTGACTACTGCAGATTTTTTCATGTGTTAGCAACCTACTTGGAATGATTGAGATGACACTTATGTTTGACTGACTCCTAGAGTCGGACCTTAGAGACTGTTTGGAAAAGAGTTTGTTTAATTGAAATTTCTGTGTTATGATTTCCCATGTCAAACCAACTAAGTTTACATTCATTGGTAGTTGTTGAGTTTAGAAAAAACAATATGTTTGAGTCCTTACAGAATACATGTGACTGTGAACATCAGTCTGCCAAAAAAACTCTGAGCAGCATGAAACACAGACCTTGACTTGTGCAGGAAAAACTGCCAGACAGAAAGAGAAATATTTAAAATATCAGGGTTTTATGCATTGGTTCTTTTTGCCTTAAGGGAAAGAAGCGGATGTAAAGACATCTGGAAAGCTTTCATAAAGTGAGATTTTACTTATCTACCTCTGGGTAGATAGTTTTAATTTCCAAACTCTTTAACCGTAAGGGGAATACATTTGCTCATCACTCTGTGGAGTATTGTAGGAAAGAGAAAGGGCAAGACCTATTACAAATAACAGACCAATGTGACTGTGTCTTCCACATGCTGAAATTAAAGACTTTTTTTTTAACTGGAGAATGTAAGGGTACCTAAGAGACTTATTTATGTAGTAGTGGATGTTAAACTTAAGCCCTTTGTCCATTCTGTAGTGTGAATTGGAGAACATTTTCTGTTTTTCCATCTGCATCTGTTTGCTGTGATAGATCATTGACATTACTTCAATACAAATAAATAATATATGTTTTAAAAATACAACAGGGAAAATAAAGGATTGCAGTGGGACTTGCAATTAGGACATGTGGTATAAGAGTTCCTCTTCCTTTTAACTCTTCACTGTTTTTTTTTTTTTTGTATCTGAGTATTTTACTTTTGTGCTGATTTGAGAATTTGTACTTGTTTTTGTGTGTGTGTGTGTGACTCTTGTTTGATTGATAATATTAAGCTTTACAATTTTTGCAACTGAATTACAGATTCATTTGTAGAAATGTGTGTGCTGAGAACTACTGGACTAGACCAGAGGTTTTCAAAACATTGGTATAAGAAGTAAAGATCAGAAAGTGTGAGAAAATAATTTCTTTGATGAACAGACAGTGTAAGAAAGAAGCTTCAGTTTTTGAGTCCACTCCTTGCATGCTGGCTCCTATTGTTCATGGGAAGAATTCCTGAAAAAACTGCAAAAATTCAGAAAATATATTCATGGAATTTTAGCAAGATAGACTTTGAAGTGTTTTTGAAGATAAGAGTTATTTAGGAATAATATAGACTGCAAAAAAACAAAAACAAAAACAACAACAACAAAAAAAAACTGAAGGTGAACTTTAACTTAGTACAAGTGGCCTGAAAATGATAGTGTATTATAAACCGTATTCTGGAAATATATATCTGAAGCAAATTTCCTACTTTCCAAGCCCTTACAAAATTCAGTCATTCTACCTAGAATTATGACTAGTCGTTCCCTAATTATATGCAAAAAATAAAATAGAATTCAGAACTGCTAAGCCTTATAGCTTGAGTTTCTAAAATGATCTGGGCTGTTTTAATAGAATGTTAGAATATTTATTGCCATGAATAAGCATCTGTTGGTTTGACCTCTCTACTGTTGATCAAATTCCTTATTTTCTTTGGGAAAATCTTCTCTCTGTCTTCTTGGCTATTAGTTTTCTTTAGTTATTGAGCATTTTAGTTGTAGAGGAGGAGGAGAAACTTCAAAGATATTTCTCTGCCAGGATATCAACAGCTTAAAAGAAGCTACATTGTTTAGAAATTTCTTGATAGATTGGTCTCAAGAAATCCTGAGTTTACAGAATTGTTTCAAGTTGAAACTGCTATTGTGAAAATGGTTTGCATACCTCAATTAATTTCTTTTGATTTTAATTTTCAGTAGTATGAACTTTATACAATTAAGTTATGATTCCTTTACTATTTATACGAACTGCAGTGCTTTGTAGTATCTATTCCTCATGGAGGAACAATTTACAGAAGGCCTATATGTTGTGATTTGCTGTAATGGTATCTTTTTCTCTAATATGGGACTAGCAATAACAGTTTTAAGAAGTGGATAGGAATATGCAACAGGTAAGTCTTTAGGCACCACACCTGCTTTGGCTGATTATCTGCTCCCACCTCCTTACAGGTAACTTAGACTTATTTTGTGTGGATGGCAGAAAAGCAGAAGATAGAAACAGTTCTCTCTGAGAATCAAAAAGGAAAACAGTGTCTGACATATAGGAACTCTTTCAGTTTCTCCTTTGGAGGCCAAGAGAGAAAAGGAAGAAAGAACATAGGAGGAAAGAGAAAATACACGAGATCTCTTATTTCACCAGCGTAGGTGACTTTTGTTTCCATACTCCTTAATTGTAATAAGAATTGTCTTAGTTAATTATGTTATGTATTGTTGGAGAAGAAAAGGTCATTCACGTCTAGTTTTATATGTATAAGACAATTTACATATTCTTTTCTCTCCTGTCCCTAAACTTAAGCATAATTTTGAATTTTATATGTAATTTTTGCTTTGTCTTAAAAAGAAGCAAATAATACATATGAAATAAATTGCTCTTTATTTTAACTGGCATTGTCAATTTTGTTCTCAATTAGCCAACACATTAATGATATATTTTTTAATATCTTATTACTTGGAAACTTACAAATTACTTGTGGAAAGGTTTTCAGAATTATAGACAACGTTATTTTGTGGCATACTGAAATAAATTTTGAAAATTGAAAAAATCTTTGTTATAAGTCACTTGCAACTCTATATGAAGATTGAAAAATACTGTCTTATAAATAGATGTGGTGACAATAGAAGAGGTGACATAGAATAGCATAGATCTATCTAGTCATTTAAAGGAGATAGTTTCATTGATTCTAGGTAGATCTGTTCGTCTGTTAAATTGTTTTTTCTTTCCTTATAAATGTTGTAGATTATGTTTGCTTAGTTTCTAGAAAGGACAATAATGGCTGCATATCTTACTTAGATTGTTTATGTTTTGGAAGCCACATTTTGAAGAGGGGTGATTATCTCTTTTTTTTAAAAACAGTCTTGTTTGTTCTCCCTGCAGCAATCAGTTTATATCACTAGGGGTCAGTCTACATGAATAGATGTCCATATATATATGATGGTTTTAAGACAGTGTTATCTCATTTCATGCAGTGTTTTTTCATTTGGGGATATGGACACTTACATAGTAATACACAGCTTCTTGCAGCTTGAATTTTCTAACTGTACACTTGACAGGACATTTCTATGTCGTCAAGGATTTCCGTATGTCGCTCAACTGTTCTTTTCCCTTAGCTGCCGGGTTCCTTTCTGTCCGATGTCAACTCAGAGCCTTCATCTAATTTAATATGCAGGAACAAAAGAATGGCTGACAACAACGACGGGATCGTGGTCAGGGTATTCTCAAAGCTTTTGTGAATGGACTGAAGGTGACAATTGCTCCCAGGATGACTGGATTTGGGGTATGTCTGACACGTGGGAGTTATAGAGGAGGGTGACATTGCAACTATGATGCCTTATCTCACTGCCGGTTTCTATTATTTTCTTTCATGTTCCCTCTGCCTCCTGGAAGACACGGAAGTCTGTCTTCACCATTGCACCGGAAGTTTTTCTTGGGTAGGTATGGCATCTTAACCGTCCTTATTTGTGCAGTACTTAGCACAACGTTTGGCATATAGTCAGCAGTGATCATGTTTTCTTAACTGAACTGAACTTGGTAAATGCTAATATGCCAGAATGACCTACTGCATAGTTACTTTTATCGGCAGAGAAATGTTACACATTAATGGATATGCCCGTGTAACAATGGCCAAAAATAGAATGACCCACTCTACTTTTTCTTTTTAAGGACAGAAAAGAATGTACATAGTTTATGAGTAATTAGAATAATTTGGAGCTCATATGTAGCAAATAATTGTTCTAAGAAGAATGCCTTCTAATCATTATTAGTATTTTTTGGCTTATAAGCAACAGAAATTTATTTCTTACAGTTCTAGAGGCTGGGAATTCCAAGATCAGTTTGCCAGCATCTCTGGGTTCTGGTGAGGGCCTTCCTTCGTCATAGACAGAGGTGTATCACTGCAGCCTCACGTGAATGCCTTCTAATTTTTAGGCAAAACACAGAGAAATATTCTCATGTCCTAAACTAGACAAGACATTCTTGTTAGTTTAGAAACAATATGTAGTTTTCTGAATAAAATCTTTTCTGTTTGTTCTGATTAATGTTATGCTTAACACTATGCTGGCCATATTAGAAAACTAGTTTAAAATCATAGAATCTAGCTTTAGGAATTGGAAAAACTTATTATTTATTTAGCTCACATCACTGTGTTTGTAGAAAACCTTTTCACTTTTCAACAGAATGAGAACAGGAGTTTTTTGAAGGCTCATGGCTTTAGTAATTATACTAAATTATATCTTACATGCATAAATTATTATATATATAAAATATACTGCACTAAATCATACACTATATTAGACGATGATCAAAGATGAGGTTCAATTTGTGACCACTGGGAGTCACTGTGTAGCTGTCACAGCTAGGAAGGCCCCCACACTATCCACACAAGCTTGCTGGGCTACTGGGGAGATAACACGCTCATCTCTCTCTTCCAACCTCTGGCATTTATCCATTTGCCAACTGGTAGTTATTAAATGCCCACAGAGAGCTGGGTGCTTTGTTAAATGAGGAAACACAGTGAGAACAAGCTGCCTATGTAGCCGGCCACACCCCCCATCAAAGCTCTTTCAAACTCCTTTATGACTTAGTTTCAATATTTTGGTACATTTATTTATGAAAAATTGTCTTTCCTACTATAGATCTTTAAGAGATACATATGTGTTTTTATTTCATCTTGTTTACCATATTGGCCGGTATATAATAAATCCGTAAGACACATTTGTTGAGTGACTAGACGCTATGCCAGTTATTTTCTCTAGTCCTTGCATTTGGTTGCTATTTCTTCTTAATTGCATTACTACTTAGTTATAGCAACTTACCCTGCATCCTCATCCTCTAATGTTGTTGTAATATGAAACAGAAATAGGTGAACAATTTTCTTTCATGTCAGTTATTTTTCCTCCTTTATTTTGTCATAACAATTTAGCGGTCTTGTTTATATCACATCAAAAATGAGTGACATCGGTTATCAATGACAACAATAACAGCCTCACTTCTGTAAATGGGGACTAAAATTGAACCATATATACAAAAATGTGTGCGGTATTTGAAAACAGCATTAATTATTGGAAAGAGAAATAAGTTCATAAGAGCGAAATTTGCATTTGTTTCATATCTTTCACCAATGAATAATTTCAATATAAAGGATTGTGTTACTTCTCACTGTTTCCCTTTCCCCATTAATACAATTCATTTAATGCCTATTAAATGCCAGATAGGGACTAGGCTATGACCTAGGTGTTGCGGAGAGTACAAAGATAATTTAACAGAGCATAATGCCTTATGGGGCTGACTGTACAGTTGTAATAGAAATATATAAACAAACTGAACTTTTAACTCAGCATTTAAGTGCCAAATAAGAGGAAGAGACCATAGAAATTTAGATATGTGAGTGATTCCATTTAGCTTAGATCTGTCATGATCGCCTTCGGAAGAAGTCGATTTTGCTTTCGGCTTTAAAGTATCAAGACACTCCATTGGCTGGAGTGGAGAGCAGGGGGCATTTTGGGGAGAGATGTTCAGGGATGTCTTGGCAATAATGAGTACACCTTGTGTCTGAAGAGAAGAACATGTATAGGAGAGAGTAGAGAAAACTCTTAAAGAAGTGATGAGTTTATTTAATAAAAATCTTGAATATATTTTTAATCATGAGTTTAGGGACCATAATGAATTATGCTTGAAATTGGGTTTTGAAGGTCATTCCTCATTTGATATCCTACTCCTCTTGGTGGAACAATTGGATGTTCTTAGTAGGAACGGCATCCAGAGTTACTGTGTCTAGTAGCTTTTTCCTGACATTTGTTACTACTAATGATCCAAATCTAAATATTGCCAGAGGTCTCGATTTTCTTGCAAAAGGGTTGCATTTCATCCAAAGAGCTACTGCCTTTCAGTTGGCACCTCTGGAACATTTGAAGCCTGAAAATAACTCACTGTTTGGGCACCTAATTTGTTACAAACAGAGTGAAGAGCTCCAAGTCTTATCCTGGATTTTCAGCTTCCCCTTTGGCTTCTATTAAAAAAATATTCTCCAGGAAAACTTTTTGCTAGACTAAGCACCACAGATGCTGAGCTTGTATGATAAAACACTGGGGTGCTTGAGGATAAACTGATGTCAGGAAAAGTTGCTTGGTGAATTAATTAATTTAGATTTACATCTCTATTGTAACTATTAACTAGCAATGTGCACTTTAGGTAAAAATACAATTCTACTCCTTTTCTATTTACATTCTTCTTGCCTTTCCTCCTTCATACTATGTTTAAGGACTTCCAATTCAGGGGAACAACACTTAATTCCCGTAACTGAGAATCAACATTTGTTCCCATAACTGCAGAAAGACTTCTGTTCCTGTTAATGCCAATGGATTTTCAGTCCCATTAAGGGAAATAGCTCTTTATTTTCATTAATGTTGTAGAATGAGAAGGCTGGAAGCTCACAGGTAATAAAGACCAGACAAACAGATTAAAAGAAAAAAACCATGAAGAAAACAATTGATTCATGGTAATGATTTTTTGCTTGTCCAAAAAGTCTCTATAATTATTTTTTCTCCCATGGAAATGATACTGAAGAAACTTATAGAAAGCGTGTGTGTGTGTGTGTCTGATTTTAGGCTGTTTATTTTATGGATTACTTTACATACTCCGCTTGGTTAAAAAGCACATTGTTAAGGCTACAAAAGGAGATCAATCACGATTTTTAATGAATAACTGTAAGGTAAATAGAGTGTACAAAAACATCTTACTTTTTTTCATTCAAAGGACTGAAAAGAAACTGCTAATCCTATGTGTGTCTCAGGCTTGTGGTATAATTGGGGAAAAAATCTCAACAGGTATATACTATTTAATTCAATAGGTATTTGTATAGATGTTGTTTCTATTTATTTTGGAAAAATAATGTCAATAAGTAAATTGTAATAGATTGGTCCCTAAGTAATTTCATGTGAATGTATTTAAAAAATTATTATGTAATTGTACCAAAATAGTTTCTTATAAAAAAGATAGCAGGATTTTTTTGATTAATTAACTTTTAAAATATTACTAATAACCTTTACATGTATAAAACACAAATGATATTTAGTAGCCTGGATTTTTCATGTATCAGGTTCTCTTAAAATTGGTCAAATAGGCAAATTTATTCTATTTGGTATGAGGAATCTCTTCTATCTGTTTCGAGGCACCTATAGCTTTTTTTTAAAATGATGCCTAAATCATACTTTTTGTTGAGCTTGGCCTATTGAACTACAAGAACAGAGTAGATACACGAGTCATTAAAACAAATTAAAATTAAACAGTTTGGTCAGTCATGAGCTGAATTTTTTTTAAAAACACAATTATTTGCAAGAATTTTCACTTTAATTATAAGTTGTGGAAGGTGTGAGGCAGAAACTCTGTAAAATATAGCTACAATACACGATACAAAAATCAAACAGGCGGGGCGCGGTGGCTCACGCCTGTAATCCCAGGACTTTCGGAGACCGAGGAGGGCTGATCTCGAGGTCAGGAGTTTGAGACCAGCCTAGCCAACATGGAGAAACCCCGTCTCTACTAAAAATACAAAAATTAGCTGGGTGTGGTGGCGAGGGCCTATAATCCCAGTTACTCGGGAGGCTGAGGCAGGAGAATCGTTTGAACCTGAGAGGTTGAGGTTGCAGTGAGCCGAGATCGTGCCATTGCACTCCAGGCTGGGCAACAGGGTGAGACTCTCTCTCAAAAAATAATAAAATAAAATAAAATAAAATAAAATAAAATAAAATAAAATAAAA
>NC_045435.1:13599173-13607062 GCF_002776525.5 Piliocolobus tephrosceles
AAAATAAAATAAAATAAAATAAAATAAAATAAAATAAAATAAAATAATAAAATAAAATAAAATAAAATAAAATAAAAATGAAATGACCAAATGTGACAAATCTGTGAAGTTATTGAACTAAAGTATAAAAAAAGGATGAGGAAAGTAGCCAAGGTATTTTACTTTCTATTCTCCAAAATCCCTCACTGTTTGGGCACAGTGGTTCACGCCTGTAATCCTGCACTTTGGGAGGCCGAGGAGGGTGGATCACCTGAAGTCAGGAGTTTGAGACCAGCGTGGCCAACATAGTGAAACTCCATCTCTACTGAAAATTCAAAAGTTAGCCAGGCGTGGTGGCACATGCCTGGAATCCCAGCTACTTAGGAGGCTGAGACAGGAGAATCCCTTAAACTAAGGAGAAGGAGGTGGAGGTTGCAGTGAGCCGAGATCACACCAGTGCGTTCTAGCCTGGGTGAGAGAGCTAGACTGTTCAAAAAAAAGAGAAAAGAATTCCTTACTGAACATGCATTATACTTTATCTTTGTATTTCACATCTACCTCTGCCTGCACACCCATCTCTCAACAGGGTCTAGCACTGGATGGGCAATAAATCTTATTGTGTGAAAGGAAGGAATAATTCAATGAGAAAAACAGTGGTATAAGCGTAAACTGAGCTCATATATTGCCATTTGGTCTTGGAGCAGAAGAAAAATCATTTTATAAATAAATAGTCATTTGTCTCCAAATATTCCTTAGATAAATAGAGAGTGATAATTTTCAGGTTATATCCCACTAAGAACATAAATAAATTTCTCTTTAAAAAAATACATTTTTTCTCCCAAGTAATGAATAAAATATACCTTAGGAAAAAAACAAAACAAAACTAGGAAATAAAGTTAAAAAGAGCTTTAGAAATTATTGTACTGGTCAATTATAATAATAATAAATAAGAAAAAATAGAGTTAAAAGAAGCTTATAAATTATTGTACTGGTCATTAATAATAATAATTAATAATAATAATGACCAGTACATTTTCTTCAACATATAAATGGGGAAACTGAGCTACACAGAGAGGTAAACACATTTGTCAACTTTTTTCTTTTATTCTGGAAAACATTTTCCACATGCACAAAAGTAGTGTGTAGCATAGAACTCTGCTGTTCAATGTGGTAATCATGAGCCATGTGCGACTACAAACCACTTCAAATTTGGCTATTGACACATGTCAAAATGATAGTATTTTGGATATATTGAGTTAAATAAAAATAATTTAAAAATGGATTTTGCTTATTTATTTTTACCTTTTAAAACTGCTTGCTAAGAGATTTGAAATTACACATATGGTCCACCTTATATATTTTTGGACAGTGCTGGCAGTCCATAAACCCTGTGGAATAGTAGGTACCAATACCCACTTCAGCAGTCATCATTCATGGGCCACCTTGTTTCATTTATACCCTATGTACTTTAGCACTGCCCATGGTCACGCAGATAATTAGTCCCAGATTTGGCATGAACACCTGGTTCTTGGCTATTGTTCTTTTTACTACTATTAATTGAAGCATTTTGTGTGTGTGTGTGTGTGCATGCCAGTTTTATGTCTTCCAATTATTTAACCCTATATTTCTTAGTTTTACTGATTTTAACAGTTTAATAATGTGTTTATTTATGTTTAATGTATTCATTTTCTATGCTGATGTTTATTTTCATTTTATTGATAAAAATGTTTAGGTCAAATTCTCCAATGTACCTTACTAAGTACCGTGGATTCATTTGTAGGTAGTTGCTCATACTTGCAAAATCCTGATCGTCTGAAGATACCAAAGGGGTTAATGCCTTCTTAGATGTATTTTTATTTATAGTTTCCATGAAAAGTTCCATATCCTCTTAAAGTAGATGTTAAAAAAGCATGTGTCCAATAATCAATAAACATATCTATTGAATATTTACCATGTAAGACACACACACACACTACATCATACATCATTTCGGGAGTTAGTAATCTTGGAGTGGGAAGAGAGAGGAGGAAGCCCAATTTTGTAGACATGCTGGACCTGAAGTGTCAGGGAGATATCAAAGTAGAAATGCCTAGAGATTAGCAGGAGCTGAGCCACTGGGGAAAACATTTCCTATCTGCACTTTCTCTTCGGTGATGACTTCTTGAATAGAAGAGGACTAAATTTTGTTGAAACTGTTAATTATGCTATTTCAGAGAATACTTACAATTACATTTCTGCACATATTTTTATGTACCTTTGTTATAGTTATTTCAAAGCAAACATACTCATGTATTATGAGGGGCTATGAATCATTAATAGAATCTATTTAATTCATTTTTAACTTAATTACAAATTCGATTTAGCATGTTTGCATCTTGGGAACTGAAAAGGGCTTTATCATGGAAAATCCAGGAGTTCTGAGGTTTTCTGTCTACCTAGGTTGAGACTTAGAAAAGTTATGTGATGTTTTGCTGGTACTCCTAACAAATGTACCTACCCTTAGGAGTGATGTGGGTGGAAGAAATGATGCCTGTGTGTTGGCTGTCTTCTGGGTGCCCTACAGATCCACATCTACCATTCTCTGGTCCTGGGAAGCTGATCTGAAGCTACCACCTGGTTCCTTTGCCCTCTTTCTGCCCTCTGATTTGGTAGAACAGTGGGAAGTATTAGCAGGAGATGGGAAGTAGGGAGTGAATTCAGGGTGTCTATTCCCTTGTTCTTTTCCTGTATGATTGCTGAGGGTGGCTACTGTTTACCCAGCCCCTCTGTCTCTGGATTTTTTGGCCATCAGTCACTCCTCTGCAGACTTAGGGCTGCTAACTAACACCTTCCCCCTTAAATGGCCAGAGGTACTACCTTATCCCTAGTGGGTTTTCCATTCTTGCCCATATATTTGTAAAATCCTTTTATTAAACTCCCCGCAAGCTATCCCAATTTGAATGTGCCATTTGTTTCCTGGGGAATCCTGAAAGTGTATGAGGATTTCCAAACTTGACTCTATATGTTAGAAATCCAGTTTGACCCCGCACACCTCAGTGTACTTTCTTCGAAAGCTGAGTTTCTACTTGGAAAATTAATTGGCAGGTGGCTGGAGATTCTGGGACATTAAGCAAAGGCTAATTAGAACAAGGATTTTCTCACATTTCTTTCCACTTAAAGAATAAAATGTTATGTTTCACTGAATAAAATATACAAGTGATATTCCAGAATATACTTGAAGACTAAACAGTTTTTCAAGGTATACTTGCGATTAAACAAAGGAATGAGGTGGCAGCTGCGGCCCTGAAGTTCATACATTTGGACCTGACTTTAAATCGACGCCACAGACGCATTTGGCCTCACATTGCTAGCAACACACTAAGTCCTAGTGCACTTAAGAGCTTCAGGTTTTTAATAAGCGTTTTCTTCAAAGCGGTGGCTTGATTTGCTCTGTGATTTTTGTCAAGTGCATATCATATCAAAGGATAAGTGTTTGCCAAAGCCTTTCTTCAGCCACAAAAAGGGAAGTTTTGTTTGAAGAAAGTCAAGCTGGCTGCAGTGACCAGCTCCCACTGGGAAGATGAAAGGAATGATTGGATTTCCTGTTACTCTTTTGTTGTTGTTTGTATCCCTCACATATTTTAATCAACATGAAAGAACATGTTGCACCGTGAGAGCAGTGCAATTTGAGAAAGCCATTTAGAGGCCGCCAAATACATTTGCAACTAATAAAGTTGTATTTGTCTATGGTGTCAAAGACCAGATTTATAAGAGATGATTAATAAGGGCCAGAATGCCAGACATGGAGAGATAATCAGGAGACTATTTTGAAGATGGATTTCTCCACTGCAGATTTTTTATATGCATTATGTACATTTCAAGAAACAAGATAGACTGTAAAGGGTAATTTTGGTCCAATGACAATGAAAGATTGAGACATAAGTATGGTGTAAACTGCATACATTTTCTATATACAAGTACACATGGCCTAGTAAATCAAGAATAGTAATTTCAAATTGAGAATTAAGATTTCTTTATTAATGATCTGTATTTAATATATGAAAATATTCATCTTAATTTATAGTAGTTCATTGTTTTCTTATTACATTTCATATATATATATATACATATACATAATAGGCCCTCAATATGTGTTTGTTCAAGGAATGAATGACTAGATAGTTCAAGAATATGCATTTTAAAATTTTTAAATTGTTAAAAATTTTGTTACATAATGATGCTTGTGCCCTGAAGAAAGGAAAAAATAAAAAAGAAAACATACCATCATCATTGTATTTATTATAATCTACAATTTCCATTAAGGAAATTAACACCATCGGATATTCTCATTCGAATAAAGGAAGTCTCAATTTTCTCAGGGCAAGTGCTTGAGACAAGAAGGAAATAGAGCATCGCACCTGCTCTCTCAAAAGGCTGAGCTCTGCATTTCTTCATGAGGGCAGAAAAGCGGAGAACACTACCCCTACTCTGCATTATTTTTGTTTGAGTTTCATATTTTTATAGTATTGTAGGTCTCTTTTTGTCTTACATTTTTTCTTCTTCCTATTTTTAAAAGTTATTCAAGAAGGTTAAGTTCACCATATTCTTCAGTGTATAGGATATTCTAGGCACTGGTCTGAACAAAGTCCTGTTCCTATCTTAGTCATTGATGGATTTCCTTTATTCCCATTGTTCACCACCTTTCTCCACAAAAGACACCATACTGTGTAATCTTCTACCCTTATGTTCTTACAAAATGCATATTGCTGTTTCACATATGTCTATTTTTAATTTATGAAAATAGTAATGGAATAGATCTTGTTCTTTATCTTGTTCTTACCATTTTTCACTTATAAGTATGTTCTCACACTTTTTCCTTGTGACTATGAGCAATATAGTCCATTGCTTCTAGCTAACAGCGCACTGTAATGGGTCTTCACCATACGATAACTACACAGTTCCTTGATGTTATCACTGTATTACAACTTTGTCTTCTGGTGTCTAGGCCATCCACCTTTCTACCTGTGGGTCCTGAGGATTCTCATGATCCCACAAACCTGCCAATGCTTGCTGTTATCTAGCTTTTAACTTTGGTCATTGCGAACACAAAATGATGTCTCATTGCTTCAGTACGCATCTTTCTGATTAAGTCTGAGCAACAATTTATGTGCTAACTGGCATTTTAGACCATCTCCTCTGTAACTTGACAGAACATATACTTTGCCCAGTTTTCAACTGGGATTTATGTTTTTACCTTTTTGATTGTCTCAGGATAGTCTATGTATTAGACCTCTGACAGTTTTAGTAAAAAATTTCAATCTTCCATTTTCTCTGATCTTTACTTATGAGGTCCTTCCTTGAACAAAATCCTTAAGTCTAGTATGAGAAGTTGTGTCTTGTGTATGTGTATGTTGTTTTGGGGTTTAAGAAGTTATTTCCCACCTATCTGTCCCCAAGTTATTCTTCTGTATTTTCTGTTATTGACTTCATAACTTTATATTACACATTTGAATCCTTAATATATTTAGTCTACATTTACATGTGATGTGGATGGAAGTCCTGTTTTATTTTTTTCTGTATAATGCCAATTTTCCCAACTCTTTTATTAAACAATTTGCCATTTGCCCATTGGTGGTTGTGCTGGCACCTTTATCATGTGTTTCTGCTCATGGGTTTTTATCTGAGCTCTCTATTTTGTTATATTAGACCATTATCTATTCTTGTGCCAATGATACACTGTCAATGCATTACTTTGTTTAACCAGGGCTTTATAGTATAGTATGAACTAATATCTGGTATGTCAAGTTTATCTTTTTAAAAAATATACACTTCGCTATTTGTAGACCTTTGTTTTTCCATATAAATTTTAGTGTAAATGTATTCAAAAATTACTACCGTATTAGGAATGTACCAAATTTATAGATTAATTTAATTTAGACAACTTTTAAGTTGTGTCACCCAAGGGCATGGTATATCACTTCAGATATTTAGCTCATCTATGCCCTATCTTAGAGTTTTGAAATTCCTCAGAGCTTTGAGCATTGTATTTGAAATAATTTCTAGAAATTTATAGTATGAAAGTAATGTCACATTTCTATCATATTTTGAAATTGTTGTTGCTTGTAAAAAAAGATTCTATTGAATTTTGCAGTTTGATTTATGTCAGGAAACCTTGGTCAATTTCTTTATAGTTCTAATAGTGTAGCCTATTGATTTCATTTATTGTCCTGTGTAATGACCAATTCACTAGAGTGTGGTTGTTTATCAGAATTTATTTCTGGCTGATTACAGACGTACTCTTTTTTTCTTTCCTTTGGTTCAGCCTTCTAGATTGTAAATGTTATCAAGGTATTTGATAATGCTGAGTTTATAAAACTTTTACAACAACCACTTTTATTTATCTTCTTATTTTAGTACTTTCTTTGAGATTGTTTTCACAGTGGCTTTATGGTTACAAATTATCTGAGGCTTTATATGCCTGAGAGGATTTGGCATTCCTTAATATTTAAATCAGAAGGTGGCTGGATGTGTAATTTTTACTACAACATTCTTTCCTTAAAATACAATCAAACCTTGCTACAGAGAAGTCTAAGGTCAGCTGATTTCTATCATTTTGTAGATGATCTAGCTGCCTTTCCTTTTGGTAAACTTTGGAATTCTTCTTATCTTTGCTATTCTTAAATACCACAATAATGTGTCTAAAAGTGATGTTTTTTATTATCTGATTTATTTGTCACTCTGAAGCCTTTTAATCTGGCATCTTTCACCTTTTTCTAATTTTAGAAAAAATTATCTTCAATGTTTCTTCCTTCCTTTTGTACCTTCTATATTTTAGAGATTCCTATCATCTAGATACTGACACTAGAACCTCCATATCTCCTTAATTTACACATAATATCATTTTAAATTTTTTATATCTTCTGGAAGGTTGCCTAAATATGATTTCCTGCTTAATAATTTGCTCCTAAATTGTGTGTATTATGCTGTTTATTCAATCTTTTTTTTCTGTATTGTCATTTTGTACCTAATGTTTGATTCATTCTTCAAATTCTTATTCCTATTTAATATTGCTAGCATCTTTCTTCATATATTTAATTATATTATCATATGTAATTTAATATTTTTATTCTTCTGTTTATTAGCCTATGGGGTTATCAGCTACTCTGCTGATAATGTATATTAGAAAACACTGAGGGTCAAACTTTAGCTTGTGTCTCTCTTGGTAAATTTTTGGAATAGAAGGGAATGAAGCTCAGGGTGGAGAGTTTCAGGTACTAGAACCACTGTTGTTAACCCTTGCTTATCATCAACATATGAGGACCATTGATGATAAGAGCACTTGCTTATTATCAGACCACTCTTTTGGTCAGGGACTCACTTTTAAATTCTTGGAAAGAAAGAGAGAAGGCAGTTTCCTTAGTCTGTAATCCACCAGCCTTGGGGGAAAGACGGCATTAAGGAATGAATACTGAAGGGCAGAATATCAGCTTGGGTATGTTATCCACTTCTTACACTGACAGGATTTTTGCAATAACCTGAAATTATTTTATAGATATTGGTGGCCTAAATTGTTGTGAGCATATAGCTTCTGTGGCCAAGTGGCAAGTGATGCTTTTCTCAAGTTAACACAGGAGAAAGAAAATGAAACAATATAGATGTTTTCCTGAGTATAATGAATAGATTAAAACAATCTATAGTCTCTCTGGTGGTTTTTTATTTTTTCAGGTTTCTGTTGTGATTGGTGGGTTGTGCTTGTACCTCTGATGCATTCATTTTTTTTGTTGTAATTTCAGTAGTTTTTCAGCAGAAATCTTTGCACAGCTTTTCTTCCCACTGTTTGTCATTTCTTCCTTCCCTCCCTCCGTTCCTTCCTTCCTTCCTTCCTTCCTTCCTTCCTTCCTTCCTTCCTTCCTTCCTTCCTTCCTTCCTTC
>NC_045435.1:13607072-13610501 GCF_002776525.5 Piliocolobus tephrosceles
TTCCTTCCTTCCTTCCTTCCTTCCTTCCTTCCTTCCTTCCTTCCTTCTCTCCTCCCTTCCTTCCTTTCTTCCTTCACTCCTTCCATATCCCTCTCTCTTTCTCTTCCCCCATGACATCTCTTCTCTTCCCTTTCTCTCCTTTCCTTCTCTCCCCTATCTTTTCTTTTCCTTCTCTTTTCTTCCCTTCCCTTTCCTTCTGGTCCCTAAACCCTTGACAAGGGAAGGAATAAGGTTAGATGAAATAAGAGTTAGATTTAGCAGCAGCACAAAATTGTTCTTTTACTCCTTCTCTTCTTTCTGAAGCCCAGCCCTACAATTTTCTAATACGTGCAAAATCTTGGATCAAGATTTGAAACGTCTCCAATAAACTACTCAGTTCTCCTCTACTGAAGGTGTTTGCCCAAGGAGAGTAGCTATCATTGACACTGGCAATGTTCTGGAAATTTACTTATTCATTGGCTCTTTCTTAACAATCTTCGTGAGTTTTTCCTATTTTGCAGTTATTCTGTCATCATTTTCTTCACTACTTCCTGGGTTTAATTGGTTCCATATACACATGGCTCATGATCCCAGAGTTTTCAGACCTCTAGAGCTTTCAGTTGCAATTGCTTAAAGTATAATTATTCTAAGAGATAACCAAGAGTTGATCAAATATTCTTGGGAGACACTCCATTCTATCTATTTTCTTCATGAAATCTAGAATTCTTAAGAACTTGTTGGCCTTTATTATATTTTAAATGACAGCTTCCACTATTTATTTATTTATTTATTTATTTATTTATTTATTTATTTATTTTTTGTGACGGAGTCTTTCTCTGTTGACCAGGCTAGAGTACAATGGTGCAATCTCAGCTCACTGTAGCCTCCAGCTCCCAGGTTCAAGTGATTCTCCTGCCTCAGCCTCCTGAGTCACTATGATTACAGGCACCCGCTATCATGCCCAGCTATTTTTGTATTTTTGTAGAGATGGGGTTTCACCATGTTGGCCAGGCTAGTCTTGAACTCATAACCTCAGATGATCCGCAACATCTAAATCCATGGAAACTACTACATAGATACAACTATAGATGCGTGAACTACCGCGCCTGGCCCAACTTCCATCCTTTTTAGACAAGGACAGTTAACAATGGAGAAGGAAGGAAGTAGAGATAAACTTTTCCTAGTTCTTTTTGATTTTTTATATTTTTAAATTTCCCTCAGTGAGCTAGTTTAATTATAAAATACATGGGAAAAGGTGTTTAAAATGAGTAAAGATTAAAAAGTACTAAAATATTAAGACAATGTCTAAGACCTTAGGACCCATTAGTAAACTCTCATCGTTCTGTTTTTCTCCAAGTTCCATGGATGATAATTTTGACATCTGGAAGCAAAATCTCTTTAGAAGTCATTTTGTAAATATAACCTATATGTACTTCTTTCTAATACTTTACACTTTAAAATATTTATTTTACTTATAAGATGAAAATACATTTTGTAATATCTGATTCTTGAACAAAGATTTCATCATATTTATATAATGGCAGAGGTTTTGACCTTCTACCCTTGGATCAACACATGGAATTGTTTGTTCAACATCAACTAATGAAGCATGTTGCCCGGACATCAAGTTTTATTTTTTTTCTTGCAGCAATAATTGAAATCAATTAAAATGGAGACATCTTCCATAAACCTTACACAGAGAAGGAGAGGTGTGGTTTTCCCTTGGACCTTTGGCATGAAAACTGCCATGCAAAGTACTAGAGCTTTAACGTATCAAGATTTGTTTTTTTTTTGGCTAATACAAATTTTTATCTATTGAGCTCCCAAACTCAATGCAGTTGGTCCTCTCCATAAAACTGCAATGGTTCTGTGATGAGGAAGATAAGTGGTAACTAATTAAAGCAAATGCCTACTTTGGTATAGACACATACAACACTTTCATTTGCACATACATTGCTAATGTTTTACTCTGAAACCTTGTATTTCTTCACACATTTGGTTAACCATATGCCTTTGATGGCAATCCAATTTTAAAGCATGGCTTCTTATGGGGAATGAGAAGTATAATTAAGCTAAAATTTTAGACTGGTCTGTAATGCATTTTGATTTCTCACGAGGTTCTAATCCTGTTTCCAAAATGTTTCCAGATGTACAATCTAGTTCCAGATAAATTTTTATGGATGTACAGAAATCGTAATCCTAAATTATGAAAATATAATATTTATAGTCTTTGTTATGGAAGTTCCATTTGGAACATCATCTTGAAATTATTAAGATCATGGAAAGTTGTACAGAGCAACTTAAGATTTTTAATTTCATATTTGTGCTCAAAATGAGTGATTGTAAACTTTGAATATCCTTATAGATTAATCTTAGAGATTTAAGATATTCACATTTAGTCTATTTAATTTTTTATTTAATTTTCTCTTGATTTGATTTTCTATTGTATCTTGAGAGATGAGTTATGCTGTTCGGGTCAGAACTAGGGGAGAGAGCTGGTACAATATAGTTATAATTTTAGGCAAGGTGTGTTTGTTTCAAATTATCTGATTCTGAATGTTTCCCAGAAAAATGTGTTCATTTATTTAACAGTGTATCAGATGTTATGCTGGAGATTAGGAATATAAAGATGAATAAAAGAATATTCTGAAAGAGCTTGCAGTGTGATAGAATAGTAAGAAGCATAAATACATCTTTAGGGATGAACAGGATGTAACAAAGTGGTCATCGAGGGGGACAGCTCTCTAGGCGAAAGGCTCAGTGCTAGCAATTATGTGAGTGTGGTAACAGCACAAGGAATTTCAAGTAGTTCTCTTTCCAGTGAGTCAAGTTTAATGTCAGTAGTGCAATAGATAAACCTGGAAAAGTAGTCAGCAAAAAGTGCAGCCAGGGCTTTTCCTACTTGCCTGTAAGAAGTTTGAAGTTTTCCTGTAACGGGAAGCAAGTCAAACGCCTTTAAGAGACTGTAGTGATTGGGGCCAAACCAAGAATTGTTTAGATTATAAAAATACTATAGCTTTGACTAAAGCTGAGCATATCTATAAATGATACCACGGGAATGTCCCCAGGAAAAGTGAGTGCTTATGATCATCAAAATTCATACAAAAGAATGTTTATTACACCTTTATTCACAATAGTTTCAAATGGAAACAATTTAAATCTCTATCAACATAAAAGTGGATAAATATATGATGGCATATTCATACAATAGAATACATCAATGGAAAAGAACAAACTCGACTAAATCCATGGAAACTACTACATAGATGCAACTACAAGGATGAATCTCAAAGACACAATGTTGAGCAAAATGAGCCAGACAAAAGAGAGCATGTAATTAAAACCATTTTTATAAAGCACATGAAGAATCAAAATGCATGTTTTTGAGAGAAGTTAGGTTAGCTTTGGGGAGAATGTTGACTGTGAGGGGCCATGAGAGCCTACTGAGAT
>NC_045435.1:13640501-13748368 GCF_002776525.5 Piliocolobus tephrosceles
CTTTCTTTAGGCAGTAATCTGGGGCAATGGTAGTACCCAGCTTGTTTGTTTTTTGTTCCTCAGGAATCACTGGCTTTTGTTGACTGATTTCCAATACCGTACATCATGTTTCATATATATTTTCCAGGTTTATTTAATTTGTTTGTTTAATGCAGGAGGGTAAATCTCATCACAATCATTTCTTCTTAAGAATGATAGACTCATTGAACTGTTGGCTTCATAAAGAGATACTCATTAATCAAATGAAGTTTTGCCTTACAAAGTCTAATGCAAATATATACAATGACATTTGGTGACATAGAGTTTGTACCTTAAAATTCATGAATCTTATTTAAAAAAGCTGATGTTTAATTAGAATGTAATAGCAAAATGACACTTCAGAAATTTAAAACTAATACAGTGTTTAAAAATTTGGATTTTAAATATCATTTTGGAATATATATAAATTTAGCAGATGTATAAGAAGTGAAATAATTTTCTAATGTTGAAGTTTCATTAAAGTAATTAACACAAATATTTTCATAAGAATGCCTATGAGGACAGATAATTTCTATGATCTGAAATATTCTTTAAATTATATTTGTAAAATATTTCTGATTATTATATAGTAATAAGAATCAGTTATAAGACTTGTTTGGTATAAAAACAGCAACAAACTGAATTATCTCACTTGGATGTTTGCCAATAGCAGACACTGAAAATTTGAATCCTTTTCCTCATGTTGTTCTCACTGTAAACTTTAAATGAACCCACATATATTAACTATATTGATATTTTAAAATGAGATGCCCCTACTAGTATTACATCCATATGTGCTGGCTGTAATTGGGAAAAATTTTAGATTTAATATTTACAAGAAGTCAGGCCAAAAAACAGCTGTTCCCAAGGCCCATGTCCCCTTTGGGCCTTTATACTCAAATGTCGCAGAACACATATTCCTGCTATGCATTCCCAAAAGATGAAGTACTGGCAGCAATTCTGGAAAAGATACAGATTACAAAAGTTTTATAATTTTATGGATATGGATTATCTAAAGCACAACAGCCTTTAATTACTCACATTGTTACTGGCACATTTATACCTTCAAAATAGGCACACACATAGAACAATTTAAATGATCACATATTTGTATGTAATGCAGAAATACACAGCACTCATGAAGTTCAACAGAACTGCCGTGGGACTCCATCTTGCTTGTAGTATTACTTTTTCTAATATTTCTGAAATGGTATGAATGATTCATTATAGACACACATTTTGTACAGCTCATTTGGCAAAGCAATAGACTAAGAGTTATGATCCCACTCTAATGATAATTTCTACAAAGGATTTTCCTAAATAAATAATACTCTGTATTTAGTATATTAATATTTGATTGAAAAATAGAAATTTCCCAAATAACAAATATGAACTGAAAGCATGCCTATCTTAATTAATTGCAAATTAAGAAAAAAAGTGTATGAATTTTTTCTCAGTTGAAGGTTTGATAGAACGGTGTTATTTTATATTACCTCTGCTTAATGGAGAGGGCAAGTTTGTCCAGTGGGGTAAAAATTGCATAAATGAACAATAAAAGCTTTGGGAATCATATGTAGATTTTTTTCCCCTTATTCTGGATTTCTCCCTACTCCACATGCTAGCTAATGCACATTTGCTTTCAATATGCTGATCACTATCAATAATTGTATAAGAGTCTGAGATTTGACTCTACTTGTAAGCTAATGATTTAACCTGCTATTGTATCAATTCTGGCAGAAAACATGCGGATATCGTGTCAGGACAAAGGACGTTTTATTCATAGCGCGGCAAGCAGTATGATATATGCACCAGTACCCCTTTTCCCCCAGTTCTCATAGTGCTGAGATGCGTAAGGGCTCAGATTTAGGTTTATTACATGCACAGAACGTAACTGAGGAGCCCTAAGCTTAGAGACTCCTGATATTTTATAATGAGCTATAAGCAGAGCTGTGCAATCTTTGCCCTGTAGGGAGAGCATATACTGGAGTGTTTGTGAATACTATCTGAGAGGGAGACACACTATATCTACTAAGGCCGCTTGCTTTACAGACATCCTTGAAAATAGTCCAGAACAAAAGTAGTTGGTGTGCTTGCTCACAAAATGTGTAGCCCTGAGAGATATCTATGTAGAATTATCTCCAAATGGTTGCATCTCTTGATTCCATGTTGTCTTTGCTATGGCAGATATTTCCAAGAGTACAACACTAGTTAATCTGACTGGAAGAAACCGAGACTAGATCTGTTTAGTTTGTCTCATACAGCATTCAGTTGAGGTTATTCCCAGCAAGACTCCAAGGAGGAGAACCAACATGCACTATTTACCTCCACCATTCATTCGTCAGCCATTATGGTATCCCTTAGAAAGCCAAATGGTTTCTTTTTAAGTTTCTGTATTGACCTTTTCACTTGGCTTGAGACATTAAGCGAGGTGCAGAAAGATGTACTAAAAATTGCCCAGGTTCCACCAGGTCCTGCAGGAACAAAGTCTAGGAAACTCCTCTCATTTATATCAACCCAAGGCAGTGAGTTCAGGCTGATTTGCATGCCCTCCTTGGTTGAGGTGATGGTCCCTTAAACACTTCATGATCACCACTAAAGTAAAGACATCCATGCTTTGGGTAGGGAAGCATGTTAATGCCTGCCTTCCACATGAAATAGAATTCTGATGGTGCCGCTGGAAATACAGTGTTGTTTACAACTGATGGTGCTCCTCATGTAGAATCTACATGAGTCTTGGGGCACAGGTTTAAAGCATTTTCAATGTAGTCTCTTGGCTAGACTGTAGGCTTTAGGGTTCCAAGTTCAGTTTGAATAATTAAGTGTATGCCTTATTTTAGAGGAACCACCAGTTTTCCCATGCTTGCTGGCATTTCTCTGCCCCACTGAATTGCTGGGAAAACATCCGCTGGTATTTTGGGAGTTAGAGCCAACCAATTCTATTTCTGATAGACATTTTGAGAAAATTAAGAGAAGTGGAAGCCAAATCATGGTCCAGTCATTTGGAGAGGGATAACTGAAATATAAAGTTAAGTTCTGAAGCTCTACTGGGATATTTTCTTCACGTGAAAGGCTCTACAGAAGAAAAAAATGATTGTTCATTTTTCCTCCTCCTTGTTCTCCTTGAAATCTGTGTTCCATCCTCAGAGGCCAAGTTTGTTGCTTTCCCTTCATCACCACAAAATCAGTGTGCACATTCCAGTAGCCATAACCACATCTTTTTCTCCAATCATCCCCTACTCAAACTCTTTCATTTTGTCCAAAAGGATCAGGTGCAAAAGAGGCAAGGACATTTTTGTAAAACTCTCAGGCCCCCATATGTACCCCAGTTTGTCCTGTATGGGCTACTGTGGGAACTCAGTAAGCAGTATAGTACCAACAGTCATTATCCTGATGCTCTAAGACCATGTCAAGGCAGCAAGAGATCCAGGTAGCTGGACCTGAATTATGTTTGAATCTTCTTTCGGATGGGAAGCCAAGTCTCTCTCTTGATATCAGAGAGACAGATAACCAAGCCATCCTGGGGTTTTCTTTGGAAAAACAAAGTAGCATCATGACCAGGATTGGTCAGGAAAGAATCTTAAATTTTCAAGGTAGGTCTAGCTACCCCTTACTCTTTTTTATCATTATCACCCAGGAAGTAACTGAGAGGGGATTATTTCTGTCTGGGATGACCTCATATAGTGACCAAACTACCTGACTAACATGTGTGGATCAGAAAGGGTGAATAAGTTAAAAACAGATAATGTTTTGAGTTGATTTTAGAAAAAGTTATTACAAAACTAAGTGATACCAGATGCTTAGGCATGGCAGGGAGTGTAGAAGGTCTATTGAATATCTTGACTCCTAACCAATCCTTCAGTGATTTTTGCAATAAAAGGCACATCATTGAGTGCAGATGATCTGGAAAGAGAGGTCTGGCCTTTGCCCTTGGTCCCTTAGAGGTAATCTTCAAGTCCATGGAATGTCCTGCCTAATAAAAGTGTCTTTGTTTACCTGGGGGTTTTGAGCCGCAGTTCGACTTAGGGTGGGGACTTTGGGTCATGTGGTATTTGTCAGCCTCCTGAGGGGCTGAAGACTGAAGTCAGCCATGTGGGTGGCCAATCAGGTGTACGAGATCAAGCCCCAATAAAAACTCTGAACACCAAGGCTTGGTGGATGAGTTTCCCTGGTGAACAATGTACCATGCACATTGTAACAATTATTCTGAAAGAGCTACACTGTCCATACATCCATAGGGAAAGGACAACTGGAAGCTCCATATTGGGAACTTTCTTGGATTCTAGGTTATGTACTTCTTCTCTTGGCTGATTTGAATGTGTATCATTTTCCTGTAATAAACCATACTGTGAATATAACATTTTTCACACGTTAGAATGTGAAATCCTAGTTAGATATGAATCATTCTAGTGAATTATTGCACCTAAGGGTTGGTAGTAGAAGTGAGGGAAGTCCACAGGCTTAACGTCATAATCACTCACTAGTTTCAAAAGCCAGAATGCTGTAGCCAGAGTACACTGGAAGAACACGTCTGTAACATAAAAATCTGTTAACAGTGGTGAGGCAGCACGGATAGCTCTGAGATAAAGTTGAATCTCCAGAAGTGGGTGGGAGGAATGTCCTGTGCAATACGTCTTACCATAAGACAGTCAATTTTTTAGCAAGAGTCACAAATGCATTGGTAGCTTCTGCATTATAAATACAGAATCTTTCACTTGTGTGAAACCTATGATGGTGGATGCATTTCTATGATGGTGAATGATCATGGGTGCAGGCAGAAATTGTGGCAATCTGGATAATGCATCTGGATCAGCAATCTGATTTCAGTCAGACTTGTCAGATAATGGGCCTTTATCATGGGCATTTATCTGAGCAACTTAGGCAATTTGATAAGTAGCTGCTGTTTGTTTCTACCGACTTGTTTGTAGTCCTCAAGAATGATGTCATTAATCTGCCAGCTTGTAGTTTTCCCAATGGCAGAACAAATAGGCCACAAGAAACCACAGAGTGAGTAGAAGTATAAATATAAATTAAGTGTCAAGATTTCTCAAGGAAAGTACTGGCCAGGGCTACAAGAATGACCTTGAATTCTCCCTACTAAGCAGAGTCAACATGTCCAGCTTTGATTATGTAGAGCTGCTACTGAGGTTAAGCAGCTTCTGCAGACCTGTGGATATCACTTGACTCAGTTTAGTAGAGTGAACCAAACCCATCACTGAATCAGGACTAGGCTTTTACAGAATACTTTGTGAGTAAATGGCCTGATGAGTCAGTGGCTTTGCTGCAGGAAGTAGAGGGAGTTGCCACTTTTTAATGTAATGCTGAGATATTACTGGAGCCCGGCCTATTACTTTCTTGACTTTGCCATTTCCACTTGATAGATGAGGCTTGTTGGCCATTTCTGACCTTTCTACTTATTGAGTACAAGTTGATCCATCTCAAAATGGAAATACCAGGTCAGAGAATCATAAAGCTTCTGCGAGTTAAGGCACTGATTTTGGGCAAGTTCTCAGTGGCAAGCTGATAGCTGCATTTGAAAGAAAAAAAATCCTAGTAGCTGTACCAAAGGGACAATGAGCCCAGAATCATGAAGTGTTCCTCTGTGTGAAGGCTGCTTTCCTCTGCCTCAGTCTATAATACACAAAATATTCAGTCCCAGAGATTCATACTCAAAGAGGACACTAGTGTTGTGGGGCTGCAAAGGTGGAGAGGGTTCTATAGCTGGACGGACAGGTTCCAGTACAACTTGTTGTTTGAGCCCCACCCAGAGGATGCTGACTTATAGATTAGCTTACATAAGTAAGTAGAATGCTCAAGTCAGGAAATACTATCTCCTTTTTGTTCATGGGGAATCCAAAAAGATAGTTTGATTTCCAAAGGCATCGAGCATTGTGAGCCTACCTAAATAATCTCAAGAAAGTACTAGGTTTGAAGGATCCCACATACTTTTGTCAGGATTTAGCAGTCACTCCTGCTGAAGTGGTGTGATAACATTGCAGTAAGGGTTATTCGGATGGGGTTTCTAACTTTCTAACCATCAGGACATCCTTTATAGAGTAAAAGCTTTGGACGTTACTTTATAGGCATGCATGCTAATTTCTGACCCAACCACTGGCAGAAAATTGCAAGGGAGTTTGTCCCACTACTTGTGATTCTTTCTTGATTGGAGGAAGCACCAATGGTGCTTATGGGATGCAGAAGTACAAACACAGAATACATCAATCCTACCATACATTCAGATGTGGAGAGTCAACAATAGTCCATTGAATTGACCCAAAAGACTCCATCTTCAAAGTCAGATTAGTTTTCTTCCCTCACTGTAAACCCTGTCTAAACAGCAGCAGTTGAATTTTGCCATCTTCTTTCCTTATAGGACTGTAGAGCAGTGACTTGGGTGCTTATGTCCAACAAAGCCATAAAGTTTGAGTCTCTCCTGTCCTTGAAGTTTTTCAGTGTACTTATACAAGCACATATGATTTTGGGTACTTCTTGAGGACAGGAAAATCTTATCCTACTCCTAATTATCTTTCTCTACAAAGTGACTGAATTTAAGGTAAAGATGGGCAGAGAGATGGAGCACACAAAAGGATAAAATTAACCCACATCACTAGGCATGGCACATTTACCTTTGGTTGTAAATGGGCTGAAACTGATTTCAGTTGAGCCCATAGCTTAACTAAAAAATACTTCAATGTTTTGATCTACTCAATAACTGTATCAGGTGGCAAGATCATCATTATTGACAACATCTATTTCAGTTCTGGGAACTCCTTGACTCAGCCACAACCACATTGTCTTTCATCTAGAGCTATGATGCTTGCTGCACCAGTGCCATCATTACATTCTTACTTCTCCCTGCTTGGAGGCCAATGACAACCACATCACTATTGGGGTAGCTCGATTCAATCTTAGTTCCCAACAGTCACTCAGCCTCTAGACATTCATGAATGGTTAGAACAGTAGGGGACACGTAGCAGGAAATATGACCCTCATATTCACAATGGTGCACCTTTCCCCTATCCCACCCCCTCCCCCAGCAAAATCTCACAGAGGTGACTTATGTCACATGTAAAGAACACCAAGCTCAGAGAACCTGTATCTTTTATGATGGGCTGAAAGCAAATCTGACCAACTTTTGCTGTAGAAGACGGCATAGTTTCTAATGCTGGACAATGAACAGATCCACCTTTTTCTCTGAAGAGATATGCTATCTCCCAAGGCTTCGCTATGTAAACACACTTGAAAAAGTAGTTTGGAACAAAAGGGCAGTAAACACCTCTATTTTCAAAATGTGCAGACATGCTAAAGACTCGTGGAGAATCGTCTTCTAACAACCACTTCTTACAATTAATAACCTTTTCTTTTTATATTCTTAACACAAAATTAGTCCATTTAATATTATTCAATAAAAATATGGATTGTAGTAGAGCTGTTATGTAGAAGAATGTGAAAACAGTGGGCTTACCAGACGTGAGCATATGAGTACAGAGTAATGGGTCTGTGGCAACTGAGGTTACAAGTGGTTGGGGCACACTAGTCTACTAGTAAGGCATTGTTATATGTAATGCCGCTGGGCACCTACAATGTGTTGAACACTGTTTTTGTTTGGGGGCATACAAAAGCTAGAAAACTGGCACAGAGAGCAATTATAAGGCCTTTTAACAAGAATGCAGATATGGAAGTATTTCAGATAATGGACTAACTCTGAAGAGAGTAAGGAACGTATGTCTCAGGTAAGGAACATATGTCTTTACTTTGGTCTTGAAAGTAGAGTGTAAGTTTTCCAAGGATAATCCAGTTGAGAGGGGTAGAAAATTACATGAATAAGAAGTGTGAGTAAAGGCAAACATCTACAGGGTACTTCTGGAAATATCTGGTAGCTTCACTGAAATAACGTACAGATGAGAGAATGTCATAGGAGGTACAACTGGGTAGGTGAGTGTGGCCAGCCCAAGACAAGCCCCATGCCAAGTATCATAACTTATGCTATGAAGTTTGGGCTTTATCTCTAGGTTTAAGGGAAAATTTGAAAGATTCATGTATAACAGTATGGCATAATCCATTTGCATATGGTAAAACTTCTTGATTATTGTAAAATAAACATGTCAGAGAAGAAAATATTGAAGTTAGAGAGACAGTTAAAAGGAAAATAAAATTCTACTTGTGAAATATACTAGAGGGCAGGGTCAAGGTAATAGAAAGGAGTGGAATATATTAGAGCCTTTGAGGTAATCTTTTGAAACTGAATGGGAAAGTGTCTATAGAAGAGGAGCAGGAAAACAATCAACAATGACACTCATGTTTTAAAATTTGTTCACTGGAAAATAGCCAACCAATTTCACATTGATGATGATATCACTTTTATGGTGGCAGAGATTTTTTTTTTTACAAAGTATCTAAAAATAAACTTATTAAATATTGCAAGGTAAAGAATGCCCTTGAATTGATGTTATGACCTTCCACTTTCCCATTCTGCTTTATGCGCTTGTAAATATTATAGAAATTATATAGATTATATAAAACTATTCTCTATACCCAATATTATACATATTTAAAATAATATCCTGCAAAATGAAATTATTTTTGGACTTTTTTTCCTGCATATAACTATTGTAACTTTATTTGAATCAACTGAAAGAAGAATAAAGCTATTTGCTATAAATTATAAGATTTTAAAAATATAGATGAAGTACTCTGACAACCACCAAAAAGCCATAGCTTTGTTTAATAAATCTGAAACCACATATTTATCAAATAATTATAAAAATTGCAGCTTTGTTAAACAATTTTGAGACCAAATATCTTCATTCCTATACACAGAGACTATTAATATTGCCATTATAGTCTCAATGCAGTAGATAAGGAAGAAAAACTTTATATACAGTAATCAGTGACTTCATGCGGAGATAAAAAAAATACAAAGAATCCTTGCAAATAATTAAACGTCCTAATTCTGGAGAGTCTCTGATTAATATATTGGAAGGCAAGGCACCTTCAGAGTCTTGGAAGGTGGCACTGTGATAATACCACAGCTGATCTTTCATTGTTCTAGCTGAAGATTAATTATCTCCTTTCCTCCTATAATATCCGTTTAGTGCCTTATAAATTGGATCCACCTATTAGCACTATTCATTTATTTCCTGTGAAGATGGTATAAGCTTTGTCTACTTGAGTGTTAGATTTAGTATTACTTTTCATTTCCTTCTTCGCTAAATACACGTTCTTCTAAATAGCTTTATTGTAATATCACTTCACATGCCTGCCCCACCACACTGAAAGACACAAATGCAGTATGCACACTCATACATTAATACAAAAGATCGTTTCCTTCTTTTCTTCTCTGCTTCATAATCTGTTATATTTTTCAAGGTTGGAAAAAGTATCACAAAATGTGAGAAAGATGATTATAACTTTCATAATTTGTTGTTAGCTCATGTGATTTCTCACTAACACATGTTAATAGGGAGAGACAAATAAACTGGGCTTCAGTAGCTATCAATCTTACAAATTTAGGCAGGTCTAGGGCACCCGATTAGGCCAGGCATCGTGTTTTATAAGGTACAATATTCTTGTTCTACTTCCATGTTGAAAAGTCATAGAATTAGGCTGGTGTGATAGGGCAGTAAGCAATGCAGTCAAACAAGGGCCTCTTATATTTCTAAGTCATTTTACCTAATTGGTGTCCACTCCACAAGGAGACTGGGAAGAACGAATCAGGGTCCTAGCCCCATGGCCAAATAATTGCACCAGTCATTGGTATGATTCTGGACCCAGATGGATTGCCCACAATACAGGCAAGAAAGTGACCAGGACAAAGGAAGATGTTGGATTATTTAGTAGTATCTTTATGACCTCTATTAAAATGAACATTTGTCCAGTCTTTACATGGCAGAGCTGTATTCTGAGCTTAAAATACAACAGAAATAACAATAATGTAAGAGATCACAGAAGAAAAGCAATAAAGAGAATTCATTATAAATAGCTAAAATCTGTTTTAGGCTTCTTTTTGAGTTCACCAAGCTTCTGAGGAATAACGAACTATGCAGTGGTGTGTTAAAGCAGGTGTGCCTGGGAGTTAGCCTAAGTGGGTTTAAGTATCACCTCTAATATTGCTAGCTGTGTAACTTGGGTAAATCACTTACATTCTTTGTACTTTATTACTTCATCTACAAGATGAGTTAGAGAATAACTTACTTTATAAAGGAATCACATGAGCTAAAAAATATAGTGCTTAGAATAGCATCCTCTCAACCCATGGTGCTGACTTAATAAATGTTATTTAAGGTTAGTAGTGTCACCGTAAAATGAAATTTTGTATTCACTAATTCTACATGTGAAGTCTTATATCAACATTACTGAGAGTGCCATCATGACCAATGAAATGGAAAATACTCTTTAACTTGGTAGTTAAAAAAAAAAATCTAACCCCTAGAGCCTGTGAATAATTCACTAATGGCTTCTTCTAGTGTTGCAAGCCACAAAACTTTGTTTAAAAATAAAAAAAAGAAAATAAATCTATGTAAATTCTCAAACATTTGTTCATATTCTGCTTGTCCTGAAGATCTTGAGCTCCAGTTCCCCTTCCATATGAAACTGGTGGGCCTGTTGTCCTAAAGATTATTGCTGACCATATAGTTTGCATGTTCCGTATTGAAGCAGTTTGTTGAGTTGATTTTCTTTCTCCCTGTATTCTTGTTATTCATTTGTAGAGAAATACATACTTTCAGAATTATTTCCCACTCTGGTTATAGGTTTCTGTTCTCTCTTTGAGTACTTTCTCTTATTTGGCAGCAAGAAATATTGAGGTCCTACAGGGCAGGGGTATTGTCTATTTTTATAGTGTTATTCTCTTGTGAGGCTGTTATTCAATTTAAAGAATAAATTGCATTCTGTGTGAAATGCCTCAAGGCAAGGTTGACTAGATGACCCAGGTTTGTAGACTCCTATTTTTTAAAAATATACTTTTGGTTACTGTCTTTTTGGAATGGAAATATATCCCATGTTTCTAGTCTGCAGTGGCTCATCTTAACATTTTCAGTTCCAGATCATAGAAATAGGGAGATATAGAAAACCCATACTCACATTTTCTAATATTTTCTCATGTTGCTAAGGCTTTTAAAAAAATTTTGGAGTCAAAGGTGAAAGCTGATCTGGTTATGCTGACATTTTTATTATGGCATTTACTTTTTAGAACAATTTACACTCTTAAAGGAAAGAATAAGGGTTTTTAAAAACAATTTTTGTAAAAATTAAGAAGTTAGGTAATTTGAAAACCTGATACATGAGTTTAGGAATATTTTTATATTAAATACAAATATCCTCATTGCCCAGCCCAGAAGAAAATCTGGCAGTGAAGGGGACTTTCAATCTTTCAAAGTGTTAAGAAAATTTTAGCATCTTTATATAGATGATTCGCACATGATTTGAAAATGCTAGAGACACTTTTCCTTCCTGGGAAGTCACTGAAAAATCTTCTGCAATTTTTGCATCTAACCCCTTACTGAAATGTTACTCATAACCCACTGAGACTCATGGTGTCAATTAAAAACTGGCCAAAAGACTGAGAATACAACCAGGTTTATGTGTTTGGCGACTTGGTGAGTTATTACATCTGCTTTCCTTTTTATAGAATACAAAAATTTTGTTTATGTTGTATAAAATATTTTTGGAGTAAAGTAGTTTCAGGAAGGTCATGAACTTAGCAAAATTTCCAGTTAATTAATTGCATATCTGACTCTTTCTTTTTTAAATTTGTATTAAACTGCTTATGTCTCCAATTGAGAATTGTACATTGAAGAACTGTATATTTCAGGATACTATTTACATTTAAATAAGGTTTGAAGTACTTGGAATAGAAGTAGAGTTTTTCAAATAAGAATGCATCCTACTGTGAAAAGGAGGATTTTGCTAGTTTCTAAAATTTAGAAAATAGTTATCTTAAACTACTTACTCTCAGAGGGACAATTTCACATGCTCATACAATCATGGGAGTAAACAATCCTGCCATTTCAGTTCGTTAACCAAATTACTTTGAATAAATGAAGCAATGTTTTGCTCGAAAATGGACACAGTCTGATACCAGAATTTGAAAGACTGTTTTCTTACTATAACACACATCATTTTCAAGCTTTAACAAATCATTTTAATGACAATGTAATTAACTTTCAATGGAGAGAATTTGCAGATAGTGCTGAAATTCTAGTTTTATTTTAAAGAATAGACTTCTAGTGATTGTTGAGTATAAGAATATTTCCTTAATTGATGCAAAGTAGGGAATTAAACTGATTGTCTAGATTTTATTTTTAAAAACTACAAAAACATTGACCTTTAAATGATTAATTTTATGAACTTTTTGTTAGCAATTCATATAGAAAACCTAATAACTAATTCATTCCCAGTGAAGTGGGAATTGAATAAATGGACATTAATAGTTATAAATGTATAAAATTTTCACCAGGGAAGATTCATTCAGTCTTCATCAGATAGAAATATATCTCAATTAGCTATAACATTGAAGTGGGGAGAGAAGTCACAAGACAAAGAGAGTAAAATGCCTGGGAATGAAAATTATAAACTTTGTCACAAAATTATTAACTTCCTGGTCTTCAGTTTCAGCAATGAGGGAGTATCACATTACTTTGTTTTTAGGAGAGGCCAGTAATATAAAACACTGACCCAGATTCTCATTCTATAAAACTCTGTGGGAGAATTGTACTCCACTGGTAAAATTCAGTCTGTAGAAACATAACCACAATTATTAGATGCTTTTCTGTAAACTAAATTAATTCCCTGGTTGTTTAAATAGAAAAAAAAGTTCTTTGAAACTATTCAAGAGAAAAATAGACTAAAGAGAAATCTCCGTATAGTGATAACTTCTACTTCCTTCACATCATTGTTGATACAATCTTTCCCTTTCTTGGAATAGTTTTCTACTATGCTCATTTTGATTCTGAAAATGAAATTCCCATGTACTGGCAAAGGCCAATAATTTAGCCCAGGAAGACTGTAAGTTTAGATTCAGTAAAGCGTCTCTTTCCTCTGCTACAGTTTTACATACAGAGAAGCTAAACCACAGCCATCTATGCTCTCTTTGAGAAACAAATATATCAGCCTATTGGATTTCAGTTTGTTGAAATTAGAAACTCCAAACTTAATTTTGAAAGCCCTGTGGTTTTACTTACTCAATAACTTTGGAAATTTCTTCTTTCACACTTTTATTTAAATGTTACAAATTCTGTCTGAGCAGTGATTTTGTCAGTTTGAGAAAGTGAAAAGAATATAGTGGTGGTAATTGGAAGATTTGGTTCTAATCCTAGTTTTGCCACTAGCTGACTTTTCTACATTTTTCAATACACTTCAGTTCCTTGGGCTTAATTATCTTCCTTAGTTGAATAAGAAGGTTGGATAAAATGGTTTTTTTGTTTTTGGCTTCCACCTCCTCGGCTTGCACCTGCTCTGATTCTCTCCAATACTAAGGCTACTTGTTTTGAGAGACTAAGTTTTAAGCAGAGCTCCTTATTATTATTTATTATATTTATTGTAATTTATTATTATTTATTATATAGCTTATTTTTCATTCAGTTCCTGATTGTTGTGCACTTTGTGATATACAGACGAAGTTCATATTTCTTATATTTAAGTTACAGAAGCAGAAATCTGACTATGTTAATATACTTAACAAATATGTATTGATGCCTATCAGGCTCCAGGCAGTCTATTAGTAGGCTTAGGATACATCATTAAATAAAATAAGCAAAATTCACCGCTTATATTTTACTGAAGAGAGAGATAGACAAGAAAGAAACAAACCACCATGCTAATAAACAACAAAAAACATGTGAAACAAAACCCCCCATAATCCTATGTTAGAAATTCAGGTATGTTATGAGAAAAAGAAAGAACAAGTAGAGGAATCACTGCAATGTGTCTTATTGAACAGGGCAGACCAGGGTTCATCAAGAAAGAAAAGTTAGGAAAAAAAAAAAAAAAAAAACTTGAAGGAAATGACAGAGAAAAAGTCAATGTCCAGGGAAGGACATTTCCAGCAGTTGTAACAGCTAAGTTAAGATTCTAACACAGGGATGGGTGTGTTGTAAGTTAGTATAATTGGGGTTAGGTGAGCAAAAATAAATAAATAAATAAGTAAAAAGAAGTAAAAAGTGTGAATGACTGATTTTTTTAAAAGGTTATAATAATTTAAGCTTTCTTTCTCCATACCTTTCTAGTACTGACTACCAAAATCCTGACTCTGGGTTGTGCTGTGTGACTCGCTTTGGACAATATAGCAGCAAAATAGATTCAAATGGTGGCTAGTAAAAGTCCCTTTCTTTTGGAACTCTGACTCTGCCATGAAACAAGCCCTCTCTAAGCTGTGGGACAAGAGCTGAGTGATTCAGCTGAGGCCTTCGTAGACTAGACAGCCCTGGTTGACCTACCAGCTGACAGCAGATGCTGCACAGCTGACCCCTGGATTCATGAGAACTAATAAAGTGTGGTTTAAAAATAGTTTAGAGGTGGTTTGTTTTGCAGGAGTAACTAATAAGAAGTTATGCCAGTGACGCAGTGGAAATTGGGGGTAAATCCTGTGGGACCCTATTAGGCATTGTAAACATTTTGGCTTTTACTCTAGGTAAAATGAGAAGCCATTGACAAGGTTTCAAGTAGCATGTGAGACAATCTTTTATTTCAAAATGCTTACTCTAGTTGCTGTATGTATACTTCTTCATTCCAATTTCTTCCCTCGCCCTTTCTGATTCGGAACTGCAGAGTGCAGAACATGGATTGGTACCTAATGTGGGACATTCGCCCAATTCAAAAGGAGAAATATTTCTGTTAATTTAACTTGAATTTCGCCGTTTTTTCCCTGTGGATAGAGAATTTTGTTCTGGCTTTTCATTTTTCTTCCAAGGAGTTATTTATATTCCCTTTTGCTCGAGGATGACTTCTTTATGTCAAATATGACCTTCTCATCTAATTTTCATGTTTAAGACAGCTATCAGCTTTCTATGGGAGTGATAGTCTCATGCATATTATGAGAAAAGAGCATAGGGAGGTAGAACCTAGGACATCTTTCTAATATTGTGGAGTCCAGAATCCCTAGGAATAATGATGAAATGGCTTCTAATAGTCTCAAATTTTGTGTACCTCTAATAATCTAAGAAACAATTTTCCCATGGCACTTAATTTTTCACACGAAGTTTAATATGTTACACAAAGTAATATTTCCTGGACACTTTTAGCAACAAATATCCACAGCATTTGTTCTAGAGCTCCTGATCTTCCTTCTCACCGCTATAATACAATGACCTCATGGCTTCAAAGAATTGTTTTGGTTTGAAGAGAGTTATTTAAGGAACATTTTTAGTATAGGGTTAGTCTTTTCTAAGTGTAAATAAAATAGTACATCTATATTAATTCCCTAAGTTATTGAAATAATAATTATATAATTATGTATAATTTAGAAATAATTACATCTAAATTCTATATTAATAATTTGTTTAATCTCTTAATAGTCTCCCTCTCTGTTATTCTCCTCGTCTCTTGTTCTTGTGACCTAGCTATCAGGGTATCATTTACCTAAGAAATAAAAAATTCTGAAGAGCCTTAATTCTAAGAAAATTAGTGTAACAAATTGAGAAAGCACTGAAGTGAATATCAGAGAACCTGAACTTGAGTCCTGGTTCAATCATATAGTAGGGGACCTTGAGCAAGTTATCAATTAATTTCTTTCTCCTTTATAATAGACATTTAAAACTGTTATTGACTTTTTTGGTAAATATTAGTTAATAAAATGCAAATTTGCCTTTGTAAAATAAAACTTTTGCATTTTATTAACTAATATTTACAACCACCATTCAAAGAAAACATTAATATTATTTGCAGCTAAGCTATATTTCTAGATGTAAGAACATCCCAATTATAAGATAATTATGTATTTCCTTAAAGAGAAGATAAAAAGTTTATCTGATCAATATTAAAAAATAAACTATTACGGCTGTTGATGAAATAGTCAAGTGTCTAGTGTGGGTAGTCTAGGTATTAAGATACCCTATTAAAGAGGCTAATCAAATCAAATTTTAATTTTCTCACATTGGGACCAGAAATTGACAGTTGAGAGCAGGTATACTCTGACCTCAGAGGCCCACATTCCTTACATTTTTCTGCTCTGCCATACTTTCTGGGAGGCATTCATTCTCAATGTTATCATTTTGTATTTCAAAAGATAGTTCTTCCTTCTTCCTCCCACCCTCCACACACATAACTCCTGCACTTCTGGCATGAAGAAGAGCAAAATAAAATGACAAAATTCTGTGCCAATAGATTCTGCAGTTTTAAAGGTCTTTCCTGGAATTTGTACTCAGAAATTCCTGATGAAATCTCATTGGCCATAAATAGAAGAGAGCTGGGAGAGCTGGGAAGAGAGCTGTTTTAGTTGGGCTTATGCCTGTTTTTTACAAAATATAGGTTCTCTTGGTAAGAAGAAAAATGAAAAGAAAAATAAACATTGGATAGTACACTGATTAACTTATTGTTGACTTGGTTAAGCTATGGAGCACAGTTTTTTGGTCAAACACAGGTGTAGATGTTGCTGTGAAGGTATTATTTTTTTTTTTTTAGAAGTGTTTGACATTTAAATCAGTAAAATTTGACTAATCTAAATTACCCTCCATTACATGGGTTGACTTCATCCAATCAGTTGAAGGTCTTACGAGAAATACTGCGTTTCCCTAAAGAGGAAGAAATTCTGCCCCTGAACTTCCTTGGGACTCAAGACTGCAACATCAACTCTTCACTAGGTCTCCATACTGCTGGTCTGCTGTGCAGATTTTGGATAGAACTTATTGATTGTCTCTGGAGAACTCTGACTAATACAAATTTTGGTACTGAGATTGGTTTTAGGAAAACTAAATCTTAAGGATGAGTTTTCTGAATTGGTTCTTGGTTTTCTAGAATCAATTCTCTCACTCAATTCGATTTAAAGGCACTATTTCTAGCAAGAAAGAGAACACTGATAGCCATGGTGTGATGTGTCAATAGAAATATGCAAAATATCATCATCGGATATGCCTGTTTAAATATTCATAAGAGGCAGGTTTTTGGGTGACTATGTGTTTGATACCTTAGAAGATTTTTGACAAACTAACAAGTAAAATGAAATTGGCTGGTTGTTCCTAATTGTATTGAAAAAAGTGGATACACAAAAGTATGAGCTCAAAGGGTTGAATTTCCAGCTAAAGCACTGCATAAATTACCTGAAAGGTTATATTGTCTGCTTCAAAAGAAAACCTTATCTTCTGTAATCCTAAATGAGAAAGTGCTGAAAACCAGACCCAGATTCTAATTCTATTAGTGGCTGAATTATAACACAAATTTAATTCCCAATTTCATAAGGTATTTATGAATTTATCTACTGGTAAATTGAAGGCATTGATTGGGAAGGAAGAAGATCTTGAAAAGTGAAATGTGGTCATACCGTATTATAAAATTCTGATGAGGATGAGGACATTAAGCTTCTAAATTCTGCTGGGTCTTCTTTACCAGTAGAGGTAGCTATTCCCCTCCGCCCCATCAGGGGAGATTAACACTAATTTGCTTGAACAAACTGTAATGATCTTCTCTGAGACAGTTGCCTTATAAGATACTGCTGATTTACCTCCAGACACAGTTCCAGAACCCCGCTTTGCTTCTAGTCTATAACTAAACTCAAGTTACAGAAGGCCCTGAAAGGTGAAGTATTTCTATAGTCTGCATATTTGTTTTCCCCTCAAATTAAATAAGTTAAAATTAATCACCAATGTGGTGGTGGTAGAAGGTGGAGTCTTTGGGAGGTGGTTAGGTCCTGAGGTTGGAGGCATCATGAATGAGATTAGTGCTCTAATTAATAGGCTCCAGAGCCACCTTTCTCCCTCTACCACATGAAGATACAGTTAGAAGGTGCTGTTCTATGAACCTGCAAGTAGGCCCTCATCAGACACTGAATCTGCTGATGCTCTTATACTGGACTTTACAGCCTCCAGAACTGTGAGAAATAATTTTCAATTGTTTACAAGGTTCCTAATCTTATGGCAACCAAAATGGACTAAGGCAGATGTAAATTGTGATCGTGAAGAGGTGTGCTGCACTCTAAACAAAATTATATGATTTAAAAATTTATCCAGACAGAAATATGGAAAGTATGTGTGGGAATGAATATTGAGAGTGTGGGATATTGGTAGAAAATACATAAAGTTGAAACAAGCCAAATTTGTTGATTTAAGCCAACTAAACAAAGATTATTGATTTAATATTGCATCTTGGGGGGTTAGAAAAGCCACTAACAGTTTGTTTAGTTGGTTAGCTGAAACATGAACAATAGGTGACCTACACTACTTAGTTAACATGCCAGAACTGCCTTCATATGCAGTAGAAAAAAGAATCCAAAGCCTTGGGAAAATAGGAATAGAAGAGTGAATTTATCATGCAAGACCTCCTCACCCACCATAGGAAGAGTCCAGAGGACATACTTATTGCCACAAACATGAGAAATAAATTTGTGAGAGGAACTTCAGCCTCACTGAAGAGCTCCGTGATCACTCTTCTTTGCAGGCCAGAAATTATAGTGTGAACTGCTGCCATTAAATTGGGAAACTAAAATTCAATGAAAATTATTAGATCTCACTGTATCAGAGGTCAAGTGGTGATACTTAGTCATTAAAATAAAGGTAGATGTGGTTATTATAATGAGCACTGGAGTCGAAGCGGTACCTAAAGTAGTCTGATTCACAGAGATCTATGATATTGGCTAGTTGATCACTTTCCTAGAAGTGAAATAAATTGGAAGTCTACTAAATTCGTACTTGGTCTGTATAAGCACTATAGTAAAGTGAACAAAAGTTTAGCTTGAATCATAAAAACAAACACTCATGGCCCCTCAATCAATTCTCAGACTTGAGTCAGTTTATAAAGCCCGAATTCTTGAAGTGAAAGGAGGTGGGATAACTTTGAGGAAGCACTCAGCTACACTGCCAATAATTCTTCCAGCCTTCCCCAACAGGGATGTAAGCCTTTTATCATACAGGGTGACTGTGTATCAGGGAAAAGAGAACAATCAGGATTTTCAGAGATTACTGGACACTGGCTCTGAATTGATACAATTTCCAGGAGACATCAAATGCTATGGTGATTTATCAGTCAGAGTAGGAGTTTATGAAGGTGATGTTTTGCCTCATGTCCATTTCACAGTGGGGTTCAGTGAGTCTTCAAAACCATCCTGTGGCTATTTCCCTAGTTCCACAATGCATAATTGCCATAGACATAATAAACAACAGGCAAAATCCACATGTCGCTTCCTTGACCTATAAGGTGATGTCTTTTATGGTGGGAAAGGCCAGCTGAAAGCCACTAGAACTTCCTCTTCCTAAGAAGACAGTAAATCGAAAGCAAAATCACAGAGATTAGTGCCACCATCAGAAACTTGAAAAATTCAGGAGTAGTGACTCTCACTGTAGCCCCAACCAACTTGCCTAAACAGAAGATAGATAGATTTTGGAGAATGACAGCGAATTGCTCTAAGCTTAACACAGCACTGACTCTAGTTGTAGCTACTGTACCAGATATGGTTTCATTGCTTGAGAAAATTAACACATCCTCTGGTATCTGATACATAGCTATTGATTTGGTAAATAATTTTTTCTCCATCTCTGTTAATAAAAACCACCAGAGGCTGTTTGCTTTCAGTTGGAAAGGCCAATAATACACCTTTACTGTCCTACCTCAGAGTATACCCATTTCCCAGCCCTAGGCTGTTAAGTTAGTTTTCAGAGAACTTGATTGCTTTTATCTCCACAAGACATCATACTGGTCCATTAGAATGATGACATTATACTGATTAGAACTAGTAAGTAAGAAGTAGTAACTACTCTAAACGTATTGGTAAGACATTTGCATGTCAGAGGATGAAAAAGAAATCCAACCAAAATTCAGGGGAATTCTGCCTCAGTGAAATTTCTAGGGATCCAGTAGCATGAGACACGTAAATATATTCTTTCTAAGATGAGGAATAAGTTGTGGCAATAGGCCTCTCCTACAACCAGGAAAGAGGCACAATGCCTAGTGAGCTTCTTTGGATTTTGGAGGCAATGTTTTCCTCACCTGAGTATGCTTCTCTAGATGACTTATCAAGTTATCAGAAAGCTGTTAGAGTTGAGTGGGGCCCAGAACAGAAGAGGTGTTTGTAACAGCTCCACAGTGCAGTGCCATCTGCTCTGCTACTTACACCATATTATCCAGCATGTTCTTGGTGTATAAAGTATCAGTGGCAGATAAAAATTTTGTTTGAAGCATTCATCAGGCCCCTGTAAGTGAATTACAGTGCAAAGTCTTCAGATTTAGGAGCAAAATCCTGCTATTCTCTGTGGATAACTACTCTCCTTTTGAGAAACAGCTTTTGGTTTGCTACTGGGCCTTAGTAGAGACTGATTACTTAAACATGGGCCATCAAGTTACCATGCAATTTGTGCTGCCCTCATGAATGGGCCCACCAAGCCATAAAGTTGAGTGTGCACAGTAGCGCCCCATCATCGAATGCAAGAAATGTGTGAGATTGGGCTCAAGCAGGTCCCAAAGGTAAAAGCTGCCTAAAGAAACGGACCAAATGCTCATGGTCCCCACTCCTGCTACACTGCCTTCTCTTTCCCAGCCTCTACCTATGGCCTCATAGGGAGTTCCCTGTGATCAGCTGACACAGGAAGAGAACACTGGGGCCTGGTTTTCAGATGGTTCTGGATGATATTCAGCACCACCTGAAAGGAGACAGATGCAGCACTGAAGTCCCTTTCCAGAACATCCATGAAGGATGATTAAAAAAAAAAAAAAAAAAATCCAGTGAGCAGAAATTTAAGCAGTGTGCCTGGTTATTCATTTTGCTTGGAAAGAGAAATGGCAAGGTATGTGATTGTACATGGATTCAATGATTCAGATGGATGGTTAAAAACTGGAAAGGAACATAATCAGAAAATTGATGACAGGGAGGTCTGGGGAAAGGATATGTGGATATACCTCTCTGAATAGGAGAAAAACATAAAAATATTTGTGTCCCATGTGAATCTCACTAAAGTATGACCTCAGCAAAGGAGGATTTTAATAATCAAGTGCAATTAAGTATGGTTTAAGGATATACGTGTGTTTGCCAAGTTGACAAGGGTTAAACTCTGATGGTTAATTTTATATGTTAACTTAGGTTATGGTGCCCAGTAGTTTGGTCAAATGCTAGTCGGGATGTTGACATAAAGGTATCTTTAAAATGTGGTTAACATTTAAATCAGCAGACTTTGAGTAATCCAGATCACCCTGCATAATAAGTGACTGGCTTCATCCATCAGTTGGAGACCTTAAGAATAAAGACTGAAGTCCTTCAAAGAGGAAGAAATTCTGCCTCTGGACTACCTTAGGACTCAAGACTGCAACATTAACTCTTCCCTGGGTCTCCATGCCACTGGCCTGCCCTGCAGATTTTAGACTTGACAGTGAGTCCAAATCTCAGGTGAGCCAATTCCTTAAGGTTAATCTACCTATACATACACACACTATTGGTTTCATTTCTCTGGAGAGTTCTAAATAATACAATGTCTGCCACAATAAAGAATTGAAATTTTTACTTTACATACTTCAGCAGTATTTGGTTTTTATGTTTTGCCATTATAATTAGAAATTTTATATTTTATATTTTTCAATGATAATGCACTTAAAATTCAAGATAATATCACTTTTATATAAGAAGAAATTAAGTCTCTTGATTGGCTAAGTGAATTATGATATAAACATTAATGATGATATAATGATATATTATGATATAATGATATATAATGATATATAATATAATATATATCATGATATATAATATATAATGATATAATGATATATAATGATATAATAATGATATAATGATATAATGATATAATGATATAATATATATGATGATATAATATATATAATGATATATGATGATATATATAATATATATATTATGACATAATGATATAATGATGATATAATGATATAATGATATAATAATGATATAATGATATAATGATATACAATGATATAATGATGATAAAATGATATAAACATTAAATGTCACGTTCAGGACTGACACTAATGATCTGGAGTTACAAATATCACAGTGGCTTTCCGAGGGGCAGTTTTCACTTACACTATTAGGTGTGACTTGGGCAAGATTACTGATTTTCTATAAAGTGGGCATAATAATTGTATCTGAAGCAAAGGGTAATTTCACAGTTGATTGAGATGTGTATACTGAGGACTTTGGACAGTGTCTGAATGTACCATATATATATATATATATTTTTTTTTTTCAAGACGGAGTCTTGCTGTGTCACCCAGGCTGGAGTGCAGTGGCACGATCTTGGCTCACTGCAAGCTCCGCCTCCTGGGTTCAAGCCATTCTCCTGCCTCAGCCTCTCGAGTAGCTGGGACTACAGGCGCCTGCCACCACGCCCAGCTAATTTTTTTTTTTTTTGTATTTTTAGTAGAGACGGGGTTTCACCGTGTTAGCCAGGATGGTCTCAATCTCCTGTACCATATATTTAATAAATGATATTAATGCCTCCTATTTAAATGTAGCTATTACTTTTTTCTAATATGTCCATGATTTTTATTAAAAAATAATCTTTATTTTACCAAAAGTTATACTAATTTTTTGATGGAATTCATTTTTTTGCTTTTCAAAAAGAGTCTTTTAAGTGATTAGTATTAACTGAGAAATCTTTTAAAGTAAAATCTAGAAGGGCTATTGTAAAATTTAGTTATATAATATTTGCAGATATGGCAAGATTTTGTCTGGACACCTTGAGTTTAGGATGGGCCATGGGGAGAGAGAATCAGTGAAGGCTGTGTGCCAGGCATAAATTCATGCTTCCAAATGGTCTAAAAATGCCTTTAGTCTTTTTTTTAATGCTCCATTTTTTAATACTTAGAAAGTATTTTGGAAGTGTTTTCATCAGTAACTTCCCCCAAAGACCCCTTTGGAAAATGATTGACATTTGGCAGACATCCTTTATTGTGTCAAAGCTTTATTATGATCTCTTTAGTTTCAAGAATAGAAAAAAATTCAAAGTATGTACTTGTGTACTATTCCTAAAGGTAATAATGAGAGGATTAAATACAATCAGTTTTTTGGAGTCAGTCACGGCCATAAATATGCTATTGAACATATGTTGGAACAGCCTCTAAGGTTTTAGAGAATGAAGAATGAGCTAAAGATTGTTTTTACTCCAAAATCTCTTCTATTCAACAGCAAAAAGCATTTGGAGGATGTTAAAAATTGTACATTCGGATTCAGTAGCCATGAGTATCATTGAAGTTTTGGCTGCTGAAATCTGACTTGAATACTCTCACATATGTGTAATGATACATTTTCTCAAAATCAGACTTTCAGAATACAGTAGAGTAATGCTAGAAACAACTTTATGATTTCTGATAACCCTTTCCTTTACAAGTTTTGCTGGTTGGTAGCTTGGTTATCACTTTTCAGAACAAAATAGAACCCCTTTCATATATCTAACTTCTAAAAGTACCTAACCGTGTTTACTGGAAGTATTAAACCTACCAGCGGCATTTATACTGTTGTTCTCTCTCCCTTCCTTATACATCTTTTAAAATTTTATTCCCAGAATTCTTCACCTGATGACTTTCTTCCTAATCTACTGATTCCTCATTCTCAGTTGCCTTTGCTGGTTCCTTCTTTTTTGCCTGACCCATTAAAAGATTGGCATGGCCCAAAGTTCAGATTTTACATTTTGTGTGCGTGTGTGTATGTGCGTGTGTGTGTGTACGTGTGTGTATGTGTGTGTCTGTGTGTGTTACAGACCCATGGTCATCTCCTCCAGTCTCATAACTTTAAATATTATTTAAATGCTGATGACTTCCCAATTTTTAACGCCCTTGGTCAGACTGTGCTCTCAAGCCACAGACTCATAAATTTAATTGTCTACATCACATCTCCATTTCACTGCCTAATAGATATCCACAATGCAGCATGTTTAAAACATTGTAAAATTTCAAATGTTCTGTCCTTATGCTGCTCCTTTACGTCCTGCTTCCTGAAAATCTGCTTTACTTCCATGCTTGTAGTCGTTTAAGCAGAAACCTTTGGAACAGTAATTATCTTTTTTCTTTTTCTTACATTTTATATCCATTCTGTTCAGGAAATGATGGTGACTCTATCTTTAAAACATATCCACTGCTGTTATTTCCCTTTTCAGAATCACCACAATCTCTTGCCTGGATACTTGACTATCCTTCTAAAATATGTGATAAAATGGCCGACGTGGTCTGCCTTTTGCCGCTCTCCCACCTGGCTCTTCCTACCATTTTTCATAAGCTCAGTCAGCTTCAGCACATTGGCTTCCTTGATGTGTGAACATTACCAGATATGTTCCTGTTTTAAGGTTTTTGCTCTATCTATTCTGAAATGTTCATCTTCCAGATATCTATTTGGCTAAACTCATCTCCCTGTTTAAATCTCACCATTTCAATGAGGCTTGCCCTCATCATAATTAATGATAAGTCCTTCTCTCCCTTCGATCCTTCCCTGCTGCCTCCCACTCCTAACACCGGCCTTCTGATCTTCTTTACCATGCTTGATTATTTTCATTTTTTTTTCCATAGAATCATTCACTTTTAATGCCTTTCCCCAACTAGAATATAAGTTTCTTGGTTATCTGTGATTCTGGTCACTAATGTATCTAGCACCTAGAATAACGCTTGGCACTTAGTAGACATTCGAATCAATTTTCATTAGAAAGAATAAACAAATGAACATGAAAAGACCGGAAAGTATGCATATTCTGGCCAAAATCTTACCCGCAAGCAACAAAAACCAAGTAGGCAGAGTGGGTTTGAATGGTACAGTACAGACTGAGTTTCTTAAAAGAAAGGAAAAAATGAAGAAGACAGTAGTTTGAAAGAAAAGAAGTATTTTTTTCTTTGCAAATCAACCAAGTCATTTATTATCACTTATACGTTTAACTTTTTTTAATGCAACTGTGTTTAAAATTTTCAGATTATTTGTCATGGAGGACAAAATTATGTGCTTTTGTACGAAAGGGAAGAAAAAACAATAACGGGCATTGGGAAACAATAGGACCACATAGAACTAATGCCTAAATTGCTGTGATCTGAGGAGTGACCAAAACCCCAACGCTAAGAGGACTTCAAAGATAACAACTTCAAAGCACCTGAGTTTTCAAACTGGATATAATGTCTGGGGTGATCTGGCAGATTTTGAAAGGATAACATTCTGCCTGAGTTATGATAAGACTTCATAAAGATTTATGTGTTTCTTGAAGTTTATGATTTGTATATTTCCTTCATCTTTCCTTTCACTTGTTGTTATAAATTGCAGCTGTTATTGTATGTATTTTTAAAGGAATGTGTGTTATATATTTTCCTGCTACAGGCTGTTTGGATGCCTTCAATCCATGACATGTGTTCAGATCTTGAAAAATTAATAACAGGAAGAGATTCTTTAGAAAATAGAAAAACATTAAATTATAGCATGTGGTGTTAGTATCATTGAGCATCAGGAAATGATAGTTCAATGTTAAAAATCGCTTTAAGACTGAATTTTATTCTTAGTATAATATATTTCTCTGACTGAAGTGGACCCGGGAATTAAAAAAAAATGAGGGAATTGAGCAAACATCCAGAAGTAAATCTCTTAAAATCAGAGAGGGGAAAATCCCAAACAAGTGAACATTGACAAAAATAAAATAAAATTTAAAAATTGCTAAATTTCTTTGAGAATTTGATATAACCTCTATGTTATGAGTAATGTTATCAAATGTATCTTTTAGGTTAACCTAAGGCAAATTCCTTAACTAAATTTCTTTAAAGATTAAATAGTTTTGACTCATGTTAAAATATCTACTTTTGATGTAAATAAATTATTCAATTTATTCTTGTTACATATAATGAAAGCCAGTACGTTTTGTTTTTGAATCAGTATAAAGCATTATAAAGCAATCTTAAGCATTTAGCACAATTGTTAGTTTTTGAAAAGTTGTACTTGGAGTGAGAACATGAATGTAGAGAGCTGGAGAAGGAACTAGAATTATGTCTGCTACTTTTCTGACCTGGATTATCTTATATCCACAGTATCACTATGGGGTAATGGGGATAAGTAAAGTTGTTATAGGATTATTTCCATAAAAAAATTAGAATCCTTGAAAAAAAGCCATTCCAAAAAGTGAAATTCTTAGCATTTGTATGCATTTGTCCATTCTTACTTACAAAAAATAAATTTAATATAAAATTTTCTGTCTGAAGGATTCATTCCTTTGCAATTTTAATTATGTATCTCTTAAATCAACTATAAAACATGAATGTGCATGAAGTCCACTTTAAATTAACACTCAAAAATATCTAGCCTTTAATAAAATATCTAAATATGCAAATGCAGAAAAATATCTTTAATTGTTCTACAAACAATGTGAAATTATGTATAATGTATAGCACATATAGGGAAAAAGCTAAATTTTCATTTTATTATTTAAACTTTGTATTATTTTTTGTTTTCCTAATGCATAATAATATCACAGTTACAAAATATTTTCAGTGTGAAAGAACTAAGACCATGGTGTGCTGTCTAAAGTGATTTATGATCTTCCAATGCTTAGAGTAATGTCAAGTTTCAGTTTTGGATTCCACTATTATAACGTGTCAAACAATTTTAAAAATACTCTAACAGTTGACTACACCTGTTTCCACTTTGCAACTCCTTTCAAGTTCATGGCACTTTGATAGAAAGGGAAATATTTAACTTATGCCTTTCGTTTTCAATCTAAAAATTGAATTTTTTTCCTTATTGTAGTTTTCTGTACGATATATTAACATTAGTAGGAAAATAAATTGCTAAAATTAACAATTTTATTTGATCACTTGCAAAGAGATTTTGAGAGTTCTACTTGGGTTATTTTTAAAGAAGTAATTGGGCCAAAATGTGACAAAATTCTACTAAATTATATTATGATATTCTAATAAATCAAATCTTTTAACACTTAATCAAAATATTTTGGGTATATATCTATCAATTTGATATATACGAAATATATACTTATTCTCCATTTAAATATTTAGCAGTGTTAATGGTCACACCAAAAGTAAGACAAACTTGTCATGTAGTTATTACTTCGCATTTTGACCAGCCTACTTATTTTTGGTATCTTTAAGCAGAATGAATCACTCGTCATCTTGAGACTTCCATATGGCCTAACTGTCATTGGAGGTCCTGTTTCTTTGTTTGGTTACTCAAAGTGGCCTGCAATTATGGAAACAAAGCCATCTTATTATTATTTCCCCCATTCTTAGTACATGCATTTGATTAATTCTAGATTATATTCATGATGATTCAGAGAAATACATGTAAACTGTGAAAACAACCATGATAACATAAATTTTCCTAGGAAGAAACTGTGAAGCTTATTGCAGATAAAAACTGTTTCATGGGTGCTGCAGGTAAATTTGATAATCTTTACTTACAAGAATATCAGTTTAGTCTTTATCAATTTGATTTTATGGATCCTGACTCTCTCAGCTTTCAGACATACTCTGGTTTGGTGAGGCACTTTGAGAAATTATCTTTTCAATGCATTATAGAATTTCAGTAAAGGGTTTAACAGTGTCTTAATCCAAACAACTTAATAAGATAAATTTGAAAAAAAAATGTTTTGCATCCAAGAAATACCCCTTGACAGAAATGTTATCGTAAAGGCAATAATTGAATGAGAAATTTCAAAACGTATTATAAATATGCTCAAGGAAGGTTTCTAAGGGTATAATCTAGTGTGTTATTTAGGTGCCTTATTAAAGCTATAAAGTGATTTCTAAAAAGTGAATACATATTTTAGTTTCAATAACCCATTTAAAAAATGCTTCCATTGCCCATTAAAAAACATACTTGAGAATAAGAATCATAATTCTTATTAGGAAGAATATCATCTTAAGGGAAACTTCAGTATTCCCATGATGGATCACTTAGATTCTACTCACCAAGAATGACTTCTGTCCTAGATCTTACTGAGCCGTGTTTATACTGAGAGGTTAGGCTCTCAGTGAAATCTGCAGGCTCAAGCTGCAGTTGTTTATGCTGTACAGAGTCACATAGTGAACAAAATAGGGAGACGTAAAATTATATTTTCTTACTTATAGAAAATAAGTCAGCCTTTAAAATTCTGGAGTATTTTTGAAAGGGAGTGAAACCGTCATACTCTATAGTGGGTCTAGTGAGAAATCAATAATAGTTCCCAAGAAAATGTAAAGATATACAATGTTCCCAATGATGACAGTCTTTCTTGTATCTACCAGTTAGCCCCAAAGAAAATAGTATGTATATTATGGTGTTGTTTTTGAGGGTTGAAGATCATCTTTGGGAGACATCTAAGATACTTCCAGGTATATGATAGGCTTCTGAACAATGATACCCTTAAAATGACAGATAGGCTATCTCAGGAATCCCAAGATTTTTGGTCAAGTTTGTAACCATGTTATTATAGCTGGATTTTTTGCAGCATCCCATTTATTCTGAGCAGCAGCAGTATCATACTCAATCACTTTTTCTGTTTAAGTTCATGGCTCCATTATAATAACTTCATAAGACGTGTAGATGATTGAGAATAATGTTTATTTCAAACATTCAGCACTAGTTCTTCTTTTTGTTTTTCCTCCTAATTATCTTGGATTGCAATGGCTTCTTAACTTTCCCAAATGATATATTCCACAAAGCATTCCACCCTAATTAACCCTTTGGTGATACAGAAAATATCCAGATATATACTCTAATATTCTATAATATTCAGCAAGAGAATCTATTGAAGATTGAAAGTTCAAAAGGAAAAAATACCCTCAGTCCAAGTAGGAAAACTTAAAATCACCTACTAGAGGATGTAAAGTGCCATGATAGAGAAACAAGCTCTGGGATAAAGAGATGATGTCATTTTTTTTCTAGAGGATATAAACTGCCATGATAGAGAAATGAGCTCTGGGATAAAGAGATAATGTCAATTTTTTCTTTCCTAGGATTAGCTGACTACTTTTATATTTTTTTTTTTTGCTCAGGAATTCTTAGGAAAATAATTTTATAAGAAAAGTTACTTAACCATATTTTAAAAATCTTTCAAATACTGTTTCATTTAAATTAATGCAGAGCACTGTATTTATTCCCTACCTGTTTATTTTTGCCATGGCTTTCATACTGATTTTCATGTCCTATTGTCATGCTTATGGAATTATCAATTAAATCATTTAAAATGCCATAATTTGTCAGTTCTTTTTTATAGTTATAAGGAACATAAATAGCACAAGTATTAGAAAAATTAAGAAAGTAAAATCTGTTTTAAGAAATCATTTGGTACCATAGAATTGAGCATACAGTATGATTATGCCACAGACTATATTCACATACATATTCAAATTAATTCTTCTCTGAACTGCACTCTTGTAAGCCACATTCGATGATCTATATGGGACAAGTACATAATACAATTGTATGCCTTAAAAATGTGTTATAGTTCAATTTTCTCATTAATTCCAAGTGATCTTTCTGCAAAAACTTCAAATAAGTTTTTTAAAAAAACTTTCCTTATAATGACATTTCTTGAAAGTATGATTTGTCTACCTTGTCCTGTATTCATTCTTCAAAATATCAAGACATCATATCTAATTTCATTTGATATTCTTTATGTCATTTGTAATTACAGCACAGTATTATCAGTGTGACCACCCACTATTTGTTTCCTCACACATTTTTTTGCTTGTCTCACTTCTTCTGATTTAAGCAATCACGTTCACAATTTTTCTGATCTCGTCTCTTGGAGTCCTTCTTCATATTTTGTCATTCCCTTCACTCCCTTCCTTTTCTTAACTTCAAGTCTATGATGTCTTTTGTGTTACTTCTTTGACTCTACTGAACCACCTTAAATTATGCTTGAAGTCATTAATTTTGTAAGATGCTGGTAGGCCTAAGAGAGTGGCTTTCCTTTTTCACTAACATGCTAAAAAAAAAAAAAAAAAAAAAAAGAAGAAGATGGTTTTAGTTCGCTAGGGCTACCATAACAAAGACTCTGTGGCTTAAACAATAGACATTTATTTTCTCACAGTTGCAGAGGCTAGAAGTGCAAGATCAAGTTGTCAGCAGGGTTGTTTCTTCTGAAGCCTCTCTGCTTGGCTTGTAGATGGCTGTTTTCCTTCTGTGTCTTCACAGGGCTTTCCCTCTGTATATCTGTGTGCTAATCCCCTCTTTTCATAAGGATACGAGTCATGTTAGATTAGGGTTCACGCATATGGCCTCATTTTACCTTAATTACATCTTTAAAGCTCCTACTTCCAAATGAAGTCACATTCTGACGCACTGGGGTTAGGACTTCAATATAAGAATTGGAGGAGGAACACAACTCAACCCATAACAATGACATAGCAGAAAACTTCTTTTTGCGATTGTTCATTTTTTTGAATAACTTCTAATTGAAACCCAGTGTCCTCATGAGCTTGCCCTCTGGCTGCCCAAGGGATCTCTTTCTACCACCTCATTTATGTACGCCATTTCAGAATATGTACTGTGTTTAGAACTTTACCCAAAGTACACACACTTTCATCAAAAATTACTCATCTTGTTATATGTTTCTCATATTCCTAATCTATGGAAGAAAACCAAAAAAAGCTAATCTTCCAAATGAAATTATGAAGGCTAAAATGATAAGCTGTTACACATTCTGTTTAATGCATTTCCATTTATACAAGAATCCTCTGAAAATGCAACATATTTAATAATAGAAACGAGAAAAATGGCAGATATTTCTGGTGCAGGATAAAGCTTCTGAGGACATACATGAGATTAGATGAGTTTTGGATACCTTGAAGTTATGTCACATGTGTGTTCTCTTATTATGTATTTCTGTGTCATTGTATCTACAGTCATTTAAGATGATCTTCATTATTTATGTAAAAAATCTCATTTGCTTGCTGTTTCACAAGTATTTTGTAAAAAACATGAACTTTTAGTTGAAACTTCAGTGAGCCTATATTCTTGATGGATGTAGAATGACTGAACAGTTTCATTAAAAATATGATATTTATCATTGAGCTAAATTAAATAAAATCCCCATTGAATAAGCACCTATCATGTGCAAAACAATATGCTTGTGCCATGTGAGTCTAAATGATCATGTTAATTGGATAAAAAGAGACTTCATGGTATGCCTCAGAGTCATGAGTTTTCTACCAGAATCCTTTGGACTGTATTTTCCAAATGAAAGAAGACATGAAATGGAAAGCACATGGCTTTCCAGGCATGAGAGTCAATATGGAAGAGGCATTTTTAGCTCCAACTGTTGAAATTTTTGGAATATTTTAATGCTTGATGAGAATTACCTGAAATCTGGCACATATGGTAAGCATCATATCTACCCAAGTACTTTTCCTTTCCATCTTCGCCCTGTGCAATTTTCAAAATGTGTGGAGTTAAGGTGAGAATTACATAAGCATTTGGACCTTGCTCTCCCTATAGATGGAACAAAAGGTGTGAAATAGGGAACACTTCTGTATGCTAGTGTGTTTACAAATCACTTTGGGTTTTCCCCGTGACTCAAGCACAAAGTGACTGAAGGGTGATGATGTTTACAAATTAGTATTTCCTTTTCTGTGAAGCTTCAGGCTTGAGGCTTCAGTATCTTCAGCAAGAAAGTCCAACAGCTGCTGCCTTGCTGATGAGCTACAGGACTCGGAGACAGGCAGATATAAAGAGATGTAAAGACAAGGGCAGATGGCCAGAGTAGATGAATGAATGCTGACTTATCCTTCGTGGTGCAATCCCCAGGCCTCGTTGGTAGCAAGTTCTTATAACACCTCTTTTGCACTAAATACATCATATCAAATTGTTTTCCATGAGAAGCATCCCTAAACAGAGTGCTCTCCCTTTAGCCAGAAGCTGATAATGTGTTTTTAAAAGTGAAATAGCCTCTGTTGGGAATTCGAATTGCTGTTTCAAAGCTGGAAAGTGCAGTATGTATTAAAATAACTTTGTTGATTTTCTTCACAAAGAAATTAGTAAGATTCCACCTAGGCACATTGTTCAAATCCGACAGACAAAACAGTTGTATCACAATGAAACAACAAAGCAACGGAAAATTGAAAAAAAAAATTGGAAAAATTTCATTCCAGGTATCACGTACATTTATAAATGTATCAGCAGTTGATTTTTCTTTTTCTTTTTTTTTTTTTTTGAGTCAGAGTCTCACCCCGTTGCCCAGGCTGGAGTGCAGTGGGCAGTGGTGCGATCTTGGCTCACTGCAACCTCCGCCTCCTGGGTTCAAGCAACTCTTCTGCCTCAGCCTCCCGAGTAGCTGGGATTACAGGTGCCTGCCACCATGCCTGGCTAATTTTTTCTATTTTTAGTAAAGACAAGGTTTCACCGTGTTAGCCAAAATGGTCTGTATCTTCCGACCTCATGATCCACCTGCCTGGGCCTCCCAATGTTCTGGGATTACAGGCATGAGTCACCGCACCCGGCCCCAGTAGTTGATTTTTTTAAAAAGATTGTACCTAACTTCAACTTTTCTTTATTGTAAAAAGTGAATGACAGTTATTTTACAGTATCTTGTTTCTTATAACTATCACATAATCCTATATTTAAGGCAGCTGGTTATTTTGATGAGCTGCTAGTTTTCTATTTAAATATTTAATATCAATGATTTTGACAGTTTAATAAATATGATTGCTCAAAATAAAATGATGCTGGTATTTTTACATTGTGGGCACACAGAAATATCCCGTAAAAATTTGCCTACACCCATGTCTATACTATAAAAGGTACGATAATAATTGAAAGCAATAATCTAGATATTTTATCCATCGTAGTAGCATATGGATGCAACATTAATAGCTTGTACGTTACATAGCCAGATTTATATAATTCCATTTAGCCAGGAACAGTGATTGTAAATTCAGTCTTTTAATTTGTCTTGGATATGAAACACTGTTATATATTATTTTTAAAACTCAAAAATAATTATGTTGTTGAGAAGCATTGCATTATCTATTCTTAAAGAAAGTAGACAAGAACCTGGCTATCTTAAAAAAAGTCCTACCCTTTGGCAATGTAAAACTATAACACAGTTGTCTCAGCTGCTACTTGGCATTCAGACCAGACCCTTGAGCCGCCAGACATATGTTTAATCCCACCCTCTCCTGTTTTTCCCAAGTAGTTTACAGTTACAGTATGGCACCCATAAGCTGCATCTCTCAAGGGATCTCTCAAGGAAATGTCCAACTGACAGCAGCAGGAACAGTCAATCCTGAATCAGTTCAGGTCTTTCTATGAAGATTGTATTCACAAGTCGATATGCATCCAGCCATCTAACTCAGCAGAATTCTCAAAGACCAATTTATATTTCATAGTTGCTCCTCTAAGGCATTCCTCCAGGGCAGAAATGTTCCAAAATCAACAATCCAGAAAATTTAAAGCTTCACCAAGTTTGCAGCAATATGCATGGCAATAAATTGTGCTTTTTTTTTCCCCCAACAGTAATGATGAAATGTTCATTTCAGTACTTTAAACGTTTTGCAAAGATTTCAAATTGTCAGTGTTAGCTACATGTAGATAGTGGCTTCCACCTATATAAATGGTGATGGCATGCTCTTTTATGTCCATTTAATCAAACTTTGTGTGTGTGTGTGTGTTTGTAGCAGTAAACACAAATGTCTGAGGCACACAAACAATTGTAAATACCTGCTATGCTGTGTTGAATGATAAAATGACAAGCAACTTGTCTTTGAGATCTATATTAACAGACATTTTATAAGAAGGCAAAGTTAATGTGCCCCTGGAGCTACTATTTAAATGACTTTAACTTTATGGTCTTTTAATGTGGGACCCCTCAGCCTGGAAATGAGGTGGATTTTCCATCCTCTGACTCAAATCTGCTCAGCGGGTAGCTTTCCTGCTATCCTCCCAGCAGCTGTTAGTAGCAAGAGAAACAGTGTACTGCAATAAAATTGATTGCTTCAACCTACACTGTTCTACAGCTCTCAGACAGCTCTACTTTTGGTTGGGTCTCTTAACACCTGCTCCCCAAAGCACCAGATCTTATCTCCAACTGGTCTAAATGCAAATTCCAAAAAGAGAATGGCTGCTCAGAAAAACCAAAAGGCGGTTCTGTGAGAATTGTGAGGAATTGAGTGCCTGTTATTGCTGAGATCTTCGTGAAGATAACAGGAAAGGTCTGCCAAGGCAGGGGTTTTATTGTGATTAAGATCTTAGTTCTAAATCAAGACATGGCAACCTGTATCCTTAAATCATTCCTGTGTAGACACTGGGGATAACGACAATGTGCATTAAATGAATTTCCAGCAATATGGAGCCTTACAGATTCCCCGGGTCTTCCTGGAAGACACACATGTGGATAAGTAACACCTATTTGATATTTCCTTTTGGATTCCTGAGGATCAGTTGTCAGTCCTATTGAAATGTTCATTCTCAGTATAAGACAGGAGCTCTTATTGTCATGACTTGGTAACACAAGGAAACAGTTCAGCCTTAGGTGTCAAGGGTGATTCCGGTGATGGCAATATTGTTAATCTTAATTTTAAATTGCCACAGTACTTCATTTGAGCAATTTTTAAATGTCAGTGTGACTTTAAACTTGGATTTCTGGTTGTACCTTATTCCAGTTTAGTACTGAGATAATATTCAAATCAACTTTCAGGAAACTTTTCCTAATGACATGCTCTGAATTATTAATTCTATCATAACACATTCCATAACACATTCTATCATAACCCATTCCGTAACACATTCTATCATAACACATTCCATAACACATTCTATCATAACACTTTGCTGTATGATGCTTGAAGACATGTAAGGAAGGGGATTTGCACAAACATTTTATTTTTGTGTTTGACTCGCAATTTGGAGTATTACAAAATTTGGAAAACTAGGTAAATATAGTCATCATTTGTGACTATAAAAGTATTTTACCAATAACTTGGATATTTGAAACAACTTATCCCTCCCCATGCCCTTTTAGTAAAAAATAGTTTTCAGTTTTCCTTTTAAAAACCCTCCAAGTTTGAAGCTGAAACAACTTATCCTAGAAAAAATTATCATGCAATACGCAGTAGTTGACCAAGCCAAATAACATTAGTGAGATAAATAGTGGAAGAAATATGTATATATGTTAGAAAGAAACATGAAGTTTATTTTTTCCTCTAAGAGTTATCCACTCTAACACATTACAAAACTTTTGCCACCCTGGAATAAACAAAAAAACCTATGAGGATTTAGATGGAAAAAATATAGAAAGCAGATTTGACTGGGGTTGTTAATGTTACTCTTAGGATATTCTGTTTGGGAGTTCCTTGCACAGAACAGTGGGATTTCTGAGAAGACACTTTGACCGTTGACAGAATTATGTCACTCCCAAGAGTCTCCACTTTAGGAAGCCATTATTTGCCTCCCAATTTTTGCCTTAATAGTTACTCACAGGTTTGCTTGCTCCAGGTAATTTGATACTATATTTACTGAAATATTTATATTAAAAGGTCAGTATGCTGATATATTCAAACATAGAATGTTAAGATACAGACCATTGTTTATGTACTTAAACATGATATCAAGACAGTTTCTGTAAAAAGACCACAGGTACAAAGAAATTCCACGTCAAAGTCAGAACAAGAATATTCAGAAGTATGGAAATAAAAAAATACCTTATTTGTAAGTGAAAAATTGTTATCTGATTTCTGGAAATAGCTATCCCTATTGTAGAATGTAATTGAAAAACCAAAAAATGAAATAAGAAAACTTGACTGATTTAAGTCTATCTAAGCAAAAATGAACTAGATTTATTATTCTAATCTGCCAATCTGGATGAGAAAGAAATCATAGGAGAGTGGATTGATGTAAAGATATTGGTGAGCTGAAACAGGCAGTGAGTTTCGGGGGGCGTTGGGTTTGTCAAAAGAAAGGAGTTCTGTTTCTGATAATGTTTCCAGAATTTATCACATGTCAGTTCATGTTTACTTCTGGACATCAAAGGATGTGATCATTTGTCAAGGTCTGTAAGGGAAGGTATTCATAATAGTTATTTATTGATGCAGAACAAATTATCCCCATACTTGGGAGTTTAAAACATCAAACATTATTCTCTCATATTTCTATGAGTAAAAAATTTGAAGGCAGCTTAGCTGGATGGTTCTGGCTGAGGGTCAAGCCATGGTGTTGGCTGGAGTTACTGGCATCTTCAAAACTTCACTGGAGCTGTAGCTATAGGATCCACTTAGTGGATGGTTCAATTACATGACTCTAGCAGAAGGCATGGATTCCTTGATGATTTTTGAAAAGAAACATCCTTTCCTGTCCACATGGACCACTACATGGAGTTGCTTAAGCAACATGAGTGTTCTGATGACATGGTATCTATTAATAGCTTTCACCATAGCAAGTGATCCCAGAGAGAGTGAAGAGACAGATGCAAGGCCCTGCATGACCTCCTACTGAAGGTTACACACCATCGCCTCTACATAGTCTATTTGATAGAAGCAAGCCACTACATCCACCCAACGTTCAAGTGGAGGGCAATGGAGCTCCATCTCTTAAAGGGAGGCATGTCAAAGAATTAGTAGACATATTTTAAAACTACCACTCTCATTTCATGTCATTTTACTGTATGAACGTTTTTGTATGATATTCTGTTGTATCTTGATGTATTTTTTAACATCTTTATCTTCAGGCATTGTTCCTAAAGTTCAGACAAAATGCTACCTTCAAATGACCTGAAAAAGCACATTTTTGTAATGAAAGCTATCTTATCTAGGGAAATGAAGTTCCTGATTAAAATATTAAAATGTCAAAGAAAGTTAACATTTAAAAACATTTCAAGTAATGTATCTGATTACTGGATGTATACACTGTGTAAACCAAGGAATACTGATTGTGAATCCTTAGAAAAATGTCAGTTTTCTGTAAAAAACTGTGGAAGATGTATCTTCTATAGAACATCTACACAAATGTGCACATTAACCTCTACATACTGTTGCTTGATAAACTGCATAAAATTAAATTAATTAGTTAATTTAAATAATTACTACCTCTCAGACTCCATCCTCCCCTCTTATTCTTCTGAGGGAGGGAAAGAATGATCATCAATACCAAGTGTCAGTTGCAGCAACACAACACACAGAGCTGGCTTCACGCTTAGGAGACAACTCTGCTCCCCTTTCCCATAGTTTCTGGTGTGTTACATGTTCAGAGAAACTTCTAGTAACAAAGCATAAAAGTGATCCCTGAAAGAATAGTCTTGATAAACGATATGGTTTGGTTCTGTCCTCCCTACAAATCTCATCTTGAATTGTAGTTCCCATAATTCCTACATATCGTGAGAGGGACTGGGTGGAGATAACTGAATCATGGGGCTGGTTTCCTCCATCCTGTTCTCGTGATAGTGAGTAAATTCTCACAAGGTCCGATGATTTTATAAGGAACTTCCCCCTTCGCTCAGCTCTCGTTCTTCTTCTTCCTGCCACCATGTGAAGAAGGATGTGTTGGTTTCCCCTGCTGCCGTGACTGTAAGTTTCCTGAGGCCTGTCCAGCCATGCTGAGCTGTGAGTTAATTAAACCTCTTTCCTCTATAAATTACCCAGTCTCAGGTATGTCCTTATAGTAGCATAAGAATAGACTAATGCAATAAATTATCTTTTAAAGTTGAAATTGATGTTTGAGTATAACTGCCTCAGAAAGGTGTATAACCTATTGTGCTTAGGGTGCAATCCTGCAGAAAGTCACTCAGTGTACTAGTGTCCCAAAGCATTAAACTGAAGAATTTCACAAGTCTTTTCTCATTCATTTAAAGGATAGCAATTAACACTTTTTTTACATTTCTTGCTTCATTCTGATTCTTTCTTAAAGATAGTAGATTTTAATTAACATCATTTGTTGACATTTAGCAATGAATGAAGTATGTCCTCCAGCATTTTAGGACTATTAACTGCTATTTAAATGATAATGCATTTAGAGGCATAATTAGTAAGTATTTTTTGCAATATTTTAATTTGGCATGTTAAGTTTTTTAAAATAACAAATTTCCATATGTAAATGGTTTCTATATGTAGCTGAATAATCTCAGCAATCTTACACAGGCCAGAATTTTTTTCTTTTTTTTAATAACTACACAAGAATCAAAATTATATTTTACTAAAAAATTAACAGAAAAGATTTGATTGTAACAGTTTTTAAGATCACAGAGTATATTTGTTGATTCAGTTTTTTGGAATGGGGAGAAAATTAGAAAAGGAGAACAAAGAGAATATTGGCAAAAATATGGAATTTTTTTATTTTTTATTTTTAGAGATAAGATATCACTCAGGGCTGGGCGCAGTGACTCACGCCTGTAATCTTAGCACTCTGGGAGGCCGAGGCAGGCAGATCACCTGAGGTTGGGAGTTCGAGACCAGTCTGACCAACATGGAGAAACCCTGTCTCTACTAAAAATACAAAATTAGCTGGGCATGGTGGTGCATGCCTGTAATCCCAGCTACTTGGGAGGCTGACGTAGGAGAATAGCTTGAACCTGGGAGGTAGAGGTTGCAGGGAGCTGTGATGGCACCATTGCACTCCAACCTGGGCAACAGGAGCGAAATTCTATCTAAAAATTAAATTAATAAATAAAATAAAATTACTCTGTCACTATACTATAATAATAATATTAATAAAAATAAAACTTGTACAGTTATAGTTTGGGACTTCAAGGTGTCCCTCTAAGCTACTGATAGAAATATTAGACAGAAAATTTAGCAAAGATAAAGCAAATCTGAACACCTTTCAGAAAATAGGATCTAATTGACATATATAAAAATATCCACCTGAAAACTGCAGAATATATACATATTTATTTCAAGCACCCATGGGACATTTGCCAAAATAACCTGGGCCATAAAACAAACCTCAGCAAATTTAAAAGAACTGAAGTAATGTAGAGTTTGTGTTCTGTGAGCAAAAATCCATAACAGAAAGAAACCTGTAAAATCTCTAAATACATAAAAATTAAACTACCCATTTCTGAATACTTCCTGGATAAAATAAAAATTTAAAAATACACACATACAAATTAATAAAAACAAAAACACAATTTATCAAAATACATAATGTGCAGCCAAGGCACTGCTGAGAGGAAAACTTATAGCCCTAAATTCCTACATCAGAAAAGAGAAAACCTCTCAAATCAATTACCTAACTTTCTACTCTAGAAATTAGAAAAAGAAGAACAAAATTAACACAAAGAAAGCAGAAGAAAGGAAATCTTAAAGATGAAAGCAAAAACCAATGAAATTTAAAATTGTAAAGAGCAGGGAAAACCAATGAAACAGAAAGCAGAATCTTTAAAACAATCAATAACATTAAAATCTCTAGCAAGACTCAGAAATATGAAGCAATAATAAATATCAGGAATAAAATATATAGGATATAATTATAAATCTTGCAGCTATTAAAAGATTAACTATGCTATGGATAACTTTACACTAATTTAGACACTTAGAAGAAATTGAATGAGATAACCAGCAATAAAAAGAACAAACTATTGATATATGCAACAGCTTGGAAGAATCTTCAGAGAATTATACTGAGTGAGAAAAGCCAATCTAAAAGATTACATACTTTATAATTCCATTTATATAACATTTTTGACATGACAAAATTTACAAACGGAAGACCCGTTAGTGGTTGCCAGAAAGGACGGATAGCAGGTTTTCAGTGGGTGTGGTTCTAACAGAGCAACAGGAGGGATCCTGTAATGATGAAACTATTCAGTTTCTTGATTATCTAGTAATGAAACTGTTCAGTTTCTTGATTATGGTGGCAGATACATGAATCTACACATGTAACATAATGCACAGACTTAAACACCACACCCACAAATAAGTAAAGTGTATTTGGAGAAATCTAAGATCAGCAGATTGTATCAACATTAATAATAGCATGGTTGTGCTATTATACTATAGTTTCACAATGTTCCCATTAGGGAAAACTGGGGAAAGGGTACAGAGCACACTCGCAGTATTATTATTTACAATAGCATATCAAGGTACAACTTTCTCAAAATTTCCATAAAATGTACAGTTGCTGAGATTTTTAAATAGCCATTATCTTAAAAGGGCCATTTTACCTGTTTTTCTTCCTGATGAAAATCAATCAACATATTGCCAGGCATATTTTAAACCCTGTATAAGTTTTCTAATACTACTTAATAGAATGCACAATAAAACTTCACTCTTTCACTTTTCTATTGCAGTACACAACATGTCATTCAAACTTACTATTTCCCAATAATTAAAGCACCCATGTACACTTTTTTAGACAGATTTTTTTTTTAAACATGAGGAATCCGTCGCACTTAATTTTTTACCTCTCAAAATATTCTTTCATCAGGAAATCATAAAAAGTGAGGTCTGTTTACCAAAGTGCCAGCTCAGTAGGAGCACAGATAACTTATGCAGGTGATGGTGGAGCCGAGAGAAAAAGAGATGCAGATTTCTTCCTGTATTGTAAATGCAAAATGTAGTCGGGTGCCAAATGTCTCTTTCCTCTCCTTTTTCCTAGACCCTGGAATCTGTGCTGACTGAGCCCATCTGGGAAGGCACAAAAACCAGATGGCCATTGTGAACTGCTGGGGAGGCCCCACGGCAGTGAGAGCTAGTCCCAGAAAAGAAATCTCTTTGGGACACAATGAATACAGGCCTAATTTATATTTTAGGGCTTTAGAAGGAGATTAGGGTCAACAGTGGCATGATTTTAAACAGCAGTTGAGAAGGCTTTTTTTTTTTTTTCATCTTTACACCAGAGAAGCTGAATCGTAAGTTTGAAGAGCTCCTGAAGTGTGAAAATATGCCCTCAAAGAAACGGAGGCTGAATAATTGTATGGCTGTGCAGATTACAAACAGTATGTAAAAGGATTGTGGTTAAAGAGCTTCATCAAAGCAATGCCCTCTGCAATTGGGTATTGTCACAGGGATTATGACTTTAGGAGGGATATAACCAGCAGGGGAAAAAGGAATGGCCTCCCTCCTGTTTTCTATGCCAAAGCATTTGAACAATTGATAACAAGGGATTAGAGACCAAAAAATATATTGTGGCCTTGTTCTATTAAGATTGGTGTCAAGGTTGAAGAGACATGGTTCATGAACTTGGGAAGCCTTAGTACACTTGTTATAGGACATCTACAGACCTCATGTGTCTCCAGTCCTAGCAAAATGCCATGATGACAAAAATTAGTCCTGGTCTAAGAGAAACAACAAATCAGATACAGATATCCATCTGGCATTTCCGACTTGGATCTTAATCCCTTCTTCATCTTTTCTTTATTAGATGGCATATATTGGATTTACTTATTTCACTGAAGATCCTTTTTCCCATGGGAGATGTCTCATAAACACTGATGAAGGATTCTGAAACAATCAACTGAAGCTCAATCAACACCAATCTAAATGAAAATTGCAATTAATATTTATCATATTTTTCCATGCCTAATGACTTTAGTTATCATTCAACCATATTTTGCTATTACAGTTGCCTCAGGTAGTCAGTTTGTGACTTAATCTATCATGACAATTAATTACTTATCCATTTATTAATTTGACAACAACACGTTGAGGACCTATATGTGCCAGGTGCAATGGGATGCAAAGATAAACAGTCTTCCTACCTTCAGGCAACTCATCGTCTAATAGATTGGATAGGAATATTAAAATTTCTACAAGGTGTTAAATGCAATAATAAAGATACATCTAGATATAATAATACCACAAATGAAGGTGATTAAAGTGAGTTTGGGAGCCTTCATCGATTTCTTGGTGCTTTTCCTAAGCTACACAAGTTAAGTAGCAAATAGGATAGAAAGGCATTCCAGGTCGAGACGGCAGCTGATAAGCAAATACAAGAAAATGAAAAACAGCGTGGTGTGTGCAAGAAACTGCCTGCATTTTGTTGTTAGTAAGTAAAGTCTACATGAGGAGAGATAAAGCTTGAGATGCAGGCAGGGTCTAGATTATGAAGAGCCTGGTTTATCTGATGCGGAATTGAGGCTCATTACAGTGAAGTGGAACCTTCAAAATACTTTGGGATTATAGGTGTAAAATTAGATTTCCATTTGTGTTAGACTTCTCTGGCAGCTTTTGGTCAGTGGATTTGAAAATTATGATATTTGAAGAAGGAAATCCAGTTAGATGGCTGTTTTAGCATTTTAGTTGAAAGATGAGGCTACTGAAAATAGGACACTATTAGTGAGTACGGCAGACACACCCTAAGGAGAACCACAAAGAGTTACACCCATGTAATTTTTTCTCCCCTTGAGCGTGGACAGACAATCTAAACAGAAGAAATAAATACAACATGGTAAAGGTGATGAACTATCATTCCTTTGATTATGTATTTACATAAGGCTCATATTAGTAGACTGGGGTGAGAAACTCCCATGCACTGGCTTTGAGCTAGTAATCTGACATATTGTAAGAGGTCCTGAGAGAAGCCCTTGAGGAGAAAAAAAAAAAAAAAAAAAAAAAAAAAAAACACCTGTCAGTGTCCTCTAGCAGATGGGAAAGCCTTCTGGCTGATAGACAGCAAGGAAACAGGAACCTTAGACACAAAACTGCAAGAAACTAAATTTCGCCAACAACCATATAAACTTGGAAGTGGACCCTGAGCTCAGGAAAGGAACACAGCTTGGCCAACCCTTGACTGCAGCCTTGTGAGACCCTGAGCAGAGAACCCAGTGAAGCTGTGCCTGGGCTCCTGACCCACTGAAATTGTGAGGTGACAAACGTGTGGCATTTAAAAAATTGTTACTAAATGTGTGTTAATTTGTGAACACACAATAGAAAAAATATAAACAGATAAGAAGGAATGGATTCAGGAACGTTTTTGGAAAAAAATTTTCCAGACCTTGGTGATTGACTAGATGAGGAGAATGAGTGAGAGGGAGGAATCAGGGGCAGTACAGCAGTTGGCGCGTATCTGTATCTCTATAGCACGCACCTCCTCAGGGTCCAAGGCTACTTGTTGGAACCCCTGTAACCTTGTGTGACAGCTCTTGTTTGTTTGTTTTTTCCTGGCTGATGGAGAACACTTTGCTGGTATAAAGGGCAAATCAGAAGTTCCAGAGATAATGTGTCTGGACACTGGATCCCTCAAACCGATGGAGGGAGATCAGGTAGATAAATATCTAGTTTCCTTGCCCATTCGTTGGAATAGCTCTGAGTCTTGTTCTATCCCATCTCTCAGACTTCCTCAGGGGCTAAAACTCCTGTGGGATAAAGCTTAATAAGGAACATTCTACTCCTGCTTTCTTTACCTGATTTCACTCCCCATTTCTCTATCAATATTTCCTAGGATCACCTCCCAAATAAACTACTTTCTTTTTTACTGCTTTAAGGGGCAACTCAGACTAAAACAGTTAACTTTCAGGTTTTAAGTTAGAATCATATAATATTTTCATGTTATCTTATAGGAGAAGCATCATCAAATACTGGCAGTTCAATATGGTTATATAAATAATTCAAATAGACAGTAGAAATTAAACATGTTTAGGGGTTGAGCCTGAGTCCAGTTTTAGATAAATTGACCTGATGACCTTTGGGATTTTCAGGTGAAGAATGTCAAAGGACTCTACTTATCAGAATCACAACAGGAAGTAGATGATGCACACGAGAAGATTTCACGGAAAATGATTTAATAAATGAGCTATTTCCAGAGATGTTGGCAGGATTCAGGGAACCAGCAACAAATGACAAAGGAGCCAGAGATGAGTAACAGTACGAGGCTGATTTTATCCCTGGGCCTTAATGGGCAAGGGAATGAACAGTGCTTCATGAACTGGATGAGAACTGGTGTCACCCAAGAGGGGAAGCCAGAGGGAAGACGTGGTCATCGTGAGATGCAGCCCCTGCCAGAATCTCCGACAATCAGGCAAAAGAGGAAATGAATACTCCAATCTCATCCTCTTTTTACCCCCTGATTTTCTGCTGGTGTCTTCCATTGACTGAACCTAAGTATATGGCAGAGAATCTCAGTAATGAAATTTTTGCTCATTCTCCTAGCCTGGGCAAAAATAGGATCACAAAGAAGCAGAAAGTGGTACTGGGTGAATTGGGCCAATGGAAAGCAACACAAATTGTGAAAGCTTAGTTGAGATCACTCATCTAGTGATATGAATTTGGGAGCCATTCAAATGGGTGGGTAAATTTCCCTACTGAATGAGTTGCACTTAGAATGCAGAGGCCTTGAAAGATTTTCAGTCCTATTATATTAGTTACCTCTTGCTTTATAACAAATTACTTCTGACATTAGCAGCTTAAAGCATGTATTATCTCACACATTTTCTGAGGGTCAGAAATCCAGGGGTTGTTTAGCTCAGCAGTTCTGGCTGTGAGTACCACACGAGTTTGCAGAGCCGGCTATTCCCTGGGTCTGCAGTCACTTATGACTCCAATGGTAGAGGATCCACTTCCAAGAAGGCTCAATTACATGGTTATTTATTGGAGTCCTCACCGTGTCTTACAGCATAAAAACGGAGTCCCACAAAGCAAGTGTTCTGAGCAGGAGAGAGAGCCAGCAAGCGTCCTCCTCAGGATGGAAAATGCAGTCTTTGTATAACTGAATCTCAGTAGGGACATGCCACCACTTTTGCCCTATTTCATTCATCAGAAGTATGTCCCTAATCCAGCCCATACTCACGTAGGTGAAAATTAAATTTCACCTCTTGAAGGAGAGAGTTTGAAGGAATTCGTGGACATAATTTTAAATCCACTATACCGCCATTACAACAAAAAATGAAAAAAGAAGTTTTCCTCTCAGTTCACTGGAGAGTTGTGAACATATTAAATTATAAAGGAACCAAGTTCCAGAGAAACAATGCCATCTCTTCTTTCTTTCCTTTCCTTTCTTTCTTTCTTTTTTTTTGAGATAAAGTCTCACTCTTGTCACCCAAGCGGGAGTGCAGTGGTGCAGTCTTGGCTCAGTGTAACCTCAGCCTCCCGGGTTCAAGCGATTCTCCTGCCTCAGCCTCCTGAGTAGCTGGGATGGAAAGTGCCCGCCTCCACACCTGGCTAATTTTTTTTTTTTTTTTTCACTAGACATGGGATTTCACCATGTTGGCCAGGCTGGTCTCAAACTCCTGACCTCAGATAATCTGCCTGCTTCGGCCTCCCAAAGTGCTGGGATTACAGGCATAAGCCACGGCGCCCAGCCAAAATGATGTCATTTCAAATAGTGGGCTGGAGTATGCTTTCATGCCTGGAGTCAGTTGTTGAACTTGGAGTGGGGATAATGCCATCATTTTATCTCAAAAGCTTTCTCATTTTTCTTTTAATTGTTAATTAATCATAGAGAGCCTGTCAATTATGTCTCTTGAATGAATCAAGTCAGTTCAGCAGCAGCCACCCGATTCTCAGTCCTTATTTTTAAAATTTCCCTGTTTTCTTTCTAGTATTTTAAATACTGTAGCAGCCAGCGGGGCCCCTTCTATCAGCATGCCATTCAAGCTTTCACCAGTGAAAGTTTTAAGCATTATACTACCACAGGATGCAAGGAGCTGTGCACATTCCACAAACTACAAGTGTTATAATTCTTGTAACACTTATAATTCAGAGTAGCATCACCTGAGATGGGCATGGTAACCAGGGCTTCAGACTTTTCCAAGACAAAAATTTAGGTCATCTCACCAAAAAATTGACCCAGACCAGGTTTGGTGCTAGCTGTAGAAAGGAGAATCTAGAATGAATGATAGAGAAAGGGGATGACAGCTTCAAGATCAACTGCAGCAACAGATCTTGAAGAAGCTATCCCAAATGGGGCAAATTATTAGGAAAAACAAGTGAACATAAATGGCACAAATGATGGGCTGTAGGGGACACCTTTCCAAGTAGTGTCTCCATCACCCAACTGCTAGGATTGTCAACTGCTGATGGCTCACGGAAGTACCTTTTATGGGAATTTCACTGGGCCACCAAGAACAGCCTGACCCAATGTTGTATCTCCCACCAGAGGTGATTCTCAGCTAGTAACTGGCTGAAGCAGAGATTCGAAGTCTCAGCCATCTAGCCTCAATTTGAGACAACTCTGAAGGGTTATTCTATCTCCATATAAGATCAGCTGATGTCCTGGATGCAGCTGTATCACGGGTCAGCCTCTCTCTGTGTCCATTTTGCTTTCATCAACTTTCTTACAGGTGTATCCCCCAATAGTGCTCCCCAGTAAATCTTCGACATGCAACTCTGTCTCCATATCTGTTTCCAGAGGTCTCAATCTAAGATGCAGTATTTGAAGATAAAAGAAAGAAAACATTATTATTAATCAGAAAATATTTCTACATTTTCAAACACATTGATGAGTCAAATTCTTATCACCCATTAGGTTGTCACTGGAGAAATCTGAATGATTCAAGTGTCATTGCGCTATCTGCACACATTTCTTAATCATTTCTTCATTTTAAATGGGAGATATATACCTTCTTGTAAAATTATGATTGAAATAGATTTGGATTTAAAAATAATAATCTCATCTTGAGTTTTGTTTTATAACCAACTGTTCTTTCCAAATGCTGCCCAGATGACCATGCGTGATTTCAGGCCCTTCACAGATACTTTGCTGTGAATTCACAGGTCAGCATAAAGATTCCACAACCCTTCAAGGACTTACAGGCCAGTCCACTTTGTAGCAGTCACTGTCCAGAAACTGGATTTTTCTAAGTCCAGATGTTTCTTCCACCTCTGAGTCATTCATTCATATAGAGATTGTTAGTGACTCTTCTCTGATGCCTTCATTCCTTTTTGGCCTTTAATTTCTAGGCTCCTTTTGTAATTAATGTCTACTTCTATAATAAATTCTTTATTTTGAAATACTCATAGTGGTTTTGCATATTTGATAGAGCCCTGACCAATTTAAATGTCTTTAAATTGCACCACAACATGTCTAGTTTTCTTTTTCCTTTTCACATTTTTTTTTTTAATCTATGTAATTTGGCACTTTATAAATCCTTTTAAACAGAGGCTTTACATCTTTCTCAGATTCAGGATTTTAAGACAGATTTTACTTGAGCTATTTCTCCCTTGTAAATTTGTTCATTTATTTACTTTTCATCTTTCTCTGTTCTATTTAGACTCCATGAGAGAGCATGTTTGTTTGCATTTATTCTCTTATCCTTTAGGTCTCCTTATTTTCCATTTGTGTTTTTTCATTTCCTTATCTCATATTGATATCTTATGGAAGAATCCCAACAAAGTTTCAGTGTATTGGCTTATTCTTCAGCTATATCCATTCTTGTAGTCAATTTACCTTTTGAATTATTTATTTCCTATCTGTTACATTTTATTATGCAGTACCTCTAGTTGTTTGTTTTTACAAGATGTTTTGTCCTTGATTCATACTTTCAAGGTTCTCCCTTTTTCTCTGATGATATTTAATATGCTTATTTTCTGTTTCAAGAATTTTTGTTCCTGATTCATGTTTTCAAGGTGCAACCTTGTTTCTCTGATACTATTTAATATCCTTATTTAAGTTGGTACCGTTTAGCCTTTTATTCCATTTGGTGTGTTATATAACGGTCAGTTTGTCGTTTTTGTCTTTGGATGACAAAAGCTAAAACAGTGTATCCTTTGTGTGGTAAATGTATAGAAAACATAATTGGAAACTTTCAATACATTCTTATTAAATGGGTGGGGATAAATAAAAGAAGAATACCATTATCACTACTATCACTACTACTATCAACGTAGTATGGGAGTTTGAGGCCTACAGCCAGTGCAATAAGATACAAAGCATATGAAAAAATACTATATACATACATACAGTAGAAAGACAAAACTGTCACTAGAGAGGATATAACCAACTACTTATAAAACTCAAAAAACCTACCAATATACTCTTTTTATTAATACAAAAATGCAGCAAGGGTGTACATAATATCAACCTATATAAGCCAAACATTCCTCTAGATAAGCTAAAACTAGCAAATATAACAAAAAAGAAAAAATTTATAATAGCAATAAAAATATATAAAAAGTAGCAATTTACCTAATAAAAGAACAAGAACTTTATTAAAAACACATTTTTTAAAAAAAAGATGTATAGGATTATTCAAAATCAGCAAAGAAATATAACATGTTTATGAAGAGGTTAACTTAACCGCTTCGTAAAGGGGTCATGAACATACACCACTGAAGCCATATGGTGCGGACACAATATTGAGTTTATTAGCGGAAAACTTACAACAGAGTAGTAGCAGAGCCTATGCAATATCCAGTTATTATTCCGTGGCTTAGGTAGGTTATGTAGATAGCATGTGTGCACACTGGCTAATGATCCAACAGAGAGGAGCTTATTTTTGCTGGAATGTCGGACATACAACTGAGAGCACTCCAAGAGCAAGAAGAAGCTCTGCACCCAAGCCTCATTACATATATGCCTATATTACACTATGTACCGTAAGAAGAGTAGGGAACACCTCGTTTCTCTAAATATCAGGAAACATATCAGGAGATCTTCCAACCAAGAAGCAACCTTAAGAACTATGCATATGGATGACCAAAATCTGAATACAGGGGTCATGGGAATAGCCTTGCCTGCCAAGAATACTAACATCAGCCAAAGGCTGAGCCAATTTTCTGATAATCTACTTCTAGAGGGAAGGAAAAATATCTCCAGGGCCATCTGCAGTTGCCTCTCACCATTAACATTATGAAAATCTATACTTTCCAATATTAATCTTAAAAAAATTAATGTAAAATTTTAAATAAAATTCCAGAAGGTTACTTTTAAGGATTCAACAAGTTATAGAATTTATATAATATTACTTATTTTTTAATTAAACATAGGAACCTAGATCCTAAATGATATGAAAATGTACTGTAGAAATACATAATAACAAAAATAATTTGGCACTGAGGAAACCATAACATATAGACCATTGCAACAGACTAAAGCAGGTTCCTCAACCTCAGCACTATTGATATCTTGAGCCATATCATTTGTTGCTGTGGGGGTTGGGGGCTGTTATATGCATTGTAAGAACATTGGGTCTCCACCTACCAGATCTCTGATAGTATCTCAGCCCCCATCTCCCAATTTTGACAAGCCAAAAGTTCTCCAGTTATTTCCAAATTTCCTCTGGGGGACAAAATTGACCCTGGCAGAGAACCACTGGGCTGTAGTGCTAAAAAATAAAGTCATGCATTATCAGAGAATGATTTCATGAAATGAGCACTACAAACCAATGGGGAAAATGATTTATTGATGCCATTAAGAAAATTGGTTCACATATGGAAAAAAATAAGGCTAGATACTATGGTGGGCTGAATAATAGTTCACCAAAGTTGTTCACATCCCACTCATAGACCTTGTAATTTTTATCTTACGTTGCAGAAGGGGGCTTTGCATATGTGATTAAGTTAATATCTTGAGATGGGAAGATTATCCCGAATGGGTATGATATAATCACATGGTTCTTGTAAGAGAAAAAAATGATGAGAACATGGAAGCAGAGAGATTGGAAGATGCAATGCTTTTCCCTTTGAAGTTGGAAAAAGGAGACATGAACCATGGAATGTAATGACTACCTCCCTAAAAGCTAGAAAAGGCAAGGAAATGGATTATCCTCTAGAGCCTCCACAGGGTGTATGGCCCTAATAATATCTTGGTTTCAGCAGAGTAATAGATTTCTCTCCTTCCAAACTGTAAGAGAATAAATTTGGATTGTCTTAAATCACTAGGTCTGTGGTAATTTGTTATAACAACATTAGGAAACTGATGGCGATACCTACCTCTCACTATATATGTAGTGGAAAAAGCTGAAAAGATTAAGACATCCCCATAAAATGAAAAATAAAATAAAGCTTGTAGCAGATATTTTTGGAAAATAAATCTTTGAACTTAGGCTGGGAAATGAGTTTTAACTAAGAGTTCTAAAACAGAAAATCCTAAGCAAAACAAAATATATTTAATTACATTGAAATATTATTAAATAGACATTTTATGGAGGAACTATTTACAAAGTATGAACAGAGTTGAAGGGGTTCAAATATGCTATTCTGGCACATTGGCTATTTAAGTTAAAATAGCCAATGTAAAAACACTGGAAAAACTGGAGGTGCAAGAAGATCACTTTGACCATTGTGCTGTTTCTAAAAAGCAGAAGATGAACTTGCCATGAGAAAGACACTCTCCCCTGTACTAGAAGGCAAGGCAACACCCTTATCTTCAAGGACGAGAAGTCAAGACCAAGAAAATAGTGTACAGACCTTGTTACGATAACTGTTATCTTTTAAGCCTCCCCACATAATTTAGTCACATTTTCAAAGTTTACTATTCTTTGTCCAATTCACTATATATATTATATATATATAATATATATATAATATATATAGTTATTTGGGTCTTTATTTATGAGGACTCCTGTGTTTTGTAAAACTTACACTATGCTTTTCTCTTGTTAATCTGTGTTACGCTTATTTAATTCTTGGAGCTGGACAGGACCCTAAAAAGTGGAGGTGGAGATTTCCCACCTCTACGGAGTCAAGTGGCAAACATTAATAAAGCACTCGGGGCTAATAACAGTGACTCGCCTTCATCACCCATAGGCCTGAAGGGGCCCGAGCAAGCAACGGTTACCAGAAGCAACTTAAAACTGCAGCTGTGGCCTTGCAAAAGGATGCGGCTACTGCCAAATCATGATTTGGAAGGGGAGAATTTGCGAGAATACCTGTTTCCTTCCTGTTTTCTTCTTCTCTCTCTTCTCCTGTTTTCCTGTCTCATGATGGTGTTTCCTGTTGTCTGAGGATACCTGGAAACCAGAGAGCCGGAGAGGCTGGTTGAGGCAGTCCGTGAAGGCCAGCCTCATGGGTCACAGACAGGTGTGGAAAATTGACAGTTGATCTACAGGGTCATAAATAGAACATTAGCACAATCAGTATTATTATTTTATTCAAAAATATACCTTAGAAAAATAACACGAGCGAAAATTTTAAAAACTATTTCAAAGTAAAAAAATGAGTAAGTGATGACCCCCCCTAGAAATGGCAAAATAAGGAAACCTGAAAGCCTCTTGTCCATAAAAATAACACCGGTAAAAACAAAAAGATCACTCAATTTCTTCAGAACTTTGGAAATAAAGGCTTGGAATAATGTGAGGAATATTTATTACAGATTGACTGAATTGCAGAAGGAGCAATAAGCAGGTATTTCACTTGCTGTACTCCTACCTCCTTCTCCCCAACTCTGCAGTGGCCTTGCAGATCAACAGTTTCACAATGTTAGTCATCATGAAAAACAGTTGCCAAGCAGCCACTGGAGACAGTGGAAGAAATATAAAGCTTCCCTAAAAAGCCCATCCCCAGAGAATTGTCATTATGGGATCTATCTGGCAGTTCTCTGCAAATCCCCACTTGCATGGCTTGTTTTTATTTAATCTGATCAGAACTGACTCACTGTGAATGGCTTTCTCCCTGAGGCATTTGTGAAAACAGTCATTGGCAATGTAATGTTTTTCTATTGGTACATCACATTTGGACATATTTATAAGGCTTTTTTCTGTTTTTAACGTTGAAGCTGCCTAAGGTGGACCAACAAGAGGCTGACCAAACAGCTGAAAAGGAAACACTCTGGGCTGAGCCTAAAATAAAAGCTGGAAAGGAATTAAAAAAGAAAGAAAGAAAGAAAAGAAAGAAAGAAAGAAGGAAGGAAGGAAGGAAGGAAGGAAGGAAGGAAGGAAGGAAGGGAAGGAAGGAAGGAAGGAAAGAAGGAAGGAAGGAAGGAAGGAAGGAAGGAAGGAAGGAAGAAAGAAAGAAAGAAAGAAAAAGAAAGAAAGAAAACACTGGGAACTAAAAAAAAAACCATAGAGGGGGTTTGAAAAGTTTCTAAAATAATCTTAGAAATTTAGAAGGCTGCACACGTGTGCAGAGCTGTATGTATGCCTAAGAAAGACCTAAGAAATCTCTGATTTCTCTTCTTTCATTAATCTTGAAGTTCTGTGCAAGCAGGAAGTAAAGGCTAAAGGAGAATTGTAAACTGCCAGGCAGTTCACTTAAGATATACCACAACACACAAACTAGCTCCTTGGTGAAATCTGGGAGGTTTATTGCTTTAAGGTGTTTAAACTTCAGTGGCTACATTTGACAAAAAGTTCATATAACAAAAAGAACAATTTTACAAACGTGGCTCTGGAAAGCCTCTAAAGAAACAAACAGCAATGGCAGCAGCAACACACAGCAACTCTACCACCCTGGAGGGTGAGTACATTCTATTATTTAAAGGTCTAGATTTCAACAAAGCATCACAAGACATGCAAGAAGCAAGAAATTATGGCCCATGTACGGGGCAGGGAGAAAACACAGTAGAAACTGTCCCTGAGAAAGCCTTGGAGTTAAACATTGGAGTTACCAGAAAAATGTTCATAACAGCTATTTTGAATATGTTCAAAAAACTAAAGGGAACTATAGCTAAAGAACTAAAGGAATGTACAAAAATAATATTTCACCCAATAAAGAACCACCATGGCACGTATATACCTATGTAATAATCCTGCACATTCTGCACATGTACCCCAGAACTTAAAGCATAATTTTTAAAAAGTGGGGTTATTATATTTTTAGTGTAAAATACTTAATTGGCAAATTAAAATTTTATATGTTAAAAAAGTTTCAAGACAGAGACATAAATTATTTTAAAAAACCACATACAAAAATTCTGGAGTTGAAATCTACTTTAACTGAAATGAAAATTTCACAAGAGGGTTCGACAGCAGATTTGAGCTAGTAGAAGAAAGAACAGGCAAACTTCAAGATAGGCTAATTGAAATTATCTGGTTTGAAGAATAGAAAGAAACAAGAATGAAGGAAAATGAGTAGAACCCTAGAGACCTGAGGAGCAGCTTGAGCTGGTTATGCTCCTCCACCGATGCCACTGCTCCTCTCCAGGTGTAGACTTCAGCACGGGTCTTTTTTTTTTCAGGTTTTAGCAATCATTTTCTGCATTTATCTTTTTGAACCTAGAGGTCAAAAGAGCTCTGCTTCTTCTAACCCTGGGTACCAAAATAACTTTTGTGATTTCCCTAATCCCTATCCATATCTTTTAAAAATTGTTTATTTGTAAATATTCTCCTTCAAATTGTCTTAGTTGAGTAATAATTACACACTTTTATTACAGCAGACAAATGAAGACCACCTAATGGTGCTATTTAATTGAAAGACAACAATGAATGAGATATATTTAGAACAACATTCCTCCTATACCTAACAGACATAGGGTTGAATGAAAAGAAAAGACATACAATAAAACTGTTAGTACCACAAACCTCTACTTTATGTACATGTAAAACACATAGAATTCTACTACTTTTTCTTTCGTTTTTATTTTTATAAATAGAGATTGGGTGTCACTATGTTGTGCAGCTGGTCATGAACTCCTGGCCTCCAGCAATTTCACTTTAGGAGGCCGTTTCACCTCCTAAAGTGCTGGGATTACAGGTGTGAGTCACTCTGCCCAGCCTACTTTTTCAAAGACATGTAGATATTCCATGACATACCATCATGGGTACTCATTGAAAAAAGAGGGCAGTGAAAATAATATCAAGAATGAAAGGAAGAATAAAATTATATGTGTGAGGAAGCTTCATGGACAAATAGACTGTGTCATGAGCTAAGGAGTTTGACTAATTTTTGAACTCACTCATGGATGTCCAGAAAAAGGCAAATACACAAAAATAAAATTAGTGGTTTGAGTCAAGTAATCTCTGGAATCTTTTAGGTTCTGAAGTTCTTTTCAAATATAATTATGGATTTAAGATTTCTCAAGATGAAACTGGACAATCCCATTTTCTAAAATGGCAGATTGGTGATTAGTCTGCCTATGATTACACCCATTCAACACCAAAGTGAAGAATTCTGCCTAATAGAAGTTGTCATTTTGACCATTTAGGAGAGGATGAGCAATGAGGTTGTCGGTTGGATAGGAGCTTCCTGTGGATCGAGTGTTAGAGTAGAACTATGGGAGCTGGTTGGTAACTAGGAGACTTTTATGGACAGATTGAAGATCTAGATGGATTCGTAGATGAAGTCAACCTCAAGAAGGGGCATTACACATTTTTGCTCATGAATTGGCTATATATATATTTTAAAGCTGCACTATATTTTTCCTAATGCTACATATCAAGGTATTGTTATATTAAATCACACCAAAGTGTACCTCAATTACAATAATCATATTAAAATGATAGATACTTTGGTCTTTGAATCGTCCAAATTAACAAAAATGAGGGAAGCCATTGATCATTGTTGGAGAAGATAAAAAAAAAAAAGGGGGTTAGGTTTGATTATCAGAATAAGAGAGGTTTTGAGAAGATAGGCAAGAAAGAAAAATCCCAGGTGTCACCCCATCTAGAGAGGAGTGATAACTATTTATTTTGATTAACATTTCATGTGCCTGGCAATCAAACCCAAATAATTTAGATGTGGGAGAGTGTGGGCTGTGTAAGATTTACTTGACTTGATAAGTGTGGGAAGGGGATTTGGCAGAAAGATTCTAAAGATACAGAACAGATAAGTTTTTGAAAGCAAAGTATTTTGCTTATGACATTGATTTAACTTATTAAAGTAGAAATTGTTTTTAATGCCAGCTGTCTCTTCATTTGGGACTATTTTAAATTCGTATGTGAATGATGATGATTTATCTTTAATTATCACATCACTAACTTTTGAAAGCAGTTCTATAGTCTTAATTAATTGTTTTGAGTAGGCAAGCATATTCTAAGAAAACAGTAAACCAGAGGTCAGGTGCAGTGACTCACGCCTGTAATCCCAGCACTTTGAGAGGTCAAGGTGGGTGGATCACCCAATTTCAGGAGTTCAGGACCAGCCTAGGCAACATGGTGAAACCCTGTCTCTACTAAAGATACAAAAAATTAACTGAGTGTAGTGGCCTGCACCTGTAATCCCAGCTACTCGGGAGGCTGAGGCAGGAGAATCGCTTGAACCCAGGAAGCGGAGGTTGTAGTGATCCAAGATTGTGCCAGTGGACCCCAGCCTGGGTGACAGAGCGAGATTCTGTCTTAAAAAAGAAAAGAAAAGAAAAGAAAACAATAAACTACAAGTAGCATAAGAATATCTTCCTTTTGAATGTCTTCAAAAGATGGGACCTATGCACAGAGTGGCCATAGTGTGTGACTGAGATTAAATGAAACAAACTATATTTACTCTGTGGAATAAAATAGGCCAACTGGATTCCTATAGTGTCAGTCCCTTGGTGCCAGAGAGAATCTTTACCAGGTCCAGTTAATCTCTGGCACCATCAGTGAGACCTTCTTAGAGGTAGCTGTGTAAACACTGAATTGGAATTTTAGCTAGTGTCACTCTAGAAAAGGGAATTTATCATTTACAGGTAAGGTAAAAAGGAAAGAGAAATGTATTCCCTTACACAACATGGGTTTGAACTGTGTGGGTTCATTTTTATGCAGATTTTCTTCCACCTCTGCCATCCCTGAGACAGCAAGACCCTCCCTTCTCTTTCTCCTCCTCCTTAGCCTGCTCAATGGGAAGACATTGAGGATGAAGACCTTTATGATGATCCATTACCACTTAATACATAATAAGTATATTTCTCTTCCTTATGATTTCTTAACTATTTTTTTAGCTTACGTTATTGTAAGAATACAGTGTATATTACATGTAGCAAACAAAATACATGTTTACCAACCACTTGTGTTATCATAAGGCTTCTGGTCAACAGTAGGCTATTAGTAGTTAAGATTTTGAGGAGTCAAAATTACATGTGGAGTTTTGACTGAACCAGACGCTGGTTCCCCTAGCCTCTGCACTGTTCAAGGGTCAACTGTAGTGAGAAACCGGTTTGAAGTCCAACTTGCCAATTACACAATTGGTAGTCAGAAATACTATATAACACTTTCAAGATTCGTAAGTCACAGTCTTTGGTACCACATCTGCTTCACATATATGCTCCAGCACCCAAATCATAATTGTAAAGATTTCTATTGTTTTGTTGTGTTTTCCCAGACAGCTATTATTTGTGCTCAGCTGTGCAAGAAGCATGCCTCCTGACTGACTTAAGTTTCAAGGTGAAACAGAAAAGCAGGTGGGAGCAATGCCATGATTCTGCAACCTTTCAGAATATTGCAGCTTCCCCCCTTATCTCTGAGCAGGGAAATGCTTTCTGAAGTGAGCCGAACATTCACCAGACCTCTGTGTTACTTTGAAGTGCTTGCTTTTCCCAGAAGTTCTGACCGATCTTTTGGGGAAAGTGGAATTCTCTAAGCTGGGTGCCTCATGGAGCATTGAGAGTGGCTGGTGTACAGCTGGTTTTAAGAAGGCAGAGCTTTCTCTTCTGAAAATTTAAATGCTTTGCAGGTTTGTAATGAAAGCAAAAGAGACTGTTGGTTGATTGCCTGACTTCTCTGCTTTCCTGAAAATTCAGCTCATGTGAGAGACAGGAGGGACACTAACTTACGTGGTGTGGACTTCTGTCCGGAATATCACACTGGCTGATGCCCTCATCATTGCATTCAATATTTACTGCCCGTCAACGAGAAGAACAGGAACATTTAGTTATCACTTAGCTGTGGATGTTACCAATAAAAAAGCCACAAAATTGTCTGCTTATTCTACATAAGGCCAAGGGAATATTTTCTCTAAATCCTTTCACAGTTTTAATTTTCAGTAAAACAGAGTATGTATATATTTTATAATTCAACGTTTTGTGAATTATATTTCTAAATGATGATAGGTACATCAAAAACAGAATTTGGGGTCCAAAGTTCTAGTTATATGTGAATGGTAGGGAAATTCTCTTCTAAAGTATGGATGGTCACTGCATTATAGAGCTCTTTATAATTAGCCCTTCAAGTTTTAAGAGAATTGAGAGCTGTATTTCTCTAACTGGAATAGTTTACTTGGTTATGATTATTAGAGGACACTTTTGTCTATTGTTAGCTATAGGACTTTTGGCAAAAGTCAGATCATGTCATTCTTCTGCTCAGAACTCTCCAATAAGTTCCCACATTACTCAGAGTTTAAATGATTGAAGTAGCACTAGCCACAGTGCCCTGCATGATAAGTCCCACTGTTCTTCCACCCACCTCACCCCTCTTATTGTTTGTATTACATACCACTTGACTCACGGCATTCCAGACATACTGATCTCTGTTGTTCCTCGAGAGAAACAGAACGTTTACGCTTGCAGTTACCTCTGCCTGGAAAACTTGCATCTTCCTCAACATTTAATGGCTTACTTTCTCATTTCCTTTAGTCCTTTTGCACATATGTCACCTGTGATGTTTCTCCCACCATCCTGTCTAAAATTGCATCCCCCACCCTGAGGTTTCTCATCTCACCTCTATGCAGTACTTCTAATAAACAGAATATATATTTTATACATTGTTTATTGTCTATCTTCTTATTAGAATATAATCTTCATGAAGGAAGCTATTTTAGTCTCTTTTGTTAAGTACTGTCACTCAGGCAACTAGAAAAATATCAAGTATGTAGTAATCACTCAATAAATATTTCTTCAAAAGTAAATGGTAGCTGACATTTATTGCATGCTGCTTCTATGCTACATACTCTTTTAACTACTTAATATGTGTGTAATTTGCTAGTCACAATAGTTATGCCTTTCTTCATTTCACTGAAGAGAAAACTGAAAATGGCTTTGAATAACTTCGAGATTATATTACTAGGAAGCAGAAGAGCAGAATTTAAATTCTGATTGCCCTAATCGTGCAGATCAAACTCTGAGCAATTTCACTCTATTAACTATAATAGTAATGTACCTACCCGGAACGTATATTTTACTATGATTTGCAGAGAAGGGATTTAATTTTTTTTCCCTTCAGTTAATTTTCAAAAGATTCCCATAATCATGACTCAAGCAAAATTTATTTTGGGTGTGAATAATTGCAAATGTCATTTAGTATTTGCCTCAACAGCAGAATATATAAACATTTTGAAACCCATAACATTGCAGATATCATAAAACTAATGAAATTAATGCCTTCAGAGTGACAGGAAAAAATACTTCTTAATAACAACATTATGTATATCTCTTAGCTTTATTTCTAGCAGTAGTTACAGAACAGTTATTTATAAATAAATTATTTTCTATTTTTAAAGACAGAAATAGTTACTTTATAAGAGGTTGTTACACTTATCAGGATCATGCATGTTGTACTTTTAGAATGCAGATGAGAAAATTGAGGCCCATGGATGGTGACCCTTACGCTGTAATAACTTAGTAAAAATAGGAAAAGGGCCCTTGACAATTACACATGTCATTTATCAACTGATAAAGTATCCATTGTGTCCTTTAAACTGAAGTGTGTTGTTTATGTTGGTTTTCTTGCAAACAAGAAATGAAAAAAATATATTTAAATTATAATTTTTTTGTTTCAGAGAAAGTAAAATATGTATGCTGTTTAAAATATGTTTAGTCATGATTTAGATTATTCTTTTATGCATTTTAGTAGTTTTCATTTTTCCTTACATAAGCAAATGAAATATTCACCTTTGCACACTGGACAAAATAAAAGCATAAGTATTTCTGTTTTGTTTTACTAAACATAGATTGGGTAAACTAAGTTCTTAAAACATTTTTTTCCCCAAATATCTTTCAGAAAACACACTATGCGAGCATGAATAAATGCCTTACGTTTTCATAGTCAAATTAAAATTGCTATGTTGGTTAAACTTCTTCCCTCGTACCCCACTCCCTGACACCAAATGATATGACATAGAATAATGTACACTTGTCTCTAGCCTGTTTTGTGCTCAGAATTGGATTAGAGGATACTGAATGGACACAGTTTTCTAATAAGAGGATGTTCCTCCATTGTTTTGCCACCTATGACACAATAGGCATTATTTCAACCCCACTCCGTGTGTCTAGTGGAAACACAACCTGGTTGAAGGAGATGGAAATTGGAGAAAAAGAGAGAAAAGAAGGGAAGAACAAGAAGAGAAGGCGACTTTAGGAAATTTACCAAGTAAAAGGGGATCACTTTACATCTTAGGCAGATGACATGGGAATATGCTGGTCCTGTTAGAGCAGCCACTAGCTACACGGAAGCAGTTCTGCTCCAGTAACCAGAGTAATGTGGAACTGGGGTATACTTCTCAAAACAGAATAAATGAGACTCCTTTAACATAGGATTAGAAGGTACTTTTCTTAGGAAGATGGAAAGAATTGTCATCTCAACGTTTAAGGCAATATATACTGGTGGCATAACTCATTTCATCTGCAATTTTTGAGCATCTGTCTAATGGGAAGTAGTGCATTGAGTTTGTTACTTGGCATATAAACAGTATTAATCAGGCTCTGCTGATTTACTCTTCATTTCTCCCACTCGTTTCTGAAATAGGGAGGCAAAGGACTAAATTGTAGTCTTACTACCTGACTTTCACTTCACAAACACCTGCTGCCCCTTCCCTACCTGCCTCTGTAAATTGATCTTGCACTAATTTCTCTGCAGATCATGTAGCTTGCCCTTCATACACACAGAGGCTTGCTGTTTGCTTCTTAATTTGTGATCGGGCTTCCTTGTTGCTTTATCTTTCTCCCCGGATCCTATCTTGACTTAGTTCCTGTCTTGTGTGAGCTCGATGGGGAAGCATTGGTGAGATGTTAATTTGGGAAGCATGGCTTGCAATCTGTGGAGCAACAAGAACAGCTGGTGCTGCTGCTGTTTAGTTTTTCTTGGCAGATGGACATAGAATTAGGAATGGGGAAATTTGCCTCAACTTTGGCTGCTGTTTTCTACAAAAGTGTTACATTTGCCAGCTCTCCCTCTCCTATACCACTCCAGCACCAAGGCTTAATACTTAAATGCATTCCTCTAAATACATGGCCCAGAGCCTCCTGTGTAGCCTTTATTCTGGGCTTCATACTCAGTAGCCTTCTGACTGGCCATTTGACCACAATGAGAAGTAGATTGGGTTATAGTTAGGCAGCTTAAAGTATACACTAAGTAAATACTATTCCATATCTTCAATACTTTTATGTCAATACTTACATGTGTTTGTCTATGTATTTACTAAAAATAAGCTTTAGTGAATTATAACCTCTATATCATAAAATTGACTGATTTTAAGTGTACAAATTAATGAGGTTTGAATCACTGTATAATTATGACATTAAACTATTTTCATCACTTCCAAAACTTTTTGCACCTCTTTGCAATAAATTCCCACTTCTCACTTTTAGCTTCTAGTAACCACTGTGCTTTCTGTCATTATAATTTGCTATTTTTTTAAGAATGTCATTTAAATAGAATCATATAGTGTATAGACAGTCTTTACTGTGTGGCTTCTTTCATTTAGCTTGATGACTTTGAATCTGTCCATGTTCTTGTGTATACCTTTAATATGTTCCTTTTTATTGCTGAGTTTAACCATTCTCCAGTTGATGGATATGTAGGTTGTTCCAGTTTTTAACAATAATGAATACAACTGCCATAAACAGCCTTCAGGGACAAGTCTTTGTAGGGACATATGGTTTCATTTTCTGGCAAATGACTAATAGTGACATTAGTGGGTTTTATGATAAATGTTCTTTTAATTTGATAAGAAAGTGTAACTCTGTTTTTCAAGTTGATATACCATTTTGCATTTTCTTGCAATGCATGAGAGTTCCAGTTGCTCTATATCTTCATCAGCATTTGTCAGAGTTTTCAAATTTTTACCATCTTAATGGGTGTGTAGTGGTATCTTGTATTATGCATTTGTATTGACTAACGATATTGAACATATTTTTGTGCACTTATTTACTATATATTTGAAATGTTTAAATTTAAATATTTTATTTATGTTCTATTGAGTAATTCATGTTATCATTAAGAGTTCTTTATATTTTCTGAATACCAGACCTTTGTTAGATGTAGGTTACATATATATTTTTCTAGTATGTGACTTGCCTTTTATTTTCTTAACAGTGTCTTTGAAAGACATAAAAAAATTCATTTTGATGTTTCATCAATATTTTAGTTTATGGTTAGTGTTTTTTGTGTCCTACCTAACATATCCTTGCTGACCCAAGGTTACAAAAATTTTGTTCTGTTATCTTCTAGAAATTTTATAGTTTCAGGTTTTCATTTAGGTTTGTGATCCATCTACTTTTAGTTAATATTTTATACAGTGTGTGGTAAAATTTGGGGTTTATTATTTGCATTTGGATGTCAAAATATTCCAGCACCATTTGGTGAACCCAGTCCCTGTTACCTCCAGATGCTCAGAAGTGGAAATATTCTCCAAAGTATGGCTTTGCTTGAGAAAGCCCTAGAAGAAACTGACAATCATTTCCAAAAGAATTTTTAAAAACTGCTTTAGGGGAGGGATCCTAGATATAGTTTGCGTGATATAGCTCTAATTTAATATGAGTATATTTACAAAAAAGAGAATTGATGTATTGTACACTCATGACTTCCCATGTAGAATAATCACAAGTGAAAGTCAAAGTCCTTAGTTATTGTAGATCTCTGAATTGTCAGTTTCAAAAAACATGGTCAACATACTTACTGGGTTTTTCATATTGATTTCTCTTTAAAATTTTCAAATAAGCATATTTTGAATTTAGACATAACCTCAAAAATGCTAACTGCCTTTTTTTATTTATAGGAGTTTCTCCAAATACATTTTCATAAGTATTTATCAGACCATGAACTCCCACTCATTCGAATAACAATACAATCATTGACTCTTCAGGCATAGAAATACTTCCAGTCTTTGTCCAGATGGAAGCAATTTTATTATAAGAATTACTTTAGTTGCTCAATTCAGTTGATATGGAAAATAATGATAAGAGTATTTATCTTTTCTGTAACCATGAAATGAGTCCATCATCTACTTTTATGTTATGCATTTGTAGCTTGTCATTATTATAAACATCTTGTCACTTTGTTTCAGTTGTAGATTATTTGTATATTAAATTGATACATTCAGCATTCTGCTTTCTGTTGCACTCTTAAAATTTGACTTGTCACCATCTTAAAGTGGGCAAATTCTGTGCACACACCACAATAATAAGTTGACCTATTCTTGAGCCCTGTAGATTGACCAGACAAGGGGTATAATAGCTGAATACACAAATTCAGTTCTGTTCCTTAAATAACTACAGGGTATGATGCACCTGCAGAGTTCATGTAGGTCTTTCTTGTGTTGTAGAGATACAATACACACTAAATCTATTTTTAATTTTGCCTTATGCAGCCTCACAGCAAGACTTCACACATGCAAATGAGAGTTTGTGGGGGAAAAAAAGGCTGTGTGAAAAAATCTGTTAGTTTAATTTAAGCAGCATTGTGACATGAGAGCCAATTTTGCATTTAATGCCAAATTGACCAAATCATTACTCCAACTTTCTGTCAAATTCTTCCTTGCATTAGGAGGTAAGGTTTAAATGATTTTAAACATACACTGTACTTCAAACAGTGCCTGGCACATAATCAGTGCTCAGTGAATGTTACTGTCATCTTCATTTAAGGGAGGAAGAAAACACATTTATGTTTTAAGGTTGCATAATAAAGAGAAGCTATCTGATACCTGGAAGAGTTTGGAGAGTGTATAACACAAATTCTTAAAGTACTGGTACTAGTTCGTTGCTACCTAGAAAGGAAAAGATAGCCAAGAACACAAAACCAAAAATATTTTAGTGAATATATAATGTCTGATATTTGTATAATATACTTAACAGAATGATTCCACCTGACTCTTTCTGTAAAGTTAAAACTTATTTATTAGGTTACGCTAACAGATTTGTAAGAATGTGAATCTCTTATTAAATTGTCTTTTAAGTTTTCTTTTATGCTTAGTAACAGACTAGTTGGTATAGTGTCTAGAACTATTTACTTTCTTTTTCCTATTTTTATGGTATGAAACCTCTTTCCATTAGCAAACTCATTTCCTGTGGCTTGAGTGGGACTGCCTCCACCTACTCTCCTTCAACTGGGTGCATATAAGGAATGGTCAATGGCTGATGAGGATATCCTATTTCCTCTGACAACGGTTGCCTGTTCATTTGGCATATTAATTCAACTTACTCAAAAATACATGCAATTTGATCTTTTCTCATACTTCATGAGGTATGCAGTGATCACTTGCTTTTTCTAGAAAAGTAGAATTTGCTGGCTTATGTCCTTCTGTGATGACTAAATGATAAGTGGACAGTGTCTCAAACCATAGGAAGAAAAGTTGTCCTACTCAAAAAGTGACAAAATGATTGATGACTGTGTTTTTAAAGCACAGACAGGGTGAGGATTTTAGACACACCGTTGCGCCATTCTTCTCTGGTGTTACCTCCAAGATATAGTGCTGTATTCTATATACTCACTGCTCTATTCTGTTCTTTACTTTTGGGAACTTAAACGATATCCTTCACAGTATCATTTTCCTGTTCCAGGTAGTTCCCAAATTGAGGGCTAGTCTTAAACTAGTATATTTTTTTCCTCTTAAAGTCCCCACTCCATTTCTGATAAAACAGTAGAACTGATTCTAAATTTTATCTGGTGGAGATTCTTATATGCCAAGTTAAAGTATGTGTGTGAATAGTGACTTTGGTTTCACAATTCACACAGAAGATTTTACGTACTTTTACTAGCCCTACTCATGTTTTTGACAATTCAAATATATAAATATATCTTGAATGTGGAAAACTTGATTTTGAATTAAAGAACTGATAAATTTGGTTAGTGACAGAACATAGTAGGGTAATAGTGGTGGAGAAGCTTTCATTAAAGAACTCCCTGAAATTTCTAATGGGAATTGTTTGAAAGTTTATGGAATGGTTGTAGAGAGCAATAGATTGAGAGAATAGATTTCTTAAATACATAGATTTTAAATGCATACATTTCATTTTCTTAAGTAATTTTCTTAAATAGATTTTCTATTTATTTAAAATATTTCTAGTGTGATTGTATTTGTCCGTTTTCACACTGTTGTAAAGAATACCACCTGAGACTGGGTAATTTACAAAGAAAAGAAGTTTAATTGACTCACAGTTCTATATGGCTAGGGAGTCCTCAGCAAACTTACAATCATGGCAGAAGGGTAAGCCAGCACATCTTACATGGCGGCAGGTGAGAGAAGAATGAGGAGCAAAGGGGGACGAATCCCTTATAAAACCATCAGATCTCGGGAGAACTCACTCACTATCACGAGAAAGGAAACTGCCCCTGCTATCCAATCATCTCCCACCAGGTCCCACCGTCCACACATGGGAATTATGGGGATTAAAATTAGAGATGAGATTTGGGTGGGGACACAGAGCCAGACCATATCAGTGATATTGGCTCTCTAGATCTTAACTTCTTTTTAAAAATGAATGTGATGAACAGGAACACGCTAAGCCTTATGAAGTGTTAATATTTTGTGCTTCTGTGTGACTGCTAAATATTATAGCTCTGTCTGCCATTTTCCTGGACCCTATGTTTTTGTTGCGTTGCTTGAATTCTGGTATTTTTATGTGAATTTGGAGGATGACAAACTGACACAAGATACTGCTTATTCATGTACCTACATATGTGCCCCTTTTCAGAGAGACTTTGGAATTCTACAGACCTTTAATAATTCAAAAAGGAACCTTTTTCTTTTGTCATTTCTGTGGGACTTTTGTAGTTAGACATGCCAAATTTCATATCAGATGACAAGTGGAGGACCTGACAGTTCGTGGAACATCAGGCCATTAAAAATTTCCTTGAAATTTTTATAAGCTTTGCATTATTAGACATCTTATCCTGGCTGATCTTCAATCATTTTATCTTTGTGTCATTTGTTGCTCCACCAGTTGGGGTGGTGTGTTTATATCATTAGTATATATATTTTTTTAATTTTGAAAAATTTACAAAAACTATGGAAAATTACAAAGGCTAGTATGGTATTGGCTTTCCAGAATTAATCACTGTTAACATTCTGTCATAGTTGCTGCATTTTTTTTTATTTTTCAAGGGAATTGAACCTTAAATAAAGATGAAATTTCTTAAATTTATATTTGAATGCTATTCTTTTTCTCTTTTTCCAGTAACACCCACTCTAATACATTTACACATGGAGGAACTGTAAGATTATAATATAGTCCCACAAGCCTCACAGGTAATCCATTGCAGTCCCATTTGCAGAACATGAGCCTCTAGATCCTGGGGGTACAAGTTCCAGAGCATGACTCTTTAGATTCTTGACAGGACTACTGATCTAATTATTGATTGAATTAAAAATGAAATCACAATAATAGATATCATAGTTCTATAATCTTTACATTTAACAAAACTAAATAACACTTTTGTTTTTAGTTTAAATATGGAACGTGTAAAAAGACTTATCCTAACAACCCAAACAATCTAGGTAACCTACAAAATCTAGTTTTATAAACCCATCAGAGATCTTAAACTAAAAAGAACTGTACTCTTTCAGTGATGAATGTTTAATAAGAGAAAACTACACAGCTGCTTTTACTTCTGGTGAAATGGCACAGAAAGAAGAATCTGCTATAGAAGAAAATGGAATTATTAGAAATGGAAATAATAATATAGAAATGAATAATTTATTTTATAGGGTTAATGACAATTGGACAGAACAGAGTAAAGGATAAATGTACCTAAAGACATGTCAATAGGAAATATTCACACTTCAATAAAAAGAAAAATAAGAGTGAAACAAATGAGATTTGTGATACAATTCCTAACTTATTTATAAGTAGAATCCCAGAAAGAGAGGGGAGGGAAAATAATGAAGAAAAGATATTTGAAGAGATAAAGACCAAGAGCTTTCAAACTTGATGAAATGTATCAACCCATACTACCAGGAATCATAATGACTTCCAAACAGAGTAAGTACAAAAGGAAACCATACCTAATTATATCATAGTAAAATGGCCAAAAATTAAAATTAAAGAGAATATATAAAATCCACCAGAAAAATGAGACGTTAAATAGAAGAGAATAAAAACACAAATTATGGCTTCCTTGTTTCCAGAAACACTGGAAGCTAGAAGACTAGAAAACATTATTAATTTGCTGAGAGAAAAACAAGCAAACTACTCAAAAAGCAAACAAAAACAAAACACTTGGAAACCATTTTCAACCTAGAATTTAATGATCAGCAACATAAACTGTAAAAAAAGAAGGTGAAATGAAAATATAATATCATTTACTTTTCTTGGACTTCTTTTTTATGTATTTTAAAATTTAAAAAATTTATGGGTACATAATAGGTGTTTATGTTTATGGAGTACATGAGATATTTTGATACAGTCATACAATATGTAATAATCATATCAGGGTAAATGGGGTATGCATTACCTCAAGCATTCATCATTTCTTTGAACTATGAATATTTCAATTGTATTCCCTCAGTTACTATAAAATGTACAACAAATTATTGCCGATTACTATAATCATAGCACTTTGGGAGGCAGAGACAGTTGGATCACCTGAGGTCAGGAGTTCGAAACTAGCCTGTTCAACATGGTAAAACCCCCTCTCTACTACAAATACAAAAAAATTAGCCGGGTAGGGTGCTGAGCACCTATAATCCCAGCTACTTGGGAGGCTGAGGCAGAAGCATCGCTTGAATCTGTGAGGTGGAGGTAGCAGTGAGCCGAGATCATGCCACTTCACCCCAGCCTGGGTGAAAGAATGAAACTCTGTCTCAAAAATAAAAATAAAAATAAAAATAATTGTTAAATGTACTCACTCTGTTGTACTATCAAATATTAGATCTTACTCATAGTATCTAACTATATTTTTGTACCCATTAACCTTCCCCATTTCCTGACGTCCCCCTGCATTATCCTTCTCAGCCCCTGGTTACCATCATTTTACTCTCTCTCTATGAGTTCAATTGTTTTAATTTTTAGCTCCCACAACTTAGTGAGAACATACAAAGCTTAGCTTTCTGTTACTGGCTTATCTTACTTAATACAATGTCCTCCAGTTCCATTCATGTTGCAAACGACAGGATCTCATTCTTTTTATGGTTAATACTCCATTGTGAATAATTATCACATTTTCTTTATTCATTCGTCACTTGATGGATACTTAGGTTGATTCCAAATCTTGGCTATTGTGAATAGCGCTACAATAAACACAGATGTACAGATATCTCTTCCATATACTTATTTCTTTTCTTTGAAGTATAGATCCAGTAGTGGTATTGTTGAATTACATGGGATTTCTATTTTTAATATTTTGAGAAACTTCTGTACCATTCTCCATAGTGTAGTGTCTTTACTAATTCACATTCCCACCAACAGTGTACGAGGGTTCCCCTTTCTCCAGGTTCTCAGCAGCATTTGTTGTTGCCTATCTTTTGGATAAAAGCCACTTTAACTGGGGTGAAATAATATCTTGTAGTTTTGACTTGTATTTCTTGGATGATCAATGATGTTGAGCACTTTTTCACACACTTGCTTCCCATTTGTATGCCTTCTTTTGAGAAATGTCTATTCAGATCTTTTGCCCATTTTTGAATCAGATTATTAGATTTTTTCATATGGAGTTTGAACTTCTCATATTTTTTTTGGTCATTAATCTTTAGTCAGATGGATGGTTTGCCAATATTTCCTCCCAGTCTGTGGTTTGTCTCTTTACTTTGTTGATTGTTCCCTTTGCTGTGCAAAAGCTTTTTAACTTGATGCAATCTTATTTTTCCACTTTTGCTTTTTCTACTTTATGCCTGCGATTGTGAAGTATTACTCAAGAAACTATTGCCCAGACAAATGTCCTGGAGAGTTTCCTCAATGTTTTCTTTCGGTAGATTCATTGTTTGAGGTTTTAAAGTCTTTAATACATTTTGATTTGATTTTTGTATATGGCAAGAGATACGTGTCTAATTTCATTCTTCTGTACATGAGTATCAAGTTTCCCAGAACCATTTATTGAAGAGAATGTACTTTTTCCAGTGTATGTTCTTGGTTCTTTGGTGAAAATGAGTTCATTGTAGATGTATGAGCTTATTTTAGTGTTCTCTATTCTGTTCCATTGGTCTATGTTGGTGTCTGTTTTTATACCATTAGCATGCTGTTTTGATTACTATACTTCTGTGGTATAATTTAAAGTCAGGTAACATGATTCCTCCAGTTTCTTCTTTTTGCTTAGAATAGCTTTAGCTAATCCTGGTCTTTTGTGGTGCCATACACATTTGTCTATCTCTGTTTTTTTTCTTTGTTTAATACTTCAAGTTGAAGAAACCATACACATTTGAGGGTTGTTTTTTTCTATTTATTTGAAGAATGTCATTAGTATTATGATAGAGATTGCATTGAATCTGTATATTGCTCTGGGTAGTATGGACACTTTAACAATATTAATTATTTCAATTTATGAACGTGTGTATTAGTCTGTTCTCATACTGTTATAAACAAATACCTGAAATTGAGTAATTTATAAAGAAAAGAGGTTTAAACAACTCATGATTCTGCAGGCTGTACAGGCTTCTGCTTCCGGGGAGGCCTCAGGAAACTTACAATCATGGTGGAAGGTAAAGTGGAAGCAAGCACATCTCACATGCAGGCAGCAGAAGGAAGAGAGAGGAAGGAGGTGCTACACACGTTTAAACAAGCAGATCTTGGGAGAACTCTATCACAAGACAGCACTAGGCGGATGGTGCTAAACCATTAGAAACCACCTCGATGACCCAGTCACCTCCCACAAGACCCCCACCTCCAACATTAGGGATTATAATTTAACATATGATTTGGGTAGGGACAGAGTCAAACCATATCAGTCTGCCCTGGCCTCTCCTAAATTTCATGTCCTTCTCACATTGCAAACTACAACCATCTCTTGTCAACAGTCCTCAAAGTTTTAGCTTATTTCAACATTAGCTCAAAAGTCCAGTCCAAAGCATCATCTGAGACAAAGTAAGTCCCTTCTGCCTATGAGCCTGTAAAATAAAGAATAAGTTAGTTAATTCCAACACACAATAGGGGTATATAGTCCCATTCCACAAATTTATCCTAGTTATCCACAAATGGGTAAATAGTGCCATTGCAAAAGGGAGAAATCGGCCAAAACAAAGGGGCTACAGGCCCAGTAAAAGTGCAAAACCCAGCAGGGCAGTCATTCAATCTCAAAGCTTCAAAATAATCTCCTTTGACTGATGTCTCACATTCAGGACACACTGATGCACAGGCTAGGCTCCTAATACTTCAGCCAGCTCTGCCTCTGTAGCTGTGCAGGGTACAGCTCCCACGGCTGCTTTCATGGAGTGGTGTTTAGTACATGTAGCTTTTCCAAGTATATGGTGTAAGCTGCTGGTGGATCTACCATTTTGGGGTCTGGAGGATGGTGACCCTCTTCTCACAGCTCCACTAGACAGTGCTCAAGTAGGAGATTTTCTTTTCTACCACATTGTCAGTTGACAAATTTTCCAAACTTTGATGCTCTACTTCCCTTTTAAATATGAGTTCCAATTTTAGATACTCTCTTTGCTTATGCAAATGATTATGGACTTTTAGAAGCAGCCAGACCATGCCTTGAATGCTTTGCTGCTTAGAAATTTCTTCTGCCATGTACCCTACATCATCTCTCTCAAGTTAAAAGTCCCACAGATCTCTAGAGCAGGGGCACATTGCTGCCAGTCTCTTGCTAAAGCATAGCAAGAGTGACCTTTATTAGTTCCCAATAGTTTCTCATTTCCATTTAAGACCTCCTCAGCTTGAAACTCACTGTCTATATTACTATCAACATTATGGTCACAACAATTCAACAAGTCTTTGGAAATTTTCATATTTTCCTTCCTCTTCCTGTTTTCTTCTGAGTCCTCAAAACTGTTCCATCCTCTGTCCACTACCTGGTTCCAAAGTCACTTCCACATAATCAGGTTTGTTTATGGCAATGCCCCAATTTTCTGTATTAGTGTGTTCATGTACTGCCATAAAGAAATAACTGAAACTGGGTAATTTATAAGCAAAAGAGGTTTAAGTAGCTCATTGTTCTGCAGGCTGTACAGGCTTCTGCTTCTGCAAAGGTGTATTAGTCTATTTTCATGCTGCTGATAAAGACATACCCGAGACCAGGAAGAAAAATAATTTTAATGTACTCACAGTTCCACATAGCTGGGGAGACCTCACAACCATGGTGGAAGGCAAAAGGCATTTCTTACATGGTGGTGGCAAGAGAGAATGAGAAAGAAGCAAAAGCAGAAACCCCTCACAAAACCATAAAATCTTGTGGAACTTATTTACTACCACAAGAACAGTATGAGGGAAATAGCTCCCATATTCAATTATCTCCCACTGAGTCCCTCCCACAACACATGGGAATTATGGAAGTACAATTTAATATGAGATTTGGGTGGGGACACAGCAAAACCATATCATTCCACCCTGGCCCCTCCCAAAACTCGTATCCTCAAATTTTAAAACCAATCATGGCTTCTCAACAATCCCCCAAATTCTTAACTCATTTCAGCATCAACTTGAAAGCCCATAGTCCAAAGTCTTATCTGAGACAAGGCAAGTCCCTTCCGCCTATGAGCCTGTAAAATCAAAAGCAAGTTAGTTACTCCCTAGATACAATGGGGGTTCAGGCATTGGGTAAATACAGCCATTCCATATGGGAGAAATTGGCCAAAACAAAGGGACTACAGGTCCCATGCGAATCCAAAATCCAGTGGGGCAGTCAAATCTTAAAGCTCCAAAATGATCGCCTTTGACTCCATGTCTCACATCCAGGGCACATTGATGCAAGAGGTGGGTTCCCATGGTCTTATGAAATTCTTTCCCTGTGGCTTTGCAGGGCACAGCCTGCCTCCAAGCTTCTTTCATGGGCTGGTGTTTTGTGTCCATGTATTCTCCAGTTGCATGGTGCAAGCTGTCAGTCGATCTACCATTCTTGGGTCTGGAAGACTGTGGCCCTCTTCCCACAGCTCCACTAAGCAAGGCCCCAATAGGGACTCTGTGTGGGGCCTTCAACTCCACATTTCCCTTCTGCAGTGCCCTAGCAGAAGTTCTCCATAAGGGCCCGTCCCCTGCAGCCAACTTTTGTTGGACATTCAGGGACTTCCATACATTCTCTGAAGTGTAGGTAGAAGTTTCCAAACCTCAATTCTTGGCTTCTGTGCAGTGGCAGGCTTAATACCACATGGAAGCCACCAAGGTTTGGGGCTTGCACTCTCTGAAGCCATGGCTAAAGGGGGCCAAGGTACAGCTCAGGGTGGCTGGGATGCAGAGCACCAAGTCCCCTCCAGAAGGGGGCCCCGGGCCCAGCCCTTGAAACCATTTTAGTCCTCCTAGGTCTCTGGGCCTGTGATAGGAGGGACTGCTGTGAATACCTCTGACATGCCCTGGAGACATTTTCCCCATTTTCTTGGGGAACTACATTCGGCTCCTTGCTATGCATGCAGATTTCTGCAGCTGGATTAAATTTCTCCTCAGAAAATGGGTTTTTCTTTTCTATCATGTTGTCAGGCTGCAAATTTTCCAAACTTTTATGCTGTGCTTCCCTTATAAAACGGAATGCATTTAACAGCACCGAAGTAACACTTGAATGCTTTGCTGCTTGGAAATTTCTTTCACCAGATACCCTAAATCATCTCTCTCAAGTTCAAAGTTCCACAAATCTCTTGGGCAGGGACAAAATACCACCCGTCTGTTTGCTAAAATATAACAAGAATCACCTTTGTTCCACTTCCCAACAAATTCTCATGTCCATCTGAGACCACCTCACTCTTTACTTTATTGTCCATATCATATCAGCATTTTGGGCAAAGCCATTCAAAAAGTCACTAGGAGGTTTCAACCTTTTCCGCATTTGCCTGTCTTTTTCTGAGTCCTCCGAACTGTTCCAACCTCTGCCTGTTACCCAGTTTCAAAGTCACTTCCACATTTTTGGATATCTTTTCAGCAGCACCCCATTCTACTGGTATCAATTTATTGTATTAATCTGTTTTCAAATTGGTGATAAAGACACACCCAAGACTGGGGAGAAGAATGGGATTAATGGACTCACAGTTCCACGTGGCTGGGGAGGCCACATGATAATGGTAGGAGGTGAAAACCACTTCTGAGGTGGTGGTAAGAAAGAATGAGAAAGAAGCAAATGCAGAAACCCCTTATAAAACCATCAGATCTTGTGAGACTTATTCACAAACACAAGAACAGTATGGGGAAATCCACCACTATAACTCAATTATCTCCCATTGGGTCCCTCCCACAACACATGGGAATTATCAAAGTATAATTCAAGATGAGATTTGGGGGGGGACACAGAGCCAAACCATATCAGGAGGCTTCAGGGAGCTTACAATTATGATGAAAGGTGAAGGGGAAGCAAGCACGTCTTACATGGCAGTAGCAGGAAAAGGAGAGGGGGAGAAGTGACACACATGTTTAAACAAGCATATTTTGGGAGAATGCTATCAGGAAACAGAACTAGGAAGATGGTGCTAAACCATTAGAACCACCTCAGTTATCCAATCACCTCCCACAAGGCCCTACTTCCAACATTAGGTATTGCAATTTAACATGAGATTTGGGTGGGGACACAGAGCCAAATTATATGAATACAGAATATCTTTCCATTTTTTTATGTATTCTGCAATTTTTTTCATCAATGTTTTATAGTTTTTATTATAGAGATGTTTCACTGTTTTGGTTAAGTTTATTCCAATGTGTTTTATTTCATTCATAGCTATTATAAATTTACTGTCATATAGAAATGCTGCTAATTTTTATGTTGATTTTGTATCCTGCAACTTTACTGAATTTGTTTATCAGTTCTAAAAATTTTTTGGTGGAGTCTTTAGGTTTTTCCAAGTATAAGATTATATTATTGACGAACAGAGATAATTTGACTTCTTCCTTTCCACCTTGGAGGTGTTTTATTTCTTTATCTTATCTAATTGCTATAGCTAGGACTTCCGGGGCTATGTTGAATAACAGTGGTGAAAGTGGGCATCCTTATTCTACAACTTCAAGAAAAGGCTTTCAGTATTTTTCCTGTTCAGTATGATACTAACTGTGGATGTGTTGTATATGGTGTTATTATATTGAGATATGTTCATTCTATACCCAGTTTTGTGAGGTTTTTTCAATCATTAATGGATGTTGAATTTTATAAAATGATTTCTCAGCATCCATTGAAATGATTATGTGGTTTTTGTCCTTCATTCTTTTCATATGATGTATCACATTGTTTGATTTACGTATGGTGAAACACACTAGTGTCCCTGGGATAAACCCCAGTTGGTCATGATGAACGATCTTTTCAATGTGTTGTTAAATTCAATTTGCTAATATTTTATAGAGGATTTTTGCATCAAGGTTCATCAGAGATATTGCCTATAGTTTTCTTTTATTTTTTCTTTCTCCTTCCTTCCCTCCTTCCTTCCTTCCTTCACTCCCTCCCTCACCCCTATCTCCTTCCTCTCTCTCTCCTTCCCTCCCTCTCTCCCTCCCTCCCTCCCTCTTTCTTTCTTTCTTCTTCCTTCCTTCTTTCTTTCTGTTTCTTTCTTTCTCTTTCTTTCTTTCTTTCTTTCTTTCTTTCTTTCTTTCTTTCTTTCTTTCTTTCTTTCTTTCTTTCTTTCTTTCTTTCCATCCTTCCTTCCTTCCTTTCTCTCTTTCTTTCTTTCTTTCTTTCTTTCTTTCTTTCTTTCTTTCTTTCTTTCTTTCTTTCTTTCTTTCTCTCTCTCTCTTTCTCCTTCCTTCCTTCCTCCCTCCCTCCCTCCCTCCCTCCCTCCTTCCTTCCTTCCTTCCTTCCTTCCTTCCTTCCTTCCTTCCTTCCTTTCTCTCTCTCTCTCTCTCTCTCTCTCTTTCCTTCTTTCTTTCTTCTCTCTTCTTATAGGTCCTTATCTGGTTTTGGTGTCAGGGAAACACTGGTCTTGTAGAATGCGTTTGGAAGTATTCCCTCCTCCTCTATTTTTTTGGAATAATTTGAGTAGAATTGGTATTAGTTATTTGAATGTTTGGTAAAATTCAGCAATGCTACCATCAGGCTTTTCTTGTTGGGAGACTTTTTATTATGGCTTGAATGTCATTATTTTTATTGGTCTATTCATGTGTTGGATTTGTTTATGGTTCAGTCTTGGTGGCTTGAATATGTATAGGAATTTTTCCATTACTTGTAGGTTTTCCAATGTATTGAAATATGGTTGTTCATAATAATCTCTAATGATCCTTGAATTTCTGTGGCATCAGTTGTAATGTATTCCTTTTCATCTCTGATTTTATTTATTTGGGACTTCTTTCTTTTTTTCTTAGTCTGATGAAGATTTTCTCGATTTTGTTTATCTTTTCAAAAAATCCATTTTTTTTTGTTTTGTTGATCTTTTCTGTTATTTGTTTCATCTATTAATTTTGAGTTTGGTTTGCTCTTGCTTTTCTTATGAAGATAAATTGTGAGGCTTTTTATTTGAAGTTTTTCTATTAATTCGTAGTAATGCTTTTCCTGTATCCCATAGGTTATGGTATGTTGTGTTTCCATTATTATTTGTTTCAATAAATTTTAAATTTTTCTTTTTTATTTCTTCATTGATCCACTGGTATCTCAGCAACAGATTGTTTAGTTTCCATGTGTTTAGATAGTTTCCAAAGTTCCCTTTGTTACTGATTTTTAGCTTTTTTCTACTGTGGTCAGAGAAGGTACTTGATATGTGTTCAATATTTTTTGAATTTTTAAAGACTTGTTCTGTAGCATAATATATCATCTATCCCTGAGAACGACTCATGTGCTGAAAAGAAGAATGTGTATTCTTCAGCTATTGGATGAAATGTTCTGGAAATATCTATTAGGACCATTTGGTCAGTAGTAGAGTTTAGGTCTGATGTTTCTTTGTTGATTTTGTCTGGATGATCTGTCCATTGCTCAAAGTGGGATATTGAAGTTTCCAGCCATTGCTGTATTGGGGTCTATCTCTCTCTTTTGCTTTAATAATATTTGCTTTGTATATCTGAATGATCCGTTGTTGGGTACATGTCTATTTATAATTGTTACATCCTCTTGCTAAAATGATCCCTTTAGCATTATATAATGACCTTATTTGTCTCTTTCTATATATTTTTTTGTCCTGATATCTATTTATATAAGTATCGGTACTCCTGCTCTTTTTTGGTTTCTTCTTACATGAAATATCTTTTTCCATCCCTTTATTTTCAGTCTTTGTCTTCATAAGTGAAGTGTTTCTTATACACAACAGATCATTTTTTTAAAAATCCATTTGGTCCCTATTTGTCCTTTAATTGGTGTGTTTATTCTATTTACATTTAATATTATTATTGAAAAGTAAGGATTTACTCCTGCCATTGTGCTGTTGTTTTCTGGTCTCCTCTTTCTTCTTTCTCTCTTCCTATCTTCCTTTTTGTGCAAGTGATTTTCTCTGGTGAAATGTTTTAATTTCTTGCTTTATTTTTTTGTGTATGGTATCAGTTGTAAGTTTTCTGATTTAAGATTACCATGAAACTTGCATGTAACATCTTGTAACCCATTATTTTAAGCTGATGCAACTTAATTCTGATTGCACAAACAAGCAAGCAAAGAGAAAACTAATAAAATTCTACACTTTAACTTCGCCCCTCATGCTCTTTAACTTTTTGTTTGTATTCATATCTTTCATGTCTTATTATTCTGTCTCTGTCTTAAAAAGTTGTAGCTATCATATTTGACAGGTTTGTCTTTTATTCTTTCCACTGAAGATATGCATAGTTTATACACCACAATTACAATGATATAACACTCTGTATTTGTCTGCGTACTTACTGTTACTGGTAAGTTTTGTCCTCAGATGATTTCTTATTGCTCATTATCATCCTTTTCTTTCAGATTGAAGAACTCATCTTAACAATTCTTGCAGGATATGTCTGGTGTTGATGAAATTCCTTAGCTTTTGTTTGGAAAAGATTTTATTTCTTCTTCATGTTTGAGGGATATTTTCACTGGATATATCATTCTAGGACAAAAGGTTTTTTTTTTTTTTTTTTTTTTTTCCTCAGGACTTGATATATGTCATGACACTATCTTGACCAGTAAGATTTCCACTGAGGCATCTGCTGCCAGATCCTTTGTGTGTGTGTGTGTGTGTGTGTGTGTGTGTGTGTGTGTGTTTTCTTTCTCTTGCTGCATTTAGGGTCCTTTATCCTTAAACTTTAGAAATTTGATTATTATATGTCTTAAGACAGTTTTACTTGGGTTAAAACTGTTTGGTGTTCTATAACCTTCTTGTACTTTAAAACTGATTTTTTTTTTTCTAGGTTTGGAAAGTTCTCACTTATTATCTCTTTGAATAAATTTTCTACCCTGATCTCTCTCTCTATCTGCTTCCTCCTTAAGGCCAATAACTCTTAGATTTGTCCTTTTGAGGCTATTTTCTAGATCTTGTAGGTATGCTTCCTTCGTTCTTATTTTTCTTTTGTCTCCTCTGACTGTGTATTTTCAAATAGCCTGTCTTCAAGTTCACTAATTATTTCTTCTGCTTGATCAATTCTGCTGTTTTAGACTTTCAGTACATTTTTCAGTTTGTCAAGTGAATTTTTTAATCTCCAGAATTTTTTTACTTGATTCTTTTTAATCATTTAAATCTCTTTGTTAAATTTGCAAAACAGCAGGAATAAGTCCATACTTTTCAATAATAATATTAAATGTAAATAGACTAAACACTCCAATTAAAAGACAAACAGAGACCAAATAGATTTTTTAAAAAAATGATCTGTTGTCTATAAGAAACACACTTCACTTATGAAGACAAAGACTGAAAATAAAGGGATGGAAAAGATATTTCATGTAAGTACTCCAAAAAAAGAGAAGAAAAAAAATGGAGTCTTTCTCTGTTGAGCTGCCTGGAGTTGGAGAATTAGGTGATGCAAGCACTCCTGTGGTCACGACTGCTAGGACTGTGGTGGGTTACACTTAAAGCCAGTTGTATTAATCGGGGGTCTCTAGAAGAGATATTGGATATTGGAGATATACACACACACACACGTGTATATGCATATATACACGTTATACACATACATATACACATACATATATACATATATACACCCACCCACATACATATATATCCAATTAGTTATGTTATATATATATATAATTTAAAAGTTATATGTGTATGTGGGAGTTTACTAAGTATTAACTTACATAATCACAAGGTCCCACAACAAACCTTCTGCAAGCTTGAGGAGCAAAGAGAGCCAGTCTGAGTCTCCAAACTGAAGAAACTGGAGTCTGATGTCCAAGGGCAGAAAGCATCCAGCACAGGAGAAAGATGTAGGCTGGGAGGCTAGGCCAGTGTCGCCTTTTCACGTTCTTCTGCCTGCTTTATAGTTGCCAGAAGCTGATTAGATGGTGCCCACAAGATTAAGGGTGGATCTGCCTTCCCCAGCCCACTGACTAAAATGTTAACCTCCTTTGGCAACACCCTCACAGACACACCCAGGATCAATACTTTGTATCCCCTTCGATCCAATCAAGTTGACACTCAATATTAACCATCACATGTCCACAATTTGTCAACTTGAACCCATACACATCTCCTGAGATCCTACATAATCTTCAAATAAAGACAATAATAAGGTCACAATTATGCCTAACATGATACAACTATCCTTCATACAACCAGAAACGCACCAATCCTCAACCCAAATGCTATTACATAAAGTTAACAATACTTAAATCCTAATATGAAGTCAATAAATCTTATGTCACATGATTAATGAAAAGGAAATAAAATAACGATATTTCCTTAGTACAAGTGTATACATGCACAAACATGTTTTCAGCAAAAAGAGGAAACACTCATGGCCATCACAGTCCCCATTTCTGCAGCCGGTCATGTGGATTTACTGTGTTAGTCCATTTTCATGCTGCTGATAATATACCCAAGACTGGGAAGAAAATGAGGTTTAATTGGATTTACAGTTCCACATGGCTGGGAAGGCCTCAGAATCATGGCGTGAGGTGAAAGGCACTTCTTACATGGCAGTGGCGAGAGAAAATGAAGAAGAAGCAAACCTCAGATAAACCCATCAGATCTCATAAGACTTACTCACAAACACAAGAATAACATGTGAAAGACAGGCACCCATAATTCAATTAACTCCCCCTGGATCCCTCCCACAACATGTAGGAATTCTGAGAAATACAATTCAAATTGAGATTTCAGTGAGAACAAGGTCAAACCATATCATTCCACCTCTGGCCCATCCCAATCTCATGTCCTCACATTTCAAAACCAATCATGCCTTCCCAACAGTCCCTCAAACTCTTACCTCATTTCAGCATTAAACCAAAAGGGCATAGTCCGAAGTCTCAACTGAGACAAGGCAAGTCCCTTCTGCCTATGAGCCTATAAAACCAAAAGCAAGCTAGTTACTTCCTAGAGACAATGAGGGTACAGGCATTGGGTAAATACCGCCATTCCAAATGGGAGATGTTGGCTAAAACAAAGGGGTTATGGGGCCCATGCAAGTCCGAAATCCAGCGGGGCAAATTTTAAAGCTCCAAAATGATCTCCTTTGACTCTAGGTCACACCTCCAGGTCATGCTGATGCAAGAGGTGGGTTCCCATGGTCTTGGGCAGCTCTGCCCCTGTGGCTTTGCAGAGTATAGCCTCCCTCTCAGCTGCTTTCATGAGCTCACATTGAGTATTTGTGGCTTTTCCAGGCACATGGTGGAAGCTGTCAGTGGATCTACCATTCTAGGGTCTGGAGTACGGTGGCCCTCTTCTTACAGCTCTGCTAGGCAGTGCCCCAGTAAGGACTCTGTGTGGGGGCTCCTATACCACATTTCCCTTCTGCACTGTCCTGGCAGAGCTTCTCCATGAGGGCCTTACCCCTGCAGCAAACTTTTGCCTGGGTCTCCAGTTGTTTCCATACATTTTCTGAAATGTATGCGAAGGTTACCAAACCTTGATTCTTGACTTCTGTGTACCTGCAGGCTCAATACCACGTGGAAGCTTCCAAAGCTTGGGGTTTCCACCCTCTGAAACCACAGCCCCAGATGTATGTTGGCCCCTTTCAGCCATGACTGGGGTGGCTGGGACACATGGCATCAAGTCCCTAGGCTGTACACTGCATGGGGACCCTTGGCTCGGTCCATGAAACCACTTTTTCTTCCTAGGACTCCAGGTCTGTGATGGGAGGCGCTGCTGTGAAGGTTTCTGACATGGCCTGGAGACATTTTCCCCGTGGTCTTGGGGATTAACATTAGGCTCCTTGCTACTTATGCAAATTTCTGCAGCCAGCTTGAGTTTCTTCCCAGCAAATGGGTTCTCCTTTTCTATCACATTGTCAGACTGCATATTTTCCAAAATTTTATGCTCTGCTTCCCTTATAAAACTGAATGTCTTTAACAGTATTCCAAGTCACTTCTTGACTGCTTTGCTGCTTAGAAATTTATTTCACCAGATACCCAAAATCATCTTTCTCAAGTTCAAAGTTTCACAGATCTCTAGGGCAGGGACAAAATGCCAGCAGTTTCTGTGCTAAAACATAACAAGAGTCATCTTTACTCCAATTGCCACCAAGTTCGTCATGTCCACTTCAGCCTGGACCTTATTATCGATATCGCTATCATCATTTTAGGCAAATGTATTCAACAAGTTTCTAAAGTTCCAAACTTTCCCACATATTCCTATCTTCTTCTGAACCCTCCAAACTGTTCAAACCTCTGCCTGTTGCCCAGTTCCAAAGCGGCTTCCACATTTTCAGGAATCTTTTTAGCAATGAGCCACTCTACTGGAATCAATTTACTGTATTGGTATGTTTTCATATGGCTAATAAAGACATACCTGAGACTGGGAAGAAAAAGAGGTTTAATTGAACTTATAGTTCCACATGGCTGGGAAGGCCTCAGAATCACTGCAGGAGGTGAAAGGTACTTCTTACATGGTAGCAGCATGAGAAAATAAGAAGAAGCAAAAGCAGTAACTCCTGATAAACCCATCAGATCTTGTGAGACGTGTTCACTATCACAAGAATGGCACAGGGAAGATCAACCCCCTTGATTCAATTACCTCCCCCTGGGTCCTTCCCATGACATGTGGGAATTCAGGGAGATGTAATTCAAATTGAGATTTGGGTGAAGACACAGCCAAACCATATCACCAGCACAATACTGGGTCTCTGTCATCCCATATTTACGTCAACTATTTCCTGACTACCACTGAGTTTTATTCAAGCATCAAGAGCTCTTTTGTCAGTAGGTGATGAATCCTGCCAAGACTGGGTCTTTCCTTTCAGTCCATCAGGTTCCCTTTTGGCTTGAGGTGAGCATCCAGGAGCTAGGGCCTGGACTCAGCAGCCTTAAGAGTCTGTTTGATGTTTTATTTTACTGGGGCTGAGCTGGCACCCACGTTGCAAGACAAAGTCTTCTTTACTTTTCCTTCTACGTTCCTCAAGCAGAAAGGGTCTCTCCCCATAGCCACCACAGCTGGCAATGTACTGGGTGACACCCGAAACCAACACAATACTGGGCCTTGCCCAAGGCCTAGGGAGACTGCTGTCTGGCTACCACTGATGTTTATTCAAGGCTCCAGGTCTCTTTCGTCTGCAGTTGGAGAATTCTGCCAGGACAGGGTCTTTCCTTTCAGGCCAGTGGGTTCCCTTCTGGCTTAGGATGGTTCGAGCTATATCCTGGAATGGGGGCCTCAGGACTCTGCTTAGTGCTTTATTTCACTGTGGCTGAGCTGGTATCCAAATTAGAAGACAAAATCCTTTTTACTCTTCCCTCTCCTCCTTGAGCTATGAGTTCTGCTCCCTGGAGTTGTGGGAGGGGTAATGTAATCACTTCCTTGCCTGTCCCATCGTGTCCTGCTGGGTCACGTGCACCCAAAGTTCCCTGGCTCTGAGCCAACCACAGCACTAGACTTGCCTAGGATTTGCAGTGCTTGTGGTCTCTACTGCCTTTCAAGTTCATTTATCCCCCAGAGAACTTTAGCCTGCAGTGGTAGGGCTTGCCAGAATTCAGGTTCTGACCGCTGGGATGGACAATTCCCCTTTCGGTAGGGTTGTTCTAATTCTTCTTTGATGGGCACCAGGCAATTTTGCCCCTGTGCCAGGGCAGCACTGAGTTCCAGTGCAAAGTCCCACAATCACTTTGCTCTCCCTCCCCTCCCACAAGTGCACAGATTCTCTCTCCACTTCACACTGTGCTGCTGGGGGAAGTGGAAGGGATCCTGTCGGTGATTCAAGGCTGTCTTTCCTATCCTCTTCCGTGCCTCTTACTTTGATATGATGGTAAAACCAGATACTTGTGATTGCTGACCTGATTTACGGTTCTTATGAAGGTTCTTTCTTGTGTGGACAGTTGTTCAATTTGGCGTTCCTGTGGTGGCGACAATTGCTGGAGGGCTCTGTTCAGTCATCTTACTCTATCTTTTCCGTGAAAGTATTATTTATGTTTTAAAGTGCAAGTAACAATATATTCTGGGACTTAAAGCATATCTAGTAGTAAAATATAATAAGGTAAGAGGATGTATAAATAGAATTATGCAGTGGTGAGGTTTACACAGTGTTCTTGGGTTAGTAAAATATTTAAAGGCAATGATGGTAAAGAAATGTGTTGTGAACTTTAGAACACACACACTATAAAAATTTAGTTAAATGTTAATATGAAAGATAAAACATAACATTCAAACAGTGCTTCAGTCAGCCGAGTGTAGTGACTCACGCCTGTAATCCCAACACTTTGGGAGGCCAAGATGGGTGGATCAGGAGGTCAGGAGATTGAGACCACCCTGGCTAACACAGTGAAACACCGTCTCTACTAAAAATACAAAAAAGTTAGCTGGGCGTGGTGGTGGGCACCTGTAGTCCCAGCTACTTGGGAGGCTGAGGCAGGAGAATGGCGTGAAGTCAGGAGGTGGAGCTTGCAGTGAGCCGAGATGGTGCCACTGCACTCTAGCCTGGGTGACAGAACGAGACTACATCTCAAAAAAAAAAAAAAAAAAAAAAAAGGCTTCACTCAAAAGCAGATAATAAAATAGAAATAAAGAAACAAAGATTAGAACAAAAAGAAAATAAACAGCATGTTGGCATTTTTAAAAACCCAAATGTCAGTTACTACATTAAATGTAAATGAAATAAACACTACATTTAAAAGGTAAATATGGTAAGACTGAGTAAAAATGAAAGACCTACTACATTCTGCTTATAAGACAGAAATATTAATTATAAAGATGCAGGCAGGTTAAAAATAAAAGAATTGAAAAATGTATGCCATGTAAACAGTTGGACTATAAAAACTGAAAGGATTATAATAATATCAGATAATATAAATATTAAGGCAAATATAATTACTAGAAAAAAGACATTTTATAACAATAAAAGTATTAACATATTAACAATATTTAATAATTCCAAGCGTGAATGCACTGAACAATAGAGCTTCAAAATACATGGAGTCAAAATTGACCAAAAAAGGGTCAAATAGACAAATCAACAATCACAGTTGTGTACTTTAGTGCGCTTTTCCCTGTAATCAGTAAAATAAGTAGACAGAAAAAAACTAATACAAATGTAAAAGACGTGAAGAGCACTATCAAACAACTTGATTTAATTGACATTTACAGAGCACTACGTATTACTGACAGACAAATCTCCATGGTTCTTTTATATTTCTATATGTCTTTCTAGTAGAGAAACTGATTGTTTTCGTCCTGGAATAGCTTTCAAAGATGTGTATGTAACAAACAGACTGGATACAATGCAAAAGGCAGACATGCTTATTGCCATTATACAATAATCCAATTCTCTACGCTCAAGGTTTCTCTCCTATAACACAACCCATAGCATGTGCCTTTTTCAAATTATCTGGGGCCTCAGACAATAGTACACAGGCTGATACTCTGACCACTGCTTTTGCTGTGAGTAATAAATTAAACTTTGTCTCTGACAGAGGAGTCTCTTGCCTTCAGTCAGCACCCACAAATCTGTAGTGTGCTTGTTAGCTTGAAAGTTGGATAACATCTCGCTGCTTCACAATTCTTGACACACCTAAAAAGTACACATATACATTATTTTTAAATGGACATGAAACTTTCACCAAAGTAGACAACGTTGGGTCTTCTAAAAAATGACAGTAAAATGAAAGAATTTAACTCATACTCTCTGACTACAGTTATGTTAAATTAGAAGTCAATTAACAATAAGACAGCATGTAAGTTTACAAATACTGGGGAGTTAACCAACTTACTAATTCATAACTTGTGTGTCAAAAATAAATAAAAAGGAAAATTAGGAAATATTTCTAACTACATGAAAGTGAAAATACAACATATCAAACTTTGTAGGATGCAATAGAAGGAGTATTTAGAGAGAACTGAGGGTTAACAATGTTTACATAAGAAAAAAAAGAAAGCTGTTAAGTCTGATATAAGATCCCATGCTAAAAAGACCGGGGCAAATAAAAACAAAATAAATAGTCCCAAAGTAAATGGATGATCAAAAATCAAACATTAGAGAAGGCATCAATGGCACAGAAACTGGGCAAACTAACACCAACGAAGTCAACAAACTCTTGTTTTGTTCACCTTTAGTACACTTGGTGCCCTTGACCTATTATCACTCTGGGTCACTTTTCCCTTGCAGAGAAGAGTAACAATTCATTTTGCATTTCGGGTGGTAGGAAAGTCTTCGTTATGAGATGGAACACACTAAGATTCAAATGAGACAATTATTCTGTGGTCAACAATTGAAACCCAATATTAGACAGTGGTAACGTAATTTTTTCAGGTATGCATTTGCAATGGACATACCATTAGTGATAGTATCTGTCTTATTCTTTAAATTTGGTTCTTGAAATGTGACTACCTTGATATGCTGAGGCAGTGAGGCAGTGAGTCTGGCTACAGTCTATCACTAGGTTTTTCTCCTTCTACTTGCCACTATCTACGTGACATGGCCTAAAATATTTACTATATTTAATTCACATTTCCCCAATCTACAAAATAGGAATAATAGTATTTCTCCAATTAAATCACTTTGAGTATTGTATAATAATTTTCACAAGCCTCGGTGGTGGTGATGATAATGATGATGATGATGATAGTGATGATAATGATTATTACTTACTGTTAGTGTACCATAAAATCAGATGCATGAGTGAATTGAAGTAATAGGTAAATTAGTTAAAATCGAAGTTTGTAGAAACAAAAGCAAGTGGAATAGTGTCAGTATGTTTTTCTCTTCAGATTACTACTGACATTTAAATATCCCTGGTTCCTTGGTGATGAATATTCGGGTCATTGTAAATACTTTAATCCCAAGGCTAAAAGTTCTCTAATTTTTGTAATATTTTATTTTTTATCTATTCTCAGGACTTTTTCATATTTTTCATGCCTATGTTGATACACTGTGTCTCAAGACCACTTCTACCACTCATACATATAAAAGACATAGAGAAATGTCATTTTTTGCTATTCTTGCCCACCATATTCTACAAAGAAGGAGTTCTTTCAGCAAGGAAGAAAAGTTAAGTATCTTGTTAGGCAATTGGCAACTTGTTACCAGCAGTCTGTGCCACAGCTGGTTTTAGTAATTTTTGACTACTCAGTACAGAAAAGCACAACTCCTTTACTTAATCTCAGCAATCATAATTGACTATGTTAGAAAAATGTAACAGCTTGAAGTGGATTGATTTAAAAAATTAGGACTAATAACCTTACATAAAAGCAGCAGGAATTTTAAAGGCAACTAGAATAATATGCTTTGCAGTGACAGAGATGTGAAAAATTATTATCTAGAGAGAAAGGAAAATATCATTAAAGTTTACAGGATTTTCAGTGAAGTAGTACCCAGCATTCTAATATGAGTAAAAATAAAGCTTACCAACAAATTTAGAATGAAGATAGGAGAGGCTAGAGGCTGTCTCAGAAGGTGTGAGATTGCTGTATAGATTGCTGAGAAGCTGTATAGATTGCTGTGACACTAGGTATAATAAGGAGTTTGGGATTACCCTGACGGATTGGGTAGGCCACGCAAGGTCTACCCAATCCCACCCAAATCACACTGCTGCTTCATAATGGAGAATGTTTGGAATGGTTGTTGGGGAGATAACCACAATGTTGATTAGTGAAGTAAAAAACACTTCAAATTGTTCTAAGTACATGTGAAAAGACATGATGTTATGCTCTTATCTTCAAAGGGTTATGAAAGACACTGGAAGACATTAAAATTGTCAGTTCTACAAATGACGTTGCCAACCACCTTACAATTATTGCATCCACAAAACTTTTATATCCAATGATAGAGGTAACTGATACATTGTTCGAGTGTCGGTGAATAGAGGTTACAAATTCTATTGAGCCTTCAAAATAAGTTTAAAATTATCAAAACTCAGTCCAACATTCACACGCTTTGGAAAAACAGATTCGAATGTCCGGTGATGCTTGTGGTCACAATGGTTGTCAAATAAGCAACTGAAAGAAGAAAAACAACATTTTTTTTGACCAAGAATAATCCTCACATAAAACTCTATTAATCCTTAGAGATAGATATCTTCTTAGGGATTTCTGTCACTGCCTTCCATGAGTTTAATCTAAAATGAAGGATTCTAACTGACACATGCTTTCAATACTCTTGGTCTTTTCCACATATCTTGAAGAAATAGCTACCATCATTTCTCACTCTTTCTTTCTTGACTTTCACAGAAATTGCTGCCAAATGACAAAAGAGAAACACAGGAACTCAATCATCTTTGTATTGAATGTTTTCTATATAAATTGGTTTTGGAGCATGAGTTATTATGCCCAATGCCAGTAATATCACAGGAAACTCTCATTATTAAATGGCAGAGAGCCATAAATTGTGTCCTGTGATGAAAAAGTTATTACAGGGAGTTTCAATGTTTCTTTTTAATATACATGTGTGTTTACCTAATGCTTTGAAATTTGGAAATGCATAGTTATCATTTCAGAGTATTATTTGCTATTTTTCCAATAGTTTTAAAAGTTATTTAAATATTGCAATATATATGTATATTAGACATATTTTATATAAAATATATGATGCAATAGGAAAGACTAAGAAAGCTCTAGATTACATTTTAGCTCCAATATTTAATGTGAAGTAAACTTGAATAAGCACATCATAATGGAATCTTAGTCTTCTCATGAGTAAAATATTCCATATTTTGATAGTGTCGTGAGCATCAGTGAAATAAATTATAAGTCATGGTGCTTAGTCATTGTAAACATATATTAATTCTACCCTTGATATAACTAACAGGGTTATCGTAAAAACACATGAAAGAAAATATATAAATGAGAGTACTATGACAATAATTATATTATTAACAATATTATTTACAACTATTACCTCAATCAGTGATATTTGCCCCAGAACTTGTCTGGAACTATGGGGAAAATCACTGTTGCGGATTTTCTTATGACAACATGTGATTGTTGCAATAGAGAAAATGTCAGCAGTGTATGTCTAGCCACAAAAGGTCCAGAGATAAATCCCCTGTCTCCATTCACCATTTACATTTTTCTGCTGGATTTGAAAGAGATCAAATCAAGTCAAGTATGGGATGAAAGCAGTAAAGAGCTGGAGACGCTGTGCTTGTTAAGGAATTGTCACATTGAGGGATGAAGGACTCCTTAGTAGAGTCTGTGGAGACAAGAGGCCTGGCTGGTATCTAAAGCGAGGATGTGGGAGTTGAGCAGAGAGAAGGGACAGCAGGACAAGACTGTTGGGTGTTCTCTGCCTTTTCTCAGATGAGAGAAGGAGAGAGGGATGGAGAAATTAATCAACAAACTTAGATTGCCCTCAAGAAAAGGAGAATAGGGAAGGAGAGAACTCTGAAATTGATTAGTTATTCAGAAAGAAACTTTTATGTGAAAAGGAATAAATACGTCTATTATCTAGATTGTTTCCTCCTGCTGAAAGAAATGGGTCTTTGAAAATTATGTTCAATACAGTAAGAGGAAAATAAAGTTCTATTTTTAAATATCTAAGTTGTGTGGACTTTTATTATGACAAATTTTAAAGCTTCTATGCAACATTTCCAAGTTTATAAAACAGCCTTTAGTGAATTTTTCTATTTCCAATTTATATTAAATAAAATATAATATCTTAAATAAAATTATATAATTAATTGTCATTCATAGCTTTTGATCACTATGAGATAGTCAATAACTTTAGTCACCCTATGTTGTTTTGACCTTTGAAATTCAAAAATAATAAAAATAACTGTTTTATTACATTTCCTATCCACTAGACTCATAGAAAATTGTTGATGTTTGACCATGTTTGAACTGGAAAAATGGCAATTTCATACAGTAGAACTTAATACCTGGGCTTCTGGGACTCTCCAGGTTGGAAACCTCCAGAAGAGATGATAAAAAATGTTGGTAAGGTGCGTAGGAAGATGTGTTTAGCAAGAAACATAAGAAGAATGTAAAATAGAAAATAATTTTTGAAAATCATTAGATCTGCAAGACATATACTCATGATTATCACAATTTTATTTAATTTTCAAGTATAGTCTGCTTTACAGAGAACAAAAAGATTTTTTTCTGATATTGCTGTTTTAATTAAAGACTACTTAAATTTTTAACAAACTTTTTTGAAAATTTTAGTTCATGTAATACTTACAGTTGACCAAAACCTGCTGGTTACTTTTATACTAACTTTTATCTATTATAAATGAAAGCGATGTCCAAACCAGCCCTAAACTTAGCATGTGTGTGTGTTTTAAAGAGAAGCTATTAAAGACTCATCTATTGGAAATGAAATGTTCATTAGTGTAAATAAAGTGGAATTTTATAAAGTACACAAATGAAAGTGACAGTTCAGGTAGAAAGAAGGAGAATATTTTGGGCATCTGGGCCAGCCCTGTCCTTTTATATTATATCACACTATATAATTCTGTTTTTTTGTTGTTTATTTTACTTCCAAATTCAAATGTCACATTTTGTATTTTTAAAAGCTTTCATTTTCTGAGGTACATAGGGAAGTAAACCATTGTGGCCATTCCTTTCTTAGCCTGTGTTCACTTGCCAAGTCTAAGTACAGTAAATGGTAAGAAAGATTATCGTTACTAATATTAACCTTTGCTGATGAACAGCAGTTTGGAAGAGCTGTTTCCTTTAATGGGGATTATTGAATTTTGTACAATTTCAGCAGCTGGAAGAAAAGTAATTTTTTAACTGTTTTTCCTTAATGCCCTTCTGCAAAGTTCTCTCTTGACTTACATGGAATTCTAGGTCAATATCCTCTTAGGAACAGTCACAGCATCATGCTATAGGGTGACTCTCATATGTGTGGGAAAGTCTCAGAAATCCTGAGTACCAGTTACTTCCTCAATCTGGCAGAGAAAATTGGATTTCACATATTCTGCCCATCTGTAATGTACTAAGAACAGAAAAGTGTATGATCAATCTTGAAAGCATTCCAGAGGAATCGTGTGGTGATGTTGTATTCATGATCTGTTGACATCTCACATGAATATGGGATGCCATAGTGATTGTCAGTGCAAATGTATTAATATCTGGCAACTGGGATAATTTAATATTTAAATCTATATCATTCTAGTCTGTGTTTCTATACCAGAGCCTTTACATTCCTCTTGCTTACAAAACATTCCTATGTACAGCATCATGATCTGGTTAAAAATCCAAAGAAACAACTGTTTCACGTTTACTCCCAAACACAGTATCACAGCATTTAGTTGTTTAGCCACATTAAACAATGACATCATCGTGTTTCTTTAATCTGCAGGTGCATGCTGTTGAGATTCGAAAGTCCAGCTCATTTGAGTTATTACCAAAAAAAATCCAGTTGTTTAAAACCTTGTACTATTTTGGCCTGGTTGGGAGTTTTTGTGGGGATTTTGTTTGTCATGGGAAATGAAATTATTATAGTATTCTCATGGCAAAAACATCTTTCTTAAATTATTGCAGATATTATTAGCTATGGGTTTTGTCACAGAAAACCTGGAACTGGACACCTAGAATTGGATTAGTAAAAAAGATGGTAGACATATCTGCTTAGAGACAATATGTGAGTAAGCCAAGAAATGATGTCAGATAGGGTGCAGGGACATAGAAGAATCTTAAGAAAATTAATACCTAACATTCTTTTTAGACTTCTTTCCTATTTTGGATATACTGAGTTTCTCCTCATTTAATCTTAAACATCGAATACCTGCTACATGCAATGGCCTTGCATTATCTGTTCTTTGGAGAATAAAGGATAAGGCCTTGTATTAGTCTGTTTTCATACTGCTGATAAAGACATACCCTAGACTGGGTACTTTATAAAGAAAAAGAGGTTTAATGGACTCACAGTTCCATGTGGCTGGGGAGGCCTCACAATCATGTTGGAAGGTGAAAGGCATGTCTTAGATGGCGGAAAGCAAGAGAGAATGAGAACCAAGTGAAAGAGATTTCCCCTTATAAAACCATCAGATCTCATGAGACTTATTCGCTACCATGAGAATGAGGGAACCTGCCCCATGATCAATTATCTCCCACTGGTCTCTCCCACAACACATGAGAATTGTGGGAGCTGCAATTCAAGATGAGATTTGGGTGAGGACACAGCCAATCCATATCAAGCCTTGTGTGGGGAATAGTGACCAAAATAGTTACATGTACATTCTTTTACATGTAAAAGAATGAAAGTTTTAAATGGTAACATTAGAAGTGGTAAACTGGAGAGAAGGAAAACTAGCCAAACTAATTATCTTCTAACTTGCAATAAAGGTCAGGGTCTGAGATGGGAAGTGAGGAAGAAACGTTTGGAGGAATGAAAGAACCGAGATGGATTGTAGGAAGAATGAATTATTAGAAAAAGAGCTATTAGCTGCTTAGGGTTTGCAGGGTTTCAGGAGTTAACCCCTGGAAAGCTGGTTAATCTTGGATAGAAAGAGGGAAACTTCATAGACTTTATTATAGCATTCTTCTCAGGAAGATGTAATCTTATTGAGGAAATAGTCAGGGAGCCATTTATTGACATCAGAAGGGTGTCTTCAACTTTAAAATAAAGCTTGGAAACAAAATATGATAGATTTTACATCATTGGTGACCAGAGGTGACCAAGAGGAAATTGCTTCACTTTGGACCGAGCAGAAAAGTAAGGAGGAGAAATGAGGATTAAAGGTTGCAAGAGAAGCAGGCAAAGGGTAGTGTGGGGGAAAGATAATTTCTTGAGTATGCTCCATGTGTTGGACACTATATGAGATGTTTCGTCCATGTTGTATATCTAATCTTCACATCCACAGCTCTGTTAATAGATATCTTATCTCCATTGAATAAATTAAGAATTAAGTAATTTGGACAATATTATGTACATAGTAAGTAAAGGTTGTTGGATTTAATATAATACTGGCTTCTTTTAATAGAAGGCTAGCACATGGTGAAACAGACAAAACAAAGCAAAGAAACAGAGAGAAAGAAAAAACTGGATAGGATATCTACAACTGGATTAGTAAAAAAAATGGTAGACATATCTGCTTAGAGATAGTATGTGAATGATGCCAGACAGGGGATAGGGGCATGCACGGTAGAAGAATCCTAAGAAAAACAATGTCTAATAATCTTTTAGACTCCTTTCCTATTTTGGACATACTGAATTCTTCCTCATTTAATCTTAAACATTGAGTATCTATTACATGCAATGGTCTTGCATTATCAGTTCTTTGGAGAATAAAGGATAAGGCTTTGTGTGGGGAATAGTGATCAAAAGGAGTACAGCAGCTGTCAGCAGTTGTATTTCAAAGACTGTAATCCCCTGGGGGAATCATGAAAAATCTTAGAATTCAGAATGTCCCTCCATATACAAAACATAGATCTGACTTATTTAATTTAGAAATTTATAGAAATGAACCCAGAAGACTGGAGGATTTAGGGAAAGACAAATTAAATGTATTTCCCCTTTACATTTCTACTTTAAATTGATTTTCTAGTTGAAAACTGTATAGAGCAAATGCTGAGAGCCTAATGCATATTCCTTCTGGAAGATTAGAAATAGAGGTCTATAAATAGCATAACTAGGAGGATAAAATTGTATATTTATGAGAGAGGTCTTGAAACCTGTTAGCCATCTATACTGTCATATATAATTAAAGTAATAATTAAAGTAGGTTGTCTGTGTTCATTAGGAAAATTCATCTAACATGTGTGCATAACTCATGATAACAGTGAGCAGCTTTGCTCCCTTAAACAGTATCCTATAGGCTAGCTATAACTTGGAAACATACTACATTTGCTCTGTACAGTGGTTTATAATATTTAAAAAATTGATTTCCAATATTTATACGCTGTGAGATTTCAAAGAACAATATGGAATTTTGGCCTTTCCTGAAAAATGTGAACCACTAGTTCACTGAAGTCTAATCCACAAATTTATGTTTTTGTTTAATCCCTGCAGACATCTGAATTATACTTAGGAAAATAAAATCTCTGTTTAGCTCCAAATCTTTGTTTATTTACTATTTTTTTTTTTTTTTTTTTTGAGAAGGAGTTTCACTCTTATTGCCCAGGCTGGAGAGCAATGGTATGATCTCAGCTCACTGCAACCTCCACCTCCCATGTTCAAACGAATCTCCTGCCTCAGCATCCTGAGTAGCTAGAATTACAGGCGCCCACCACCACACCTGGCTAATTTTTTGCATTTTTAGTAGAGACTGTGTTTCACTATGTTGGCCAGGCTGGTCTTGAACTCCTGACCTCAGGTGATCCACCCACCTTGGCCTCTCAAAGTGTTAGGATTTCAGGCGTGAGCCACCGCACCTGGCCCCAAATCTTCTTTTTAAAATAATTTCAACTTTTATTTTAGATTCAGGGAGTACACATGCAGGTTTGTTACATGGGTATATTGCGTGATGCTGAGGTTTGGGGTATAAATGATCCTGTCACCCAGGTCGTTAGCATAGTTACACAATAAGTAGTTTTTCAGTCCATGCCCTCTCCCCTCCCTCTTTTGTCTAGTAGTCTCCAGTGTCTATTGCTCCCATATTTATGTCCGTGTGCACCCAAATGCTTAGTTCCTACTTATAAGGGAGAACATGTGGTATTTGGTTTTCTGTTCCTGTGTTAATTAGCTTAGGATAGTGGCCCCCAGATGCATCCATGTTGCTGCAAAGGACATGATCTTATTCTTTTTTATTAGTCCCAAATCTTGATAAACCACAGTGGTTATGGGAGTATCGTTCTCTCTCCCCTCTTTTCTCTGGCTCATTCGGCCTCAGGAAATGACTGGAGAAGTCAAGAGTGATACAAAGATTTAGCAAAAATATCTTGTGTAAGAAATCAGGAAAGATGTCAAGGTTTGAAGGAGCAGATACAAAGCAGAGGAAAGGAGGATGGGATTCTAGAGATCACATATAAAAAATTACTAGTAAAAATTCCCTACAGGTGAATATATTTGATGAGTTTAAATAAAAGATGCCTAATATTAGATTCTGAGGTATTTTTTGACTGCCCAGTAATGTAATTCTCTACATTTTGTCCTAAATCTTGTATAAGATCCCTCTTCACACAGTCTCAGAATGGTAAGCATTTTGGAAATGAAGGCAATGGAACATTTTTCCTTGGTCAGCAAATACATATACATGCAGAAGGAAAACCAAGGTGAACAACAGCAGATGAAGGAATTTGAGCGGAATTGTTTCCCTCCGCCCCTGCTGCATATTGGGAAATTGCACTCCCTGCATCTCTTGAAATGGAAAATTGGACTTATATTCTTTTACATTCTATGTGAACCCCAAAAACTGAGGGAACAAAGGCCCTGACAAGAGTCTGACAAAGGAGTTGCAGTAGTTAAAACATTCTGTTAACAAACTTAAAACATGAGGGGCTTCTTTAACTTGAGACCTTCTTACGGAGTGGCTGTTCCCTAAGTCTGACAGAAAGCAGTTTGTCAGGAATAATTTTTGTCAGCTGAGATGAGATGTTAAATGTAAGCAGTAAGAACTCTATCTGAACACTTTAAGAAAAATACATAATACAATGAGTTTACATTTGATGAGAAAGTTAGATTCTAAAGTAAAGACATGAGACAGAAATCGCATACATTCACAATTAGCCTTGAAGAATGACTACTGCCCTTAAATCACCAGGGTGGGGCCTGGTAGATTTACCTCCTCTTTATATTAATTCTATTGCCTGGTATCCTTGGCAAATAGGTGTTAAGATAAATAAAACAATAGCTTCCCACACCCTCTCCCCTCTCCTGTCCCCTAAAGTGCAAGCAAATAGGATAAGTTAACTGTGTATAAATACCTGTAAATGTTATTCCACTAGGTACCAAATTAGTTGCGTTGGGGAATTCTAAAATGATATGATTTTTGATACTATTTTAAAGTGCTCAGAAATTTGTATTTAGTTTTTATTTTCATCAAACTGTTTCCAAAACTTAAAATGACAGTTCCACAGGCGTTTAGGCACTTAAAAATGTGGTTCGCTCTACAATCTCATTGGTGTGGATAATTATGAACTTTTGTTGAGATGTGTATGTGTAGGGAAGAAATTGTTACATCTAAATATGGGACACTTAATGTTTGTGTTCTTTAATGCAAAGGTTACTCTTTGCATGTGGGATATATTAACGGGTATCTAGTAGCCTGATGAAATCTATATGGCCTCAACTTTCCTTTCAAGTTCACTTTTAAAGGAGGCTGAACCTATCCAAAAAGGATTAACCAATCCAGATGCTGCTTACACATTACTGCATATCTCTTCGCAGTTTGTGAGATACTAGTAGTTCTGTTGCCTTTAAAGCCATACAAGGCAGCTGTTTCCCCACACTTTTTAACAGTGTTGAGCAAAAGATGGGGGAAGGGCATGTAGCTGGAAAGGTTTCATTACTTAAAAAAATTCAGATTAACTTGATTCTGAGACCTGTAACTTCCCTTGACATTTTCTTCTCACATATACCTATGTTGTTCCTCTTATAATTCATATGTGCTTCTTATATATAGCCTTGTTAACGTTAATAAAAATCACACAAATATATAGGATTTAACTAAAACGTGATTGTTTTCTTCAGGATCCTCAAACAACTTTATTTGTAAAGAATTTATAAATGTTTTGAATGGAGCTGAAACCAAAGCATCTGTTTTTTGTTTAGTGACAATTTTTAAGGTGCAGTTGGGGACAGGATTCATCCGTCTTCAAGTTCACTCAACTTTGTCAAATTGGAGCTTACATACCAATGTGCCTGTGTTTCTATAAAATTGTTGTAATGTCAGCATGACTTTATGGAAAAGTTTATTTTTTTTTCCTTCCTGTATTGTATTTTACTACCGCAGGTCCAACAAAGATCAAACAAAATTGTAAAGTATATGTCTAGAGTGCATTTCTGTTGAAAGGAAAGGCTTGGATAAAATCAACCTGAAATAAACTTACGTTTGTTAAAATATTTTATTCTCAAAGGTACATCAAATTTAGCTTAGACTCACATTGTAGCTGAATCCTGTACAGAGTCTGAATAAACAGATGATTTGCATTCGTCACACTAATATATGCCACTATTATTATGAAAATCTATGAAACCGGAGTTATTGATAATTAACTGTGTGATCACAAGAAGCATCTCAATGATCTGATCAGGTTGTCTGTTCATTTGGAAGATTCAGGTAACATGTGCACATAGCCATGATAACTCAGTGAACAGTTTTGCCACCTGCTTGTTGCATACTTTCAATTCTTTATCCCTGTAAAAATATCTTTTGAATGATTACATTTGCATTTTTTTTAGAAAGCACCAAATATACATACACGATACATATTATTTTGGCTATCTCAGAGTAAGCAATTTAGAAAAAGTACAGCTTGCACACTATAGTGCAGATGGAGGTACTTGAGTTAAAAATAAGCTACACTAAAATATGCTTATACCTATATAATTACTACATCATAAATAGAAGTAAGAATTACAATCCATTCACTTTACATTTAATCTCAAATGAGCAATTTACTAGGCTTCATGGAAAGTACAAAATGACAGTAAGTTTTATTCTCAGACCCTTAGCTATCTATACTGTATAACTAAGATAAATGATTTGAAGCTTGTATTCTTAAGTACTCCTGAACTCTAATCAAAATCATGGGCATTTCAAAACATCATCTTTATCAAAGCTCAGGACCACACATTTTATGCAAGCTTTCTGCCATTAATTTTACTAATACTTTAGTCACAAGAAGGAGATAGTAAAAACAAAAAAATAAACTAGTAGCTCACTGATATGATTTGACTGTGTCCTCACCCAAATCTCACCCTTGAATGTAGTTCCCATAATCCCCATGTGCTATGGGAGGGATCCAGTGGGAGGTAATTGAACCATGGGGCGTGGTTTTCCCCATGCTATTCTCTTGATAGTAAGTTCTCACTAGATCTGATAGTTTTATAAAGGGCCTCCTCTTTTGCCAGCTCTTATTCTTCTCTCTCCTGCTGCCTTGTGAAGAGGGACATGTTTGCTTCTCCTTCCTCCATGACTGTATAATAAGTTTCATGAGGCCTTCCTAGCCCTGTAGAACGGTGACTCAATTAATCCTCTTTATAAATTACCCAGTCCTGGGTATGTCTTTATAGCAGCATGAGAATGGGCTAATACACTCATCATTGATCATCAAGTAAAACCATGTAGAATATCATTCTGTATTCTACATGTTCCTTCTAGGTAATTAGTTATTTAAGCTAGCACATGCACTAGCTAGGAGAGAGTTTCTTAGTCAGGAAATTTGCTTCCATTCTTTTATGAATATCTTGGCTACTGATAGGAGTCATAGAGTGGTATTGGAAGAATGCTATAGAGGTAACATCAACATTGGGGCACAGAGTTACCCTTGGAGTTATTGATTTGAAGTTTATTTATTCCTGACTTCATTTGGAGAGCTAGACAATTTTCTTTTATGCTAACCTCTTATTTTGTAGAAAGTTTCTCTTCCCTGCTTTTCCCTTCCCTTTCATTGCTTTCCTTTTCCATTTTCTCTCTGTCTGTCACACACACACACCCCTCACTCACACACACACACCTCACTCACGCACACAGGGCTTCCTCTTACACTATAAAGATATCCTTCTAGATTATTTCACCATTGTTACAGAGTCTATCTTCCAAATCTGAATGGACGAGTTTATGATGGTGAGGTGGACGTTTATGTTAAAGCCATTAAAATGAAAATGTTGCGAACAGACGTTTCTTTGAGCACCAGGAAATGAGCCAGATTGTGATTGGGTTTGAAGTTTATATTATTTCCAGGGATAAGGAGACTCTGATGAGTACAACCTGATTTGACTGCAGGTTTCCTTGTCAATTCTTCACATCCGTGAGTTATGAAGCTTTATTCTGACAGCGGAAAATTAATTCACTCTGCTGTCTTGATTGCTTTCCCACAGTGCTCCCACCATGGCTCTGTGCAGCAAGAAGAGTGAGAGTGGGTTTGCTTCCTGGTGGGTTGGCCCGGTCCCCATGAGGATGAGGAATCTGAGACGGGGAAGGCTAGCCAGAAGAGAAATATTTTTCATTACTTCAGTGGTCAATGGCAAAATTTAAGGTGAGAGATGTATCCATATAGAGATGTGGTGGGTTTTGCTTGCCTTACCCAGCATAAGAGAGAAAGGCTAAGAAGTTTCTGAACATTTTCTTACTAATTAAAGTTTAAGGTAAAGTCATTTCCTTCTTATAGAAGCCAGTGGAAGCATTTATGATCTGAAGTCTTGGGCCGAAAGCCCAGTGCGAGATGTAGTACAGAAATATTTTCCAGTGTTTGGTGTATTTGGTGGTCATGAAACAAACACTGGGACGGAATCCTGATTTCAAATTGAAATGCCTGGGAAGGTGATATTTTTTAACTCTAAATAATATACTGTTATTCATATACTCAGGAAGATTACAAAGGACTTAGGCTCACCAGGAGCCAGGAATATCTACGAAGAAAAAGCACAGATTGTTTGGGAGTAATGGTTCTCACAGCTTATAATTTCTGAAAGTTGTGATTGTTTTGATAAATTTGACAATAGCTTATAAGTGTCATACACATAATAACTAAGTCATTAAAGAATTTTATTGTCTTTTGAAAGCTTTGTGATATAATTAAAGTGTCTTTTCCACTCCTCTGCTGTATGACATGAAGAGTCTTGATCTTGGGCTGACTGTTACTCAGAATAAAACCATTAAGATCTGGAGGTGGTGGTGCACGCGTGTAGCCCCACCTACTCTGGAGGCTGAGGCAGGAGAACTGCCTGAGCCCAGGAGTTCAGTGTCTGTGTGTGTGTGTGTGTGTGTGTGTGTGTGTGTTTGTGTGTATTTCCCATCCAATTCCCTTTAATGGGGGAGGTAAGGGAATGTCTCTTTCCTAGAATCTGGGCACTGAACCTGAAACAATTAGTTCCAGTCACATAATTTCTTAGAAGTCTCAGATTATCTTACAATGTTTTTGTAACAATGTTTTGTAATAATTTTGTATTATTTCGTGTTATATGTCTCAGCTGATTTTTGATTAAAAATGATTATTTATTACCAGAAGGTCAACTAAGTTTTCTTACTTGATCATTGATTGTTTTCAATTACCCAATCACCTGCTATGGATATGTATGTGTATGGATGTGTTGTACATGCATGTGCTGTATACACATGCGTACACATACATATACACATACATAGCATGAGATACATATTTTTATGTTTAATCACTACTCTTTCACAAAAAATACACATTTGTTTCATGTAAGAAAGAATTGTGTTTGTTTTAGATAGATTTTATTTTAAAAGCAATGGTAAGGTATTAGCAGGTCTTAAGAAGAATTATGCCGTCAGACATGCTAAATGGAAAATGAGTTGAACACAGATAAGGGGAGAAACAGGGATACCAGCTAGGAGGCAATTACCAAAGTTCAAGTAAGAGAAGGAGTAAACTGGACTAAGATGGTATAGAGTTCAGAAAGAGAGAAATGAGCAAGTTATACTCTCAATATGAAGCCAGTTTGACTTGCTGATGAGATGGATGTGGGATTTAGGGAAAGAAAGGAATCACAGATGACTCCTTGGATTTTGGTGTGAGCAGTTGCATAGGTTGGGTTGCTATTATCATACCCTGGAGCTCAAGGTCTTTCTTTGGCTCTTAGATAACTAGAAATTAACACCAGGCCAAATAGAAGTTTTTCTCCTTTGAGGTTTTAATCTGCTTGTGTCTCAGATAGCACGAAGGGACAGCATATAGGAAAGGGATCCTGATGATATCTCCCTGAGCAGCTTGGCTCTTGGCTCCCGCCCCTTCGAGGAAACTGAGATGGAAAAACGTAACACGCAGGTACGACTGGGTGGGGCTTTTCCTGCACCTGCGCAGTGAGGCCTCACATCCTAACAGGCATCCCATATACACAAAATGGCAGGTAAGCCCTCCTCTGGGAAGAGATTTTAGTATTATACCGAGATTATAATGAGGAAAAAGTCTTTGAAAACTGCAGGAGTCCATCTTGTCACCAGCCAGCTGTATCTGGTCAGATTCTTATCAGGAATGTTAGAACCCTGGTTCAGCAACCTTGGAAGACATAACTCAAGGAGATAAATGGCTAAGTTCTTCCTTCTATGGTTAGGAATTCGGTCTGGTTTGCTAAATTAGGAAGGGCCCCACCCTCCGTTATGTGAAGTGGGTCACTTTCTTCAGGGAGACAGGAAGGAAAGGGAGGGAATACGTCCAGACATGTTAAGCCCATTGGGATTTTGGTTACCATGTCTCTTGTCTGCAAGGACCAAGTCTCTTTCTTATACTGTCTTAGGGCCATTTACTGAGATGGGAAAAGCAGGGAAGAAATGGCTTAAGATGGGGGGGAAAAAAGAACCTTCTTTTTGCTGTTAAATTTGAGGTGCCTATTTTACATTTTTAATTACAATCATTAAGTAATAGCTAGATATATAAGTGTAGACCTTGGTATAGAGATAGGGACCTGAGATATGATTTTACCAGTCATCTATATTTACCTTATATTTAAAACTACAGTAGTGGATGAGCTATGTATAAAGAGGAGAAAAAGTGTAAGACACAAACTAGGGAGTGTGTGTAAGTAGAGAAGAAAACTATTAGACCAAGCTCTTGGCCATTCTAACATTTAGGTGGAAAAAAAAGAGTTAACACACAAGACCGAGAAGGATCACTTAATATGTCAGAAAACAAACAGGGAAAGTATGATTTCCCAGAAGCCTAGAGAGAAGTTTTGAAGAAGTAACAATCAACTATGGAAATCTAAAAGTGAATCATTTGAGAAATATTTGGACATAAACACATTTAACTGATTTTGCAAGATGGAGGTCATTGTTAACCAGGATAAGAATGTTGGGGCTCAGGAGAGTGTGGGAGGGGAGGAAGTACACTAAGTACTTGCAACTAGTTTAGAAACTTAACAGACAAATGCGCCAGTAAAGGAAGAGAAATATGTGGTCCAAAGAAGGATTTCTAACATGGGAAATAATGCAGCCTGCTTGCTTCTTGATGAGAGGATTCTGCAGAAAGAAAATAATGATGCAGGCAGGAGCCGGTGACTGCATGAAAGTCATTAGATGAGTAATTGGTGTTGGGAACATGAATTCTTGTTTTATTATTTTCATTTTCTCAATTAATTAAAAGGTGAGATTATCCTCTAATGAGAGAAAGCAGGGGTGTTGGGGTTTTGAGGAAAGAGATGTGAAGTAGTCTGAATAGGAAAAAGGAAAATTAAATTAATAGATGAATGTATTAGTGGTAGGGATGCTAGGTATGCTCATAGAACCTTGGCATTCTGGATATAATGGTCAGGGTTTCAAGGATTTTAGGATATATTAGTTCATTTTGAAAAACTATGAATTTGAGCCTAAAGATATATTTTTTAAAACTAATGATTAAAAAAACCTGTTCTTCTCTTAAATTACCGCTACAAAGAAAGCCTAGTGTTGAGGTTGAAAGTCAAGCAAATATCCAGTTGTCTAAATGATTGATAGTTCTTATCAGATAGCAGAAGTTTTAGGTACATTAAAAAACACAATGTATATTTTTGCAAACACTTGGAACAGTGATATGAACAAGCATACTCCACTCTCTGTGGAAACGAGATAAAATATGACTGGAATGTTCTATTCCATGCTGCAATTACTCACATGAGGATATTCACAGGAAACATGTGGCTTGACTGAAATGTGATTTGAGAGAAAACCAAGAGCCTGGATAAATATTTCTAGTTAGCAGAATCACAAAGGTCTTGGAATGTATCCCTCACTAGCAACCAGAGTCGACTTCACCCTCCAGCCCGTGGTTTTCATGCCCTTCTTGCTTCCGGTTATATTACAAGATATTCTGCAATCGCCTTGCAGATACTGGTGATAATCAATGCATTACTCTCTCATTATCATTCTGTATCAGTAGAAAAAATAATTGTTTTCTTTCTACAGCATTTAATGTATTTAAGTATAATAACCAATATTTGTTTTATTCTTTCCATTTAAAAATTACTTTCAAATTTATGTCATATGGTCCTTAAATCAACTCCATTAAATACATGTTATTATTTCAATAAGGTTCAAAAGATTTTGTGATTTATCGGTGCTCATACAGCTGAGGAAGAGGCTAAAACTGAATCAGCAACCAAGTTTTCAGATACTAAAACTGCCCGCTGGTTTTCATAGCATGAAGCCTTTCACAATATTGAAGTGTATTAAATCTTGCATTTTCTATTATGCTTTTGCTGGATCCGAGGTTTCTCAGCTACATTTTGTGCTTAATTGCAATATTTTTCCTATTTCAAATCTTGTTTTGTGTGTGGTAAAATAAATATTTGTAACTTAGGACATATCCAGAAATAATAAATGATAAAGAAATAGAGTTTAGCTCTGGAAGAGACCCTTACAAGTCATCTGGTGACTCCTCATCCCTTTACATATGAGAAAACTGAGTTCTAGAAAAACTGAGACTTGCTTGCTTAAGGTCATTCAATTTGTTAATGGGATTATAGCTGGGATTAACGCTCATGACAACTATCTCAATGTGTTTTCTATTTTGTTACACTGTCTATGGAAATGCAACTGCAAAAACCACCAAATTTGAGAACTGCAAAGGACCCTAGAGATTGAGTTTTAACCCTCTTGTTTTATGAAGGAGGAAACACAGATCCAGAAAATTACATTGTTTTTGCAAAGTTATACAGTGAGTGTTAATAGGAAGTTAGCATGGGACTGTGCCTGCCTCAAGTTTCAACTGAGGTACCACCAAAAAGTATCAGATAGCAGAGGATGTGCCAGACGCCTCCCTCCCCATGTGCTGACATTCAAAGAAAATGACACAAAAACATGGCTCTTGCACCTCTGCCAGAGTAAGTGCATAAAAACATATCAGAGACAGTGGAAAGGAAAAGAGATTGGTAAGGAAATTTCTTTGGAGAAAGCTCTTGATTTGATTTGTGCCTCCAAACTTTAGGGGAAAGTTTGGGGCATGCTAACTTCTAAACATAAGCTTAATGAAGAGGACTTCAAGAGAACCACTCGATAGACCACACCCATACCTTGATGGTAGTGTCAAAAAAGTGCTGCATTGAGATTGCATAAACATCCACAGTTGGCACAGAAACTGTCATTATTTGCTGTGGGTCAGATGTGGGCCATGTAAAGTCAAAGAGTCAACACAGGACTTTGGATCCTGTGTTACAGGGCTACCTCAAGGGGCATCAGCAGAAGGAAGAAGATGCACTGTGGAATGCCAACAGCTAAAGACGCAGCATTCAGTCATTACTTTAGAAGAGAGGTTCATTCTCCTTTTTTTTTTTTCTTAAGTTGTGGGGTTATCAGAGAACCTCTGCAGACGTCAAAAGTGGGGACGAAAAAAACTAGTTGAATTTTACCATCCCTCAAGGCCAGCAAGGACAGTCCATTTGGGATGGCACCAGTCAAAGTAAAAAACATTTAATCATTACAGGTCAAGACGATTACAACCAGAGGGAGACAAAACTGAAGTTGCATTTTGTTCTCAGTCCGTGGGTCAAACTTGTCACAGGAATTCTTCATATAGTTTCTTCTAGGACTTCCTCCACTGCACTCTGCTGTCTCAAAATAAAACATGAGAATTGAAAGAAGAACCAATGTGTTTAGGTTTCATCTATTTGCTGTTAGCCACAAAAATAAAATATTCCTGTCATCTTGGAGGGCTTTTACAAAAATCTTATTGCATAGTAGGTTTCGTCTAATGTTTGTTGAACGAGTGAATGGATGAAATAAAACACTACCATTGCTGGGAGGCACATGATAGGGAATCACTAGCTTCAGACAGCAGGAACAGCTGCAGACACTAATGCCAATCAGAAGGAAAGCTAACATCTAGGGCACCAATGGAAGAAAGACAAACACCATGCTGTCTGCCAGGACTGGCCACTAGGCTCATCCTGATTGTTTAGAACACCAGTAGTGAAATGTAAACATGGGTTGGTTGAGTTATTTTTACTTAGGTCAAGCTATATACACAATGTGTGCTCACACTTTCTATTGGGAAAAGAAAACATGGAGGTTGCTGGCCTGTTTTTAAGGCCATGAAACTTGCAATTAATCTTGTTATTTACATCTCAGAAGGATCAAGAGGGGAAGCAGGAGCCCTGCCTTTTTCCCACAGCTAGCTATAACATATGCTCAGAATCATCATCCTTGCCTTGTATCCCCATAACTGGACTGCAGCCACCAGTGGGGCTCCTACCAGAGTTAGTGTACAATTACAGCACTTCCGTGAATCTGAAGGCATAGAGTTTTAAAATGTGTGACTTTTAGCAAAGGTCCAAGGGATTCCAGACAGCTCTGTCTCACACACTGGAGGAAGAACCTTGTTATGGATGCAGGCTTTTAACATCAATGTCCTGGCAACAGGCAACATTAATGCCCCATCCCCAGAGCTGTATCATGGTCTCTCAAAGGTAAAACTGGGCAAAAGCATGCAGAAAAGATAGGACAAAGAATTATCAAGAGGGCAACTGAACATATTGTTGAAATTGCACTCAGGACATTAGAAAGGGAAACTTCTTTATACGTGTAGAGATCAAGCACCAGATGCTTGATGTTATAGCACAAGATCTTCAGTCTCAAAAACAAAGGGGACCTTAAAAAATAGGTTTTTAAATCGGTATTTTTAGACTTTAGTAGAAACTCTACAATCACATGGATTGCTTGTGGAAGTAATGTTAGGTTTCTGTCCTTGATTAAATTAGTTCTCCTATAACATATTTCAGGTATCCTCTTAGCTAATCTAACCTCAGGAAGCCAGTGCTCCTGTATCTCACACTACAGGTCATTTCAGGGTTTTCTGTTTGTTTGCCTTTCTTTTCTTTTCTTTTTTTTTTTTAATTTTGTTTTGATGCAGGCTCTTTCTCTGTCACTGGGCTGGAGTGCAGTAGCGCCATCATGACTTACTGCAACCAAAACCTCCTGGGCTAAAGCATTCCACCTGCCTCAGCTTCCCAAAGTACAGGATTATAGGCATGAGTCACTATGCCCCACCCAGTTCAGGTTTCGTTATATAAACCACATAGCACCATAAAAGCACATATAATGGAAAAAATGGAAATCTACAGTGCTGTTTTAAAAATTTCTTTAATCCTCTGTCATGGTAGCTTGCAATTGCCACAATTCTTTACCAGTTCCTGTGTTCATGGCCTTGGTGATGCAGTTTCACAGTCTGTGGTTCCCCATTTCCTAAATCTGGTCCGGCCACGTGTCTTTCTTTGGCCAATAGAATGCAGAGTAAGTAAGTCACGTTGTGCCCAGGGCTTATGTTACTATGGGGAGCTACTCTGGTTTCTCAGGTGATAGGTGATAGGTGGGGCCACAGAGCTCCTAAAAGTTTCTGTCCTTTGTGTTAAGCTACTGGAGGAAGGGCTAGGGTAAAGCCAGTTGGGGGCTAGGTCAGTAAGTCTGTGCTCTGGCTCTCCATGTGTGGGGCAAGCAGTGGCCCCTGTGGGGGTTGGGAGACAGTTCTCTGGCCACTGGATAATGTTCCGGAGATGAACGTAGTGCCTCTGTTGCACAGACGACTTCACACAGGGAGTAGAGATTAGCAGGTGGCAGTTAGACCCACTCAGCCCCCATGCATTTGGCAAGGCAGACCTCTCATCTGTGCTGTTCGCTAGCAGCAGCTAATTTCCAGGCAGACCATGGTCAGAACTCAAAACTGCCCCAGCCCATTAGTCTTCCCAGCAGGGACAGCAGTGGCTGGAACACACTCCTGTACAGCCCCTGGTTTTGGCCATGGGAGTTTGTCTCCACTGAAGATTACATCGCACATTTCAGTTGGGAGCTACTTTCAGCATGTGACCCCTGCCTGAGTTAGTTGGTGGACTTCCATGAGTTCGCCTGTGGTATGGTTTCCCTCAATGTGTGCTGGAGACTGGAAATGAGTGCAAGGACCTTCCTGCTGCTGCTCCTACGTTTATATTCCCCACCACTCCCTGCCACTCCCTGAATCAGTTCCAGTGTTGAGTAGGGGTAAGGCCTTCCCCCGTGGCCTGAATTGCCAGGTTCTTCAGTGGGAACATATCCTGGAGGTGGTCTCCCGCTCTCTCACACTCTGGGGACTGAAAGCTTTTTTTTTTTGCCAGGCTCATGGTGTAGACTGTAGCCTGCTGGGTTTTGTTTAGTTTTTTGTTTTTGTTTGTTTTGTTTTTTAAGTATCTGTGGATTATTTCAGTTTTCCAGTTAAGTTTTTGCATGGATTTTTGGAAAGAAGTTCACAGTGTGAATCTCGACACGCTATTTGTCTTTCTAAGTGGGAGAGGCATGCTAACGTCACCTGCAATCCACCATCTTGGAAAAAAAAAAGAAACATCTGTTTTCTTTCTCCTCCCGCTTATTCATGCTAAACCTCTTCAAGGGGTTTACTTACAATTTTAGAGATAGAGAAGCTTATGACTTCTATATACTGCTTTTGAAAGAAGAGTAAGATCTTGTTTAATAATGGGGAGATCACTATACAACTTTGTACTTTAAAGGTTTTTACACATTCTCCATCTAGAAAAAAATACAGGCGGCACTGAGGTCTCTGCAGTAAAATGAAGGGAACACACCAATACTTAGAATATATTTTGTCTGTTTCCAATCATCAAGCATTTACCTGCAGTCTTACTTGGTCTGCCAGCATGTTGAAGGTTATCCATGAGGAGAGTGATCTCACTTGTATGTTTGAGAAACCAAGTCATGGCGCTTTTACTGATATCAGTTGACAAAGATATGGCAAATAGCATAGAGATTCGATGTAGTTTTGCATCAACTATTGCGTAGATCATACAGCTGCTCCATATTCTTTCTCTCAGGGAAGAAAGTAAAACTTAGCTAGGGAAAGAAAAGAAAACACAAAAAACAACAAGAAGAAATATGGTTGTGTAACAATGGTTTTCCCTGATGACTTTTAAAATACATTTATTTCAAAGGGTTTAAAACCACAGCAACGTGATTTTCTTTTTAGAAATACCAAAGGTAGTAATCTAAAACTGGTTTCAAAATGTGGTTCACTGAGCTCTCCTTTTCATATCTTTCTTAGATATATTATTCTGGTTTGAGGAATGAGAGCACTGGAATTTGTCAATGCTAAAGAGCAGTTCTTATCATAACTAATAGGTCATACTGAGGCAGGATAGAATTATTCCTTCCTGGGTCTGCCTATCTTAAAACTAATCCAGTGATTGAAGTTGATTGAAGTAGTAAGTGAAATATGTAAAAACAGCAAACATCCTACATATTATGCTTTTATTTTATTACGTCTTTAGGAAATGTGCACGTATTCCTTCCTCCAGTGAATTCTTCTTCCAATACTACATTGAATTTTATAGGGAGATAAACTATTTTTTTGGTGGGAGGGAGAGTTTGCAATATGAGTCTTTAAGTTTTATTAGTATTAATTTCTGGCTGTTTATAGCAAAAAAAGCATGCTTTAAAAGTATGCACAAGTTATAATCAAATTGATGAAATTTGGCAGCAACAGTTGAATATTAAAAAGTATTTATTAGTAGCAATGAAGATGGCTTTATCTTCATTGAGATCAAAGATTTTAGTCTGTTGGTTTATTCATAAAAAAGACTTTGCAGGTAAACAGGAGGCAGCATCAATTTGGATTAACCTTTTGTGTCCATTTCACAGTCTTGGGTTTATGAGCATGGAATATTTTAGCATATGATCTGGATATTTTATGTAACTACTTTATATGACGGGTATGAAAAAGTAAAGGAGATGTGACAGTACAATTGTATGGTATTGCACCAAAGTCTGTACCAGAAATCATTTTAAGAATGGGAAAAAGGAGACTTACGCATCTATAAAAAATAAACCAATGTTCTTAATCTACTGCTACTTACCCAGAATAAAATAGAAAAACATTTTCGCATTTAAAACACTAGGAATACAGTTTTTAAATAATATTTCTTGTAGGTCTTTTAAACTAGGAGATGTGTTTAGACTTTTGATATTGTCATCAAAATCATAGTAATGCAACCAAAATTTAATGTTGAAATCTAAAAGAACAAAAATAATTATAGTTTTCATTTAATAATCAAAGTCTTACAATTACATGTAGAAGCAAAAGATAAAGTTAAACTTCTCATGATATTGTCAGTTTTCCAAATATCATTAAGGAGCTTTAGTAAAGAAATTATTAAAATTAGCATGAAAATTTAGTTTAAAAATCACATTTTATTATTTGTGAGAGAATCATTATTTTGATACACAGCACAAAAATAATTATGTATTGACACATTTTATTATAAAAATAATGCCTCCTTTTTCATATCATCCAGACATTACATCTACCATCCACCACTATCAACTTACTGTATTATCACAACTATTTGCTACATTGCTACTTTCTCATTAATTCATTTTGAAATCTATACTCATTCCAGTGACTAAATATCCACTGATGTTGCTGGCTGGAAGAAATGTTTCAGATTCTGCCTTGTAATAGTATTGTATTGTGTTATGCAAATAAAATAGACTTGCCTCATTTTAATCACCAAAAGCTGCTCTTTCCAATTTTGTAACCATTAGCCATGTGTGTTGGTTTACGTTTACATTTAATTAAAATGAAATCAAGATTTTATTTCGTCTGTCCTACTAGCTACATTTCAGGGGCTCAATAGCCACATGTAGTTATTGACTACCATATTGGATAATAAAGAATGATTCTATTACTGCAGAAAGTTCTATTGCAAAGTTCTTTTGCAGAGCACTATAAAGTGTGTCTATTGGCAAGCTCTTTTGGACTTGCCTAGTGGAACTTTGAGCTATTTTTATAAGTAGAAAATTATAACATTTTCATAAACAGAAACTTTTTTTTTCTGAATAGAAACTCTTTAACAAAACTAGAAGTCCCAAACATGAAAGATACAGCAATAAACTAGAATGACATAATGTTGGGAGAACAAATATACTTTTCTATCTTTATCTTTCTGACTTTCCAGTATTTTCCCTCCCTCCTATATCCACAACTGTTTGATAACCCAGCCTTTGTTATTTGGCCATTTACTGATTTCAGCATTTTTAAACAAATAGAACAATTAAGAGAGCATTTCTATTAAGGATTCTCAGAATCAGTCTTTCGTTCTTTCTCTCTCTCTGCCTTCCTTCCTTCCTTCCTTCCTTCCTTCCTTCCTTCCTTCCTTCCTTCCCTCCCTCCCTCTCTTCCTTTTCTTTTCTTTCTTTCTCTTTCTTTCTTTCTTTTCTTTCTTTCTTTCTTTTCTTTCTCTCTTTCTCTCTCCTTCCTTCCTTCCTTCTTGCTTTTCTTTCTCTCTCTCTCTTTCTTTCTCTCTCTCTCTTTCTTTCTTTCTTTCTCTTTCTTTCTTTCTCTTTCTTTCTTTCTTTGTCTCTCTCTTTCTTTCTTTCTTTCTTTCTTTCTTTCTTTCTTTCTTTCTTTCT
>NC_045435.1:13748378-13858637 GCF_002776525.5 Piliocolobus tephrosceles
TCTTTCTTTCTTTCTTTCTTTCTTTCTTTCTTTCTTTCTTTCTTTCTTTCTCTCTCTCTCTCTCTCTCTCTCTCTCTCTCTCTCTCTCTCTCTCTCTCTCTCTCTCTCTCTCTCTCTCTCTCTCTCTCTCTCTCTCTCTCTCTCTCTCTCGCCCAGGTTTGAGTGCAATGACTATTCACAGGTGTGATCACATTATACTAATTATACTACTCAGACTCTCCGGGACTCAAGTGATACTCTTACTTCTGTTTCTAGAGTAGGTGGGACAATAGGAACACACCACTGTGCCTGGCTCAGAATTTTTCTTTTAAATTCATCATTTAAGCTGCATCTCCTTTGTGGACAACACTGACTTCCATCCAACAAAAAAACATAGTTTATACCCTATCTGATCCTGGACTTCTGATGACATATACAGAGTCTACGTTTATGTTTTATTTTTTAATTAACTCAAATTATTATGTAACACTGTGTTTCAGAAAACGTATTGGACACTGACAAAACTTCTGAGCAAAATAGAAAATTTTGCTTTTTATAATTTAGATTATATTGTGTATATGTGAATGTGTGTATGTTGGAGGAGTGTGGAGCTCACATTTAAGTGAGGTAAATACTGACTTGCAGATTTCTTTCTGTACTACAACCATAAATTATACAATCAAAGTTCTTAATGATGCAAATTTATATTATTTCTGTAATTTACATAAAAGACAGCATAGTAAATCTTATAAAAATGGAAAAATGAAGCATATAAGTTCATAATAAGCATGTATTTCTTTAATCAAAATGTACATTTATTTTCCATTACATATACATACAAAGAATAAATTTAAATTCAAGGGAAAATGAGACAGAAAAGAAAGCATGTATACATTTACTTATACATACACACTTGTGTATTTTTGTGTATGTATATTTTTTAACATATCTTTTTCTCTCAGGGATACAAAACTGGTCAGTGTAGTTTGTTTAATTATCCTTAAAGGTTTCAAAATGAAAATGTTATAAATTCACTACCAAAGGATTCTAATAAATGTAATTATTTTATTCATTTATTCAACACCTTTATTGAGCACTTATTCACCATGTATTATTACAGATAAATATTAAAGACTAGTTTTGTCATTTGGTGTTCAACAATAACCTCCACACAAGTCTAAAATTATTTAAATTAAGTAATATAAAGAATTTGAAGAAAAATTAGGAAAAAACATATTTCTGCTTTGGTTTGCTTCTCCACAATTTTATCTATGAAATAATAAAATATCTTAAGTTACACTTTTTCTAATGAAACAGGGCAAGATTTCACCTTTCTGTTATCATGCATACTTACCTGTTAAAGCTCTTCAGCCTAAGTTTTAAAAATCTTACTTGAAAATGACACAGGCATTTAATGAGTGTCTATCATTTAATTTAACATAACTTTAAGATTTCAAATAACATGAAAATTTTATTATAAATGCTTATTCCATTTAAATTGACTGAATTTATTTAATTTTAACAATTATCCTTAGATTACTTATGAAAACTGATATATTACACCTAACTAGTCATCATTTCTCTGTTAATCATTTTTACAGGCTATAAATATCAGGTGTTCACTTAAGTAAGAACCTTCAAGTTAAACATGTGGGTATTTTACCAATAACTCAGAAGATAGAGTTGTTTTTATTAAATCAATACTAAATTAGTCCTACTTATCAAAGAGTTACATGAACAAAGATTATTCTGTTTTTAAGTTGGGTTCACAGTTTTACAACTTTAAAAAGGTTAGCAGAGACAAATATAAAACTATTCAATCATTTACTCCAGATAAAAATATATGCTGACAATTTGCAAACATTTCTATTTTTATTTTACCAATATTTAAAAACAAACTATTTATTAAAGATTTACTTAAGTCATGTGAAGTACAAGGGATTTGGGAGAATTACTGTGTAATTTACATGAGCACTATTTATCTAAGCCAGTCTGAATAGAACTTTCTAAGGGATTTCTGGCCAGCTATGCCAAAATGTACTATATAGACAAAATATACAACATATGTACTTATGTGTCAACACACCCAATATATATACACACACAAAGATCTTATTGCTTTCATTTTAGAATTTTAGTAATGAGATAGTCATAAAAACTTAGTTTATAAAAGACTATTGAATCTGAATTACATTTCTGGCAAAACGAGATCTGTTTATATGGCTCTTTATTTTCTCTGATATGTCGTCTAATGAAAGCTCTGGACTAAAATTTTGGGTAAAGTAGTTTGGTTTAAAAAAATATCTTTCATCAGGGCATGGTGGTTCATGCCTATAATCCAGCACTTCGGGAGGCCAAGTTAGGTAGATCACTTGAGGCCAGAAGCCTGGGGAATATGGTGAGATCCTGCTTCTGCAAAAAATAAAAAGTGAGCTGAGCATGGTGATGTGCATCTGTAGTCCCGGTTACTCAACAAGCTGAGGTGGGAGGATCACTTGTGTCTACGAGGCTGAATCTGCAGTGAGTCATGTTGGTGTGACTGCATTTCACCCTGGGCAACAGAGCAAGACCCTGTCTCAAAAAACGGAGAACAACAACAAAATCCTCTTTCGCTTTTTCTCTCCTTTTTCTTTCAGTTTCAGATGAATTTAGGGTTAAATTTTCAATGTTTACATTTTAGGTAGGAGTGGTTGAATTATATAAGAAAACCAAAATATCCAAGTAGCGTTAGTAAATACATCTATCTAAATAAATCTGTATTTTGTTTGTCAGTTTGCTTTGCTTGACTAGGAAGCACTGTAGCAGGTTTTCAGGGTTTCCCTCAATAAAAATCCTGAAGACAAAGCAATTTTTATATTGGACAGGGATACCTTATATTATTGCTCTGAGTCCAAGATTTTGACCTGTTGGTCTGAGAGCCTAACTTATAAACATTTATTCAGTTCTTTTTCATTTAGACTATTAATCCTCTAATTAACTTACTCTAATTAATTGTTATTCTAGTCTAGCAAACTTAAATTTACATAGAAAGAGATGACTCCTAGGCCTAGGTTTTTGGCTGCCATGGAACTGTTGTCATTTGTAAAGCCATTAATTTGAAAGCCTTTTGAGACTTTTTTTAAAAAGAAAAGAAAAAAAACTTGGCTGGAATGCCATAAGCAGTGAGTTTTATCTCAATACCACCAGAAAAGTCAACAGATTAAAAGTAGGCAGAAAAAAAATAGAGAGATAGAGAACTTATAAGACTCTACATGTTAACTGTATAGTTGTACTTTCCTAATTTGATACTAAGAAAAAACAAGCTTGGGAAACTCAAATGATTCCTATGATGGCCATTGATCCAAAAATGTGCATGAAGGAAAAGCTTTGTAGCAAGCTGGAGTCTCAGAAATCCTGATATGCCTTAATGTTTGAGAATCTCATTTCATTTTTCATTGATCTCCTAACAGCAAAGAGAGTCCTACAAATCCTGTCAGAGACTGTCAGGAGTTTGGACTGGTGTTTTAAATGGTGATAACTGCCTTAATGTCTTTTAGCTGCACCTATCTTTTAAAATGCTTATTTTTGCTCTCAGAAGAGTTTCAGAACAAGGAAAAAGAGCCAAATCTTGTATAGGCACGTGCTACCAAACCAAAATAAGATCAAAATCAGAATGCCACAATTGTAACCCAGGCATGCAGAACAAAGAAAATATTAAATCAGGCATGCAGAAAGAACCAAAAGTAAATTCACCAAAAAAGACATTCATCAGAGACAGAATGTAAATTCTGTAGTAACCAGAGTATTAAAGTTATAAGGACACTTGTTTTTATACAAGAAAGGACTTGCCATAGAAGTCAAAAAGTATTTTATCATCCAGGAGGAAGGCAAATGATAGTGGTAGGAGACAGACAAAATCCCTAGGCAGAGTAGGGCAGGTCCCCAGTAAAACCCCACCTTCAAGCCAAAAACAGCCCAAAGCCTAAATGCTAGGCTGCTGGTTCAGGATGAAGCCTGTGATCCAGAGTGAGAAGTTCTATTCCTGTTTGCTTGCTCTTTTCTGATTGCTTCTTTCTGAATAATGCTTTTTAACCAATTGAATATTGCCTTTTTCAGTGTTACCAATGGCTTGCACCACCCCCATTTTGTGCCTATAAAAACCCCAGACTCAGCCACACTTTGAACTACTGCACAACTTTGGGCAGGGGGCTGCCCAACTCAGGTCCCCCTCTTCACTGACAGCTGTTTCATCACTCAATAAAACTCCCTGCCTTGCTTACCAGCCAGCTGACAGCATAACCTCATTCTTCTTATACGTGGGACAAGAACTCGAGACTCTCCAAATGGCGAGTGTGAACAGAGCTGTAACCCTGTAGCGCTCCCTTCCTGCTTGCCAAGCAATGAGAGAAGGAGCTGCTGGGTATCACACACACCCATGTGTCAGGCTGTGAATGGTGGGACTGAAAGAGCTGTTAACACACTGTAACATCCCCTTTGGGGCTCTGGGGTCACTGATGTCTCCAAGTTTTTTGGATGCTACTGTGTTTATATATATACTAGATATTGCAAATTATACACTGGAGAGTTTTTTTTAATTTCACCCTTGATATAGAATCCCTCTAGGAAATTATTGGCTAAATATTTGTAGAAGCAGCCAGTCAGGATCATAACCTAGTATTCATTACAGGCTCCCCTAAAAAAGATTTTTTTCCTTCAGGTTGACTCAGCTCATCTATGCCCTCAGTTTTATTTTATACTGGTACCCCTCACCTAACTTTATTAATCTAAATCTCTTCTCTCATAATCCCAGGGTGGATCTATTGAAGCCCTTTCCTTTGACGTACAATTTCAGATAAAATTCAAGAAGGAGTAAGCTTCTCTTTTTTTTATATGGCTATACGTGTGTGTGTGTTGTGTGTGTGTGTATCCAGTCTTACAACTTATTTAACATTCCCTAGGTCATAGTCCATTATTTCTTTTCCATGCATGAATTGGGCACGGATGACTCCTAAAATTAGCAATAGTTTTTTCTTAATATTTTCTGTATGTTCTAGGCAGAATTTGTATTTCTCTAAAGCCAAATATAATTTCCCATCAACCAAATCCTCACCTATACTCTTCTCACAAATCCTGCTGAAACCTGGTTTACAAAACGCAGCTAGCTTTATGTGTGCTATTAGGTAGTAACCACACCTGAAAGTACTGCTTTCACTTTCTTACTGAATCCTGGATGCCCACAAGAACTTCCTGAACAAAGTACTAGAGGATTTTCTATAGTTAATTAAACTTTTCTAGAAATTCTGAAAAAGAATTATCTGGTTAGTATTGGAGCCATAAAAAGGAGAAGCATCATATTTCTTTGTCATTATCACGGAGATGTGTTCAACCAAACCATTTTTAGATTTATTGAATATTGTAGTTTTATGTATTCTTTGCTTGATATGATTATTTTTAGCATTTGTCTGACCATTTTAAAATTAATGTAGTTTTTACCATACTTTTAAGCATTTTTAATCACTCTTATACCCTTGAAATCTTTTCTGGAACAAGATGGTTATATAAATAAATACATTTACTTAACCTTTCTCAGCTTCAGTCACATTCCCTATGTAATAGGGAGAATAATTTCTATTTCATATGACTTTTATGAAGATTAAATGAGAAAACATATGTAAAAACATCTAGTAAAGTGTTCAGGCCATAGTAGTTACTTAATACATATCAGCTTTCTTCCCTGCCTCATTTAGTTTTTTCTTTTGGTCATATATATGGGTTCTACTAATATTTCTACTCTACATATTAGTAGACTAAATGATGCTAAGGAAATTTTTAACACCTAAAGTCTATGATTTTAAACCAGCTTCATTTATTTAATTATTTTTTCCCTAAATACTTGAAAATACAATGTCACTTTTCTTTCTAAGAAGTTCTTTTACTTTACTCAGAAATACCTAATGGAAAACGCTTAGGGAAGCTGATTTTTATATAAATTTACAAATTTAATGTTTTATTCTTTTGCTGCCGTTTTCCAACCTGTCAAACACATCTGTTTTGCTTTTGCCTCAGTGGGTTCTCTGCAGGAGCCTACTTTTTGACATGATTATCCCAGCAATATCATTTTCAGCTTCTACTTTGGCAGCTACCTCCTGAAATGCTTTAAGATATTTTACAGATTTTTCTCTTAGTGACCCTTGAGAAACTAACTTTTTTTGGGGGTGGGGGGGGCAGGATAAGAATCTTGAATTATCTGCCTGAGTGTCTTTATAATCTCTGTGTTCAGTCTCGTTCTTAAATGAATAATGTATATTCCGTGGTTCCTGTCTGAAGGAAGGTACCAACTTCCATCTCCCTTCAGGAGAGAACTCTGAGCACTCAAAATTCTTAGAAGTTTAGCTGCTGATACCACTAAGCTCTAATGCATCAGCAAATATCTTATGGCCTTGGAGTGTCTTTTAGACAGTGCTAAAATGTCAGTTTCCCTTTGGGTTTGAGAATTTCCACAAGAGAATGCAATCTCTCTCCATTAAGACGTTTTCCTCCAGAAACCAAGAATTTCTGACTCACAGTTGTTCTACCACCTGCAAGTGTCGCCTTTCCTATCAATTATTACCTAGGTGACACATGACATCTCCCACTTCAGAACAACTTCACCACAGTTTCTCGTCCATCAATATAATGCCATTCAGAGTGGAAGTCATTCACTTTGATAATCCTACTGAACTACAAGTTTCCTATAGCCTGTGACTTTTTCTTTGAACCCAAACTTTCCCTTGTCAGAATCAACAACATTGTCTTGTGTGTTCTTCAAGTATATAACACACCCTTCTGTTTCTTTAAGATGGAAGTGATCTAATGCTTCCTTTTAGCTTCTGCCATAGTTAAAATTCTCATCATGACGTAATTGGATATAACTACTTCCTAACTTTTTTCTTCTGCCTCCTAGCTCTCCCCTTCTCCAATTCATCCGCTCCACTGTCACCACCCCACCTTTTTAATACATACAGCTAATTATGTTATTTCCCTTAACAAATCCTTAAGTAGATCCTTTTTACTTTGTTACTTTATCCACATTAATAAAGGATTTGATTCTTGTTGTGCCATAAAGTGTGTTTGCAATCTGGCTTTTATATACCCTTTGGACTTTATCTTCTGTCACTTACAAAAATGTGTCTATAGTTCAGTCATCCTTTAAAATCATAATGCTCTTCTGCATTCTCCAGCTTTATTTTTGTGCTCCCTCTCTCTGGAGCGCCACATTGTTTGCAATCTCCCAATTCTATCTGTATGGTCAGTTCAAATGCTAATCCTCGTAACACCTCACCCACATCCATCTTCCCTCTAATAAATTCCCTTTACCTCTTGATGTTGGATTTTTCTTCTTGGTCACTTTGTAAGGCGGGAACCCCTGGCCGCAGCACCCCACCAGGGCCTCAGTTGGTCACGCTGGCGTGCCCCAGCTTACCTGTGTTATAGTTTGAACCTGCATTTGGCAGTTCCTAAGCTCTTATATTGCACCCAAGAAGAATGAGGATACAGGGGACATTGAAGGATGAGGAGGGCAGTGAAGAACTTCACTGAGCGATGAAAACGGCTTTCAGCAGAGAGAGGATGTGGAGTTGGTTTCCCTACCCAAAGGCAGGAAAGTCACCCATATGGTTGGGTTCTGGGGCCTTTTGTGAACTTAGAAAGGGGAGTGCATGCTGATTGGTATGTGAGTATGCAAAAAACGTTTAAAGCGAAGACATCACTCAAAGGTAGGCATGACAAAAGCCAATTAGGAAAGGGTAGGTATGTGTAAAATAGGTGAAGGATGAGGACCAATCAGAGGAAAAACACTCTAAACAGGAAGACAAGCTCTTAAGCCTGTCTGAGAATTTAACTTGTAGCTTGGCTTTCAGGCTTTAAACTGCCTTCAGCTTGGAGGTGGGGTTTCACTGGGGACCCATCCCTATCTGCCCAGACATTTGGTAGCCTCCTGCCACCCTCACTGTGTTTCTGAAGCTCTTTTTACATTGTCTATTAACAAGTAGCACAACAACTTGCATTTATACTTCTCTCTAAATTAGAGAAAGTGACTTGAAATAACTTTTGAAAGATAGATAGCATGTCTTTTTGTCACTAATGCATAGCACAAATTTGACTACATAGCAAATATTTGCGGAATCAGAGACTATGCTGAAAAGATATCATGCAATAAAAAAAATGTAATGTATTAGCTTGCAAAGCTACAATATATTTTAGAAACAGATTGAACACAGAGCAAATCGGGTATCTGGGAAGAAAATAAGGATGAAAAATAGAGGAAGCCTATGAAAGCAAAACCTGAAGAGAAGTACTGTGTGGGAACTTAGGAAGAATAAAACAAGGAGCAAAATAAGGAAAAGTTTCAGTTTTGTATGATGTGTCTAATGATGCCTGTGGCCTAAAATTTTAAGGCTTGTTCTATCTCACTGTGTCTATTGCCTTAGGGAAAATTAAATTCATTTAGCCAGATAGGTGCTTTGCTGAGACTCTTCTGACATTCTTAATTAATGGAAAATATATCAAGGACTCAATGAAGGTGTAGGTTTACTCTACTAGTATCATGTTTGAGTTGGCCAAGGGTCAGAACATTCAAACAGTATGCTACTTACATGAGTCTGCTCTACGGAAAAGGGCAAATCATGCACAGAGCGGGGGGGAAATAATGTTAACAGATGTTACTGATGGCTTAAAAGAGGGCAGAGAAAAGAAGGCAGAAAGGAGCAAAATAGCACACATTGTGGTAGAAAAATGCCAAACATGGATTCAGAAGCTCTGGGTTATATCCAGACTTTGCCAATATTTATTTAGGGTACCTTGGGCAAATAATTTAATCTCTTCAGTTATCATCAGTAAAACTAAGATGTTGATACCAACTTAAAAGGTGGTTATAATTATTAAACTATGTTATGCATGTAAAAGGAATCTGCAAATGTTAGCATACTATATCAATATAAATACTTTTTTCCGCAACTCTGCCCACTGTAAGTCTTCCTTTTTGAAATGTTAAAAAGAACACACTTTAAGTGTATAATGATAAAAAATAAAAATACCGTTATCATTGCGGCTTTAGAAGTTTAAAAGACAGCAAGCAATTTTATTCACAATGTGAAATAAAATGAGTAAAGGCTTAGACTTTGCCTCTAGTTTAGGAATTACTTTAATTTCTCTTTGGTCTCATGCTTTCCCACAGGCAATTTAGAATGTCACATACACTTAGAGTAGACACGTTACACAGTGAAATTGTGCAAAACGTTTATGACAATCCTCATCTGAGACATAAACACTTCTTGTTTCCTGCTCGTGTTTTCAATAAAACCATATTATTTCAAGCAAAATTACTTAGAATATGACTAACCACATGCTCTGTGAGACAATATATAATGGAGGCACTTCCTTGAAAAAGAAAAGCATGAAAAAGAGAGAGAGAAAATGTGAGCCTCTTTATTTAACTGACTATCTTTGTGATAGAGCTAATTAAGTTACTATTGAGCTCAGCTTTACTAATTCTTATGATCTGTCTGAAGCTCTCTTTGCAACCAGGTCTTCCCACTCTCTTCTCTCTATTTCCATTTAAGATGTCCAAGATGCCTACTTTCTTTCCAATAATAATTTCCTTTCTTATTCAGTCTCTCAACTGCTCATTTTTCTTGTCTCCTCCATTAAGAGAGAGAATCCACAAAGCAAGAAGTTGTTTGGCAAGTCATACTCAGGCCAGGAGAAACGTTTTTTTATCTTTCTTCTTAAATTAATGGAGCAATATCATAACCTTGACTATTTTTATCTCCTCTTGGTCCCCAGTGTATAAGGAGGCTTGAAAATATTCCTCACCTTTTGGACATGTTTATACCTATTCACAGAGGCATGCATTTCCTATTGTATCAACAAGAAAAATATACTCCTTCCTCTCCGTGTTAATATATATTACTCAAAAGTTTAACTTTTGAAATGTTTATTGTCGTTAAATTTATGTGCAACATGGGCATTTTTTAATGGCCAATAGCTGCAGGTGTCTGGTTTGGTAAATCACACATATTTACAAACAAGATTTTAAATTCCTTTTCGAGAGCGACCATGTTTTAGTCTTCTGGTTATCTCAAAGTTCCAAGAATGTGTAATACAATTTTCATAAGTATACATCCAGTTGAATTAAATTTAACATATCTTCTAACTGGAGACAAATATGTGACTCATAGAAATGGTATCTACTTTTGGAGAGAGTGTGCCATGGTCTGAAGAAACAGTGAAGACATTAGCCTATTACCATCCTGTTTAAACTATAATTGATAGGTGGCTGTCAAGATCACAGACCAGTAGAGTAACATAAGTGTGGTAAACAGGTCAATATGCATTTCTACTCACCTTCATCTTTTTCTGTCTAATTTGGGATTTTAATAGAAGCAAAAGCAGAAACATCCCAATAGTTACATGTGTTTATCTTATGGAATGTTGTGACTTACTGCTATACAATAAAAAATGTGTCAAGACAGCCAAGTCTCTGCCATCTCTACTATATTCTCAATATAACTGAAAGTAATCCTTAGCTTTACAATAACACCTTAAGTTTTTTGCTTTTGTTTTTGCTTTCTTCTTTATTATTTTATTTTTATTGTCTAACTTATCACACACTATTTTCCACAAAGTGACAATCTTTTGGGAAGAGTATAATGCTGATTCTTGCTTTGGTGCCATTTGGGTCTGTGCCATTTATATACATTTCAGCCAGTAACACATTATGCAGTTAACATCACGTCAATACACAGCCCATACAAATGAGATGGAGTTATGTAATATTGCTTGAAAGTTTTAAGCAGATGGCCAGATACTGTGATAAACACTTTTAAGTTGAAAACAAAAAGAAAAAAATCCTTTTTGAGTAAATGATGTGTGTTGCACAGTCAGATTTCAGTGTGATTTTACCAAGGTCTAGCTAGAGGAAGGATGTGCAACTACATGAATTATACTTACTGAGCATTCCAACCTTTTATGCCTCGTTGCAAATCCCCACTCCCTTCACACCACAGCTGGTGCTTGTTTCCACCACTGAGTTTTAAATAATTCAGTGAAATTCTTGAGAAGTAGAGAATGTTTTGCATAATTTTGAAGCTTGATTACTGTTTGCACCAAATGTTGCTGATCAGCCAGATTGCCTCAATGGGATTAGTGAAGATTTCCTTTGAATTGAGATTCAAAACATATTTATTTTACTAAGTGCTTGAAAAGAGGAGAATCATGAAAATACCATTTCACGTTTACTGTTGTAAAGTTATGAAGGTAGATCACAATACAATGTGCTTTTTCCTAAAACATTACAAAGAAATAACATTTATTTTTTGCAGCCGTATTAAAAATTACCATTTCTTCTTTTAATAGTACTGTTTGTTCATTGTTGGGACTCTTTCTCTGTCTTTCTATTCCACCCCAAGAATGATTATTAATGTTAAAGAGTCCATTATGATACCAAAAGTGGTAAACATCGCATTTGAATTCTGTTTGTGTAAATTTTTATTTGTAGTTTAACAGAACCCAATTCTTTAAAGGACATGAAAGGCAATTAGAACACAAGACTCATCAGAGATATAGAGGAGCACTTGGATTAGAATAGATTATATCCAATATAAAAATGATTATGTTTTGGAGTATACTGACTAAGAAGGTAGCTCAGGTCCAGAAATAAAGGAAAAGAAAGTGAATCGAAGACATATGAAAGTTAGTTGAGAAAAGAAATATCTCTAAGCATCTTCCTTCCTTCCTTCATCCTTCACTTAGGATGAATTAATGTCTCATACACAGAGTCCCAGAAGACTGAGTATGAATTTGAGGATGCTGCAAAAGAAGTTCCCAGACTCAATTGGTTCTACTCACAAGCATTATCAAGGAGGGAGAGTACATGTCCAGTTCTGAGGAACTCTGAACAAATGGCCACCCTCATAGTGCAACCGACCCAATTGTTCTATTGAACTGATGTTTACAATCTTTTAAAACAAACACAGAAATTGACCCTCCTGGTCTTAAAGCTTTAAAGTGATCTTTGTCTTATGTGAGTACCTTTCTCAGGAAACTGGCCCTCAGGCCTCCCAGATAGTATCAAGGGACTGAAACTCAGCAGATCACAACATCCAGACAAGGAGAAGCCAGACCCCTTGTCCCTCATGATTTACTTATTCCTTCTGATTTCCTGTTTACCTGCATGTAGTTACATTCCTTCCCCACTATATAAATGCCAATTTTAGTTGGTCAGGAAGATGGATTTGAGAGTGATCTCCTATCTCATAGGGAGCAGCAACTGATGATTGCCTTCTTCCCTGGCAATACTCGTTGTCTCAGTGATCGTCTTTCTGTGTGGTGAGCAGCAGACCTAGACCAAATATCTGGTGTTTTAGTAACAGATTTTGGTTCCTTGACTGGGAACATGTTGCTTGTAGCTTGACTGCTGTGGGACAGGAGATTCAGAAGCCCTCTTAAGCAGCTACCTAACCCTTTTTTGGCTGGAGGTGGGTTTTGGTCTCTTTCTCGTCCTACCACTCCCATCCCCAGCCATGTTCCTGATTGCCTAGCAAGAACAGCCTTTGGAATTTGTCATCTGTATCTGATCCGGTGAGTGTCACTTGTGGGTACCAGACAGTAGGATCTGCTTCTCTCCATATGGGAAATTCTGAAGAAATTTCCATTTGCAGGTTGAACAAACCCCCCAATTGAGATAGGAAAGCACCTCAACTGTTTCAGTTTGGACCCTCTTGGGGCTTGTTGGTTACTGCAGCAGTTGGATTGTGTTTTGGTGATTGTTTATGTGTCAATATAGTCAAGGGAACTCAGAATTGGATAAACTGATAATATTTTATAATACTGTTTGGCTTCATATTCTTTGCAATCTGGAGAAGTATGACCTCTCCATGGGTCTCGTTTTGCTGTCAAATGAGAAAGTGGATAGAATTTTGTCTCTTCTGTCTTTTATGCTGCTCTTCAAAACAGGGTGGGGCCTGATTAACACAAGATGCTCTTCTGTGGTGGTGTTCGGCCCCAGTGTTCTTTGGAGTCTTGGGAAGTTTGGCCTTTAAAAATCAAACTGCCATGGAAACTACTTCACCCAAAAATTTGGTTCACAGCTTTCTTTGGATTACCTGTGGAGGCAAAGATTAGCCATGTGAGCATGTTCATTGACTGGTGAGTTTGTGTTGTTATCTCATGGCTAGAGTTCCAAGGTAAAAGCTATTGGATCTTTGTGGGTGTATACATATTTAGATGTATTTTTGTTTGTGTACATTTCCTATATGTAGTGACTACCAAACTAGCTTAAAAAAAAAAGTACTCACAAATTCAGTAAAAAAGTCCAGGCAATTTTCAAGACTTTAAAATTGTTGATAAGATAAAAATAGGAATGTTTTCAGAATCATCAGTATACATACATGGTTTTAGATTTGTCTCTGCTAGCTATTTTGACGTGTGAGGGTTTGGCATAGAAGGTTATAAAACTGTAAACCCAGCCAAAACAAAATGACCTTTGTGTGACTTTTTTTTTTTTTTGATAAGTAAGACTAATTTAATGTTGTTGGCTTATTGAAACAACAGAATCTTTTGTGCTATTGATGAAAATACCCAGGTAGTTAAATTTCAGGTTCTTACTTAGGTGAACATCTGATACTCACTAACAAGGCTATAAAATGGCTAACAAGGAAATGATGACCAGCTTTGTCTAATATGTCAGTTCTCTTATGTAATCTAGATAAGCTGCTAAATATGAATGATATGTAAATGGAATAAATGCAATTTAAATTTTTAAAATTATTTTTGATGCTCCTTGGATATCTGGATCATTTTCAAAATTGTGGAATGCTCTTATATATAAAATGCTAATATCTGATGGTTCAGGATTTCTTGCTTCCTACATTTTTATGGAAAATTTAAGGTTACTAAGAATAAGAATTGTAGATAATGTATAATTTTGTATGTAAAATGTGCCAAAAAGATGTGTTCTTATTGAGAAAAAGACTAATTTTGTCTATTTCAAAAGTTATCTAAATATTAAATTATGGACTTGGAAAAGTCATTTATGAAATAAGGTAAAAAGGAACCAGTAAGTAGGGGAAAGAGATGTGAAGAAAGTGATAAATATGCAGATGTATTTTTTGTATATACGATTATTTAAAAAGGAAAATAATTGTGTATGAGAAACTTGTATGGTAAATTTTTGTCCTAAAGTAAAATGACTGATTACTTAAAATAAAGAGAAAATTTAGGACCAAACAGAAAGTCCAAGCATGCTATAGATGGTGTGTGTAAGGCATATGTACTTTTTCTTTTCTGTTTTTCTGTGTGTCTATCTTCATGCACATACAGAGAAAATAGAAAATTGCAAATGTTTAAATAGTAAAATATCCTTTAAAAGCTGATAAAAAATTACAGAAATTTGCTAATTACCACTGTTCAAAGTTAAAACACTTAGTCTTGATAAAAGTAAAATAAATACTGTAAAGAAATAAACTGGCAATTTGGCAATTCTAATACAGTTAAGCATGAAGTCAGATTTAACATGGATACAAATTTCACATAAGTGCTTGCATTGCTTTGTTTCACACTCTCTCTGCTATTTCACATAGGTAGTACTAGCAGTGAAGTACTTACTGATCAGATGCCTGAGGTGAATTTTATAATTGCACAAAATGTATAGTGGTGTTGGTGGGCTTAAGGATATTAATTTGTATACCAGGAACAAAATATTCACCTTGTGCTTTTTTAAAGGCTCTGGGTAGTAGTGTAGCCTCCAAGGTAAAGTCACTAGGAGAAAATTTTGGGGTTCATTTCCTGTTTGTGCTTCTAATTTTCATTTATTTACTGTTTGTTCTTCTTTAAATTTTACATATACATATATAAATTTTACATATACATCTTTATGTATATTATTATATGTGTATATATGTATATGTAAACTTTACATATATATAAAACCATTAATGTTTTTTACTGTCTAATGGAATGCTTGTATTTGGTTCTATGAATAGTCATTTTGTTTCCTATGCATTTCAGATAATTACTTGTTCTATTTAATGTAAAATTCTTAAGCTATCTTTCAAGCCTCCAAAAATGATAGAGTATACCAGTCATTTAAAATTGGATTGATATTACTTAGCTCTCATAATTAAGAGAGCTATATGAGCTTTGAGATTTCTGACCAAAAAATTAAACACTTATTTTTACAAATTTTAAGCAGGGATGATACATTATTTATTTTGCTATTCTGAAATGTAAATGAGAGTAGAAATGTTTAAATGGGGTTTATTTCCAAGGTAATTCAATTCAATTGAAATTTAATTGGAAAAAATCTTTTTAGGTAATGAGAAAAACTGTGGTATGGGCACAAAGTTCTAATATACCCATGAAAGCTTAAAGGAAAGGATCTTTTCCTTTAGGTAATGAGGAAAAACATGATATGGCTACAAGGTTCTGATGTTCAGGAACGGTTGGCCTTGTTCTTAAGAAAATAACATAATTTATATTATATATATGTTTATATGTATATTCTATTAAGGGAGGAGACCACTCCTCATATTGTCTTATGCCCAATTTCTGCCTCTAAAGAAAGAAAGAAGTAAAAACTAAAAGGCAGAAATGAAATCCACAGGCAGACAGCCTGGCGCCACACTCTGGGCCTGGTAGTTAAAGATCGATCTCTGACCTAACTGGTTCTGTTATCTACAGATTACAGACATTGTATAGGAGTGCACTGTGAAAATCCCTATCTTGTTTTGTTCCCATCTAATTACCGGTGCATGCAGCCCCCAGTCACGTACCCCCTGCTTGCTCAATCAATCACGACCCTCTCACACGCACTCCCTTAGAGCTGTGAGCCCTTAAAAGGGACAGGAATTGCTCACTCGGGGAGCTCGGCTCTTGAGACAGAAGTCTTGCCGATGCCCCCAGCCGAATAAACCCCTTCCTTCTCTAACTCTGCGTCTGAGGAGTTTTGTCTGCCGCTCGTCCTGCTACAATATTATTATATAAAATAATATAATTTATATTATGATACATAGTTATAATAATAACTGGAATTTCTTTCAAACTACTTTACTTGTGTCTACCATTATTAAAATTAAGTGAGATTCACTTGGATTAAATTATAATTTAAAAATTGAGACTTACTAATGATTTTTATCCTGAGTCTTTTATCACAGATGGGACTTCGTGTGTGCACTTATGTAAACAAAATACATACAAGTGTTGCACTGGTTTGAAACTTCTACTGGTAAAAATAAACTAAGAAGTTTTCAATACAGTATCTGGAAACCAATCTTGGAATTGTTTGATACCAGTAGCTGTAAAGAAAGTATTGGGTGCTTTTTCTTACTGTGTTTCCATTTTGTTGTGTAGTATTTAAGCAAAAGTAGGCTATTTATCCTCATACTGAATTTCCAGAACTGGTATTTGCATTTACCATTTTTTATGAAAAGAAAATTTAATTGTCTTACTTTAATAGGATGGGAATGGTGGGTCATGCCTGTAGTCCCAGCACTTTGAGTGACTGAGGCGGGTGGATTGCTTGAGCTCAGGAGTTCAAGACCAGCCTGGTCAACATGGCAAAACTCTCTCTCTACAAAAATTACAAAAATTAGCTGTGTGTGGTAATGCACACCTATAGTCCCAGCTACTCCAGAGTATGGGGTGTGAGGATGGCTTTAGCCCAAGAGGAAGAGATTGCAGTGAGTCTAGATTGTGCCACTGTATTCCAGCCTGGGTTACAGAGCCAGACTCTATCTAAAATAAGTTTGGTATATAACCCATCATAGTTTTGATGCTTTTGGTCACAGCTCTGTCACAGAATGCTAGCAATTGGACATGTGTAAGAAGTAACCTAACCACTTTAGTACAGTGTTTTGAAGTGTGCAGGCAGTAACTACTAGGCACCAAATGACAGTGTTTTAATTCGCAATGTGTTAGACAGAATAATAGGACTTTCTGCAGTGTAAATGTCTAATCCTTATGCTGTTAAGTTATAGGACTTCACTCCTGGGTCTGAAAAAGGCAAAGACTCCAGCAAAATCTTGAATATTGACATTCTAAGCCTCGTTTGTAGACTCAGGAGAAAGTGACAATCAAAATGTACTGTTTTCATGAGACACAGGGCCAGAAATTAAAATCATTTAATCCTTCTAGGCTCATAGAAGAGGTGGGTATGTGAGATTGTAAGGGCTGATTCTGAGGGACAAAATTAATTATGTAAGTTATTTTGTGGTGGTTGTTTGCCATCTTATGTAGACCTTAAAAGCAGCTCACCATTCAATACCAGTGCTAAAGACACAACTCTGCTTCGGGGCCTGGAGAGCTGGGCCTCCCAAGCCAGAGGGAGGTCTCTTCAATGGCAAGGGAAATTCCTCTGAATCACAAGCAATTCTGTAACCGTAGGGGCTTTTAGTTTGGGGCTTTATGTTACTTAAAAGGTTTTAAGGGTTCAAGAATATCTGTCCACCTGCATTCGTGTCTGGTCTAGAATGTTTAATTGGCTATAAGTCTTTTGATTTAAGTCCCTTTGCTGCAGCGTCCCACCAAAAGACAGGATGGACCTGCAACAGGTACCCATACCAACCCAGAAATGGTATGGGGCAAAATACAATCCTAAGCCCTCTACCAACTGAACACACCCACTTGTGGCCAAGGGACCCCTGATGCCAAAAGACAAATCTTACCTGGGAAAAGGTCTTGTCCCATTCCCTGCTGAGGATACAGGTAGCCTTCAGAAGTGGGTTGGCTTCAGCCCATTTAAAATCTTGTACAGAAGATCATTTCTCCAAATCCCTAAACTCCCTGACACTTGAGGACCTTTTTCTTCCCTTGAAACACAAGCTAGATCATACATAAAAAATTAGGAAATGTAACTACTGTCTCCGAGTTTGCTTCCAACAGGTTCCAGTTTCCTACCAATGTGCCACTTCACTCTTTGAAACTGGGGGACCAAGTCTTGCTGAAGTCCTGGATATCCCACCAGGCTGAAGACCAACTGCATCCACCAGAGGTCAGCTCTGTTAAAGGTGCTGCTGACCACCCACTCATCTGTCAAGTTAGCTGATGTTGGGCTGTGGATTAATCACACTTGGGTAAAACCAGTCTCTCTGGGGTTCCCTCCCGGGGAAATACTCATGGTTTTGTGAACCCTCAGATGGCTTTAAGTTAATATTCATAGCTCAGCCAAAGACCCTAGATAAGAAATCAAAATGGGAACATATAGTGTTCAGGATTATTCTCTTAGATTCCCCAGGGGATTCAGTCTATATCCTTTGGTATTTTTAATTTCAAGTTATCTATGTTATTAATCATCCTAGTCAATGTGGCTTAAAATGTTCTAAAATCAGTAATAAAAGTACCCAGGTTACAGTGTTCAACAAGACACATGCCAACCAGGCACCTGGGAGTACTTTCAATTACAGGGGTGACATTTTTATTCATCAATATTATTCCCTGATGCCCCTTCTGAGCATGAAGCAGTCAAAAAGAACTATGACCAGATTTATCATGATTGAGGGATTGATACATTGAAAGGAGGTGCTGAAACCAACCCAATTGTCTTATAGAACTGATGTTTACAGTCTTAAAGCTTGCAACTTGCATTTGTCTTATCTGAGTTCCTTCCTCAAACCACTGATCCTCAGGCCTTTCAGGTAGTATCAAGGGACTAAAACTCACCAGATCACTATATCCAGACAAGGACAAGACAGACCCTTCATCCCTCATGATTTATTTACTCATCCCTAATTCTTGTTTACCCAGGTGTAGTTACATTCCTTCCCCACTATATAATATTGAGCTATGGATTAACCATACTTTGGTTAAACCAATCTCTCTGGCATTCCCTTCAAGGGAAATAGTCATGTTCTTGTAAACTCTCAAATGGCTTTAAGCTAATATTCAAAGGCCAACCAAAGACCCTAGATAGGAAATCATAATTTTAATCAGTCAGAGAGATGGATTTGAGACTGATCTTCTATCTCCTAAGTTGCAGCACGTGATCAATACCTTCTTTCCGGGCAATCCTCATTGTCTCAGTGATTGGCATTCTGTGTAGTGAACAGCAGGACCTAGACCAAATCCCTGGTGTTCAGTTACAGCACCAGCTGGAATGGTCAAGTCATCACACATGACAAACACAGACACACACACACACACTCACACACAAGTAGGTCACAAAAGTTGATAATTCTGCTATTCCAGGAAGTTCTGTCAAAGAGTCCTAGATTTCCAGGGGTTTCCAAGATCTGAAGTTATTGATACAACATATTTATGCAATCTTTGTTTTGTGAAAGAGTCTTTATGCCACCTCTCATTATCTACACCTACTCTTCAGTACTCTCCAACAGAAATTTTCTATCTATGCTACATGGGTGCTTTTCTAGCAACAACAAGGCTACATATGACTACACCATCTGTTTGGCAGTATATGATTTATTAATTTTATCCCACATAAATATATTATTCTGTATGAATAACCCATGAAGGGAGGAAGGATCTTTGTTTTATTCCAAATAAAATTTGGATTTACTAGTAATTAATCCCAAGCAACCTCTGAATAGATTAGGCACTCAAAAATTTTTGTTGAATCACATAATCCAAGAATGGATGTATTATTTCACTAATAACATGCAAGTTGATACAAGCAATATCATAAAATGAGTTTTCCACAATGAGATAATTTTGGCTTTTCTATAAAAATTAAAAAGATAATTTTTTTGAGACAAAGTCTCATTTTTGTCACTCAAGCTGGAGTGCAATGGCATGATCTCAGCTCAGTGAAACTTTTGCCTGCTGGGTTCAAACTATTCTCCTGCCTCAGCCACCTGAGTAGCTGAGATTACAGGTACCTGCCACCACACCCAGCTAATTTTTGTATTTTTAGTAGAGACATGTTTTTACCATGTTGGCCAGACTGGTCTCAAACTCTTGACCTCAGGCAATCTGCCCTCCTTGGCTTCCCAAAGTGCTGGGATTACAGATGTGAGCCACTGCACCCAGTCAAAGATAATTTCTATTAAAGGCAGAAGTCCTTCTGTTAGTGTATGGTCATTTACATATTCAATATCTAAGTACTCAAAAGTCACAAATCATGTGCTTCTATAAGAAATTAATGAATTTGTAACAGGAGAAATGGAAATGCAGATAATATTAAGATGATACATTTTTCAGGAGGAACCAGAAGATGGTTCAAATTTCCCTGAAGGAGACAATCTATGTTTTGTCCTCTTATCATTTAAATTGTTAAATAGGGTGAATAGTATCTATCAATATCTGAAACTTTAATTTGTAGAGTTCATGGAATAAGAGTGATCTTTTTCTTCCCTGGCTTTATATTGGGTAATCTTATATTTATTGACAGACCCCATAGAAAATACCTTACCTGAGTAATTTTGATATAGACAGGAGGCAGGGAAATACTAGGCAGAATAGAGTGGGGTCCCTGGCGAAGTCCCACCCTCAAGCCTGGACCCATGGCCCTAAGTGAGAACATGTATTTCTGTTTTCCCATCCAAATGTTGCCTCTTCCAAAACCACCCAGGAACACTCTAATCCCCATCCTGTACCTGTAAAAACCCCAGGCTCTACTGGCAAAGTAGCAGAGAAGGAGAGAAAGGAAGAAGCAGCTGGACGTTGGAGACAAGCAGCTTGAAATCAGAGGGATGACTTAACAGCGGGACCTTGGAGAAGCGTTTGGCCGGGGATGATCCAACTCCAGAGTAAGACCAATTTCCAACTCCATCCCCTTTTTATCTCCCCATCCCACTGGGAACCACGTTCACTGGCAATAAAATCCTCTGTATTTACCATCTTCAATTCATTCACGCAAACTGATTCCTCCTGGACACTGGACAAAAACCCAGGTGCAGGTGCAAGAGGCTGTCACACTGACCCTCCACTGAGCTGTCTAACACCTAAGCCATCCACAAATGGCCAGACTGGAAAAGCACATTCTAACACACACCCTCTAGGGCTTGGGGGGTTGGGGACAACCCCTAGATGCTGCTGTGGGTCCACAGGGAGTTCTAAATGGACCTGTATTTAATAAACATATTTATAAACTAGTAAACAGCAATGAATAGAAAGCAATTAGGGCAACCCTGGACTCCTATAGTTCCTTTAACTTTCCAGGGAGTACATAGGATATTTTAAACAATGAACTCAATTTTCATCTACCCTATGCCGTGGGAACATGTGCTGGGCTCTGGGATACCAAGGACTTATGTCAAATCCTCATTTTTTTTCTTCTCTACCTGATATTCAGGGTATACTTGTCTTAGAAACAAAGAAAATAAATGACAATTTATCACTTGGAGAAGGACTTTCATTTAGGATTTCTAATGGTAGCTCGTTTCAAAATAAGTGACATGAAAATTCTGTCTCTACTTGTTTCAAATCACATCTTAAAGTAAACTCTGGATATTAGACAACTGTGATAATGAACATACATTCAAAAGAGGGGGGAAAAAAACAACTAGAGATGGGAATAATATGTACTTCTAAATGTGTCATATAAATATACTACATATGTTATGCATATGTGAGTCAGCACACTAATAATTTTCTAATGAATTTATATTCAGATGAAAAGAATTCAGACCAGACCCTGAAGCAATATGAAAAGGAAAAAAAAGCCATACATGCTAATTCTAGGTCTGCCATGTAAAGCAAATATCAAATTACCTGAGATTCAATACTTTTATTTATAAGATATGAGAAATAACACCTAACTCAAATTGGGATATCAAATGAGATGAGACATGTGGATGCTTTTGAAATGCGTATGCAATCAAGAGTGACACAGATTATAAAAAAGATAAAAAAGAATAGAAGGAGAAGAAAAAGAAGAAAAAAAATCTAGGAAAACCATTGTTCTCAGTGTCATGGTCTCCAATTTCTTCATAATATATCATTTTTCCCTGGCCATCAAGACCATGAAATTAGTCAATCATAGTTTTCAGGGAATTTCATGAATTGTACTTTTAGAGAAGTCCCAAAAGCTTGAGATTCAGGGGCTTCTATGGTGTAAGTTTAAATGTCTTGACTTTAAGAAAAAAGCCAAGGTGGTTCAGACTGCACTCTGTAGAAAATACAATTTTTAGTAAACTGAAAAAAAAAATCATTCCTTAAATAATTAAGAATGTCTGCAATAAATTACACAATGAATCCCAAGTCATTAAGATGAATTTTAATAATCCAATTGCATTTTATCATCAAGGAATGTCAATATTGTACAATCAGAATATTTAATCAGCAGAAGAAACAAAATTACCCTAAATGATAATCTCATTAGTGCCTATGAAGTAGTCAATAAAAAGAAGCTCTTCTGTTTAACATTTATACAGTTTTCTGATCCTCATTGTCCAATTCAGAAACTTGCATCATTAATTCAAGTCAAGTGATCAATACGCTTTTCAAATGTAAAGAAGATAATCAACTGTAGCTGATTCTTGCATTTTTAAAAATGACAATGTCAAAATATGCCAATATTTACAGAAGTGACTAGAAGAGTTTGCTATATAAGTTTCTTTATATACATCGTCCCTAATGTATTTCATTACTATTTGTCTCCTCAGTCCGTACAGAGATACACAGAACTAGTTGAAGTGCACTTGTTGAAAGACAAAAATGCCAAAATGAATGAGCTTTATTGAACCTTCGCTGAATAGATTGTTTTAGATGTTCAGATGCTATTTTCTTATATAGGTGAAAGTACACACCTATATCAGCAAAGCATTTAAAAAATAAATTCTGTAGGACACTGCCTGCTATAAAGGGCAGAATGATACCTAGACTTTCAAAACACATAACATAGAGTCTAAGATCAGGCCACCTCCTAGTTTAGCGTACTTCCCTGGCCATTCAACCACCCAAGAGAACAAGTTGCAGAGAGCATAGGAAGTTGAAGACCCGGTTGTCACCTCCCTGTTTCTGTCATTGCATTTTTTGTTTGTTTGTTTTTTCAGAGTCATTCTTTCCCCAGTCCACGCCATGACAGTGATCCTCATGCAGGCTCATTTCTGAAAGACTCAGGACTCCTGTAATGGGTGACATTTGAGATTCCTTGTCTTATAAGATTCAAAGATTCTTTCGATGATGAGACACAACACAAGGACATTCAGAGTACTGGTCTCTCCAAAAGTTCTGGCCTCCCAGCCAAATGAAACATTTTCTGGGAAACCTATGATATTTCTTAAGTACCATCAAATGATTACCCTGTATGTTTTATTTCAGTAATCATTAAAATTTTAGACAAAATTTACTTAAACATTCTTTTGCTCGTAAGGTGTACTGAAAGTGTCTGGCAATTTAATTTAATTTACTAAAATAATAAACCTTATTTAGATATATTATTAATTACTGACATCTCAGCTGTTCGTTTGCATTGTAAAGTGTGCCACGCTTTCACCATTCTTTAGTTATTTTCCATTAATCTATACAGCAATCTCATTAGGTAGTTTTATTGTTTTCCCTCAATCACTTGAGAAAATTAAATGTAGAACTCTAGGAACGTTGGTAAAATATTTTATTTGCAAAGTCTAGAAATTTAAATTCTATTTTTGTTTTATTTTTTAAATAAGTTACTGTTTTTTATTCTTACTGTTTTATTTTTACCAAAGTACTTAGATGTGGACATGGATAGAGGTATTCCACTTCTATTTTCTTTTCTGGAAAAAGCTGGAGGAAAGTTTGTATATATGTGTGTGACATTAGCAATATTCCCTAATGTTTGGTTATAGTTTCTAATTCTAATTTATCTGAGCATCAGAGGTCACCGAAGCAGTCTGAAATATATGAGTAGGAATTAAAGCAAAACAACTGTAGAACCTACTAAATAAATCTATGATAAAGCAATTTATTTATAGGATAAATATTAATCAATTAAAATTGCTTTTTTGATTATTTATGTGAAAGAAGTTAGTATAGATAGTATTAAGACCTCTAATAACTTCCTAGTAGGCAGACACATTTCTCTCAGGCAAGACAGAAACAGGCTGTCTTTTTCAGAGCTCTTCAAGGTCATATGTCTGAGGGGACCGTTTTGTCTGGTTCAGGTCTAGATTCACTTGGCTGCTCTCACTTCTCACTAGGTGAGAAGTGATAGGAGTGGGATGGATAGCTCAGTGCATTCTTCCAAGGTCAAACTTTCCCTAGGTCTTCATCCCAAAAATCGACACCAATTTTAAGATTATTAGAATTTTAGTAGCTATGTAAAATTAGAGGTTATGTAACTTTTCTTGTTTCATTTTCTGGTTCTTCCAATTCAAAGTTTGTGTAACTTTAAACATACGGCCATGCACATGTAACAGTGTTTTGGTCAATGATAGACAGCATGTGTGACAGAGGTCCCGTAAGATTATAATGCCATATTTTTACTGTACCTTTTCTGTTTTTAGATACTCAAATATTTACCATTGTGTTACAACTGTCTATGGTATTCAGTAAAGAAACATGCTGTATGGGTTTGTCACCTAGGAGCAATAGGCTATATCATATAGCCTAGCTGTGTAGTAGGCTATACCACCTAGATTTTTGTAAGTACACTCCATGACATTCTCATAACAACAAAATTGGATGTAGATGCATTTCTCAGAATGTATCTCCATTGTTTAGCAACATATGACTACACAAATTTCATTTCGTTCTTAAATTTATAGCTACACATCTACAAAATTCTTAAGTTCAAGTGTATGTATGTGCCTAGGTACAACATACATAAGTACTTGACACACATGTAAACATATACATATAGTGCTCCAAAACATAGCTTTAACTAGGTATACATACTTATATTTTTTTGAGACAGGGTCTCGCTCTGTTGCCCAGGCTGTAGTGCAGTGGCATAATCACGACTCACTGCAGCCTTGACCTCCGGATCTCAGATGATCCTCCCATCTCAACCTCCCAGGCAGCTGGGACTACAGGTGCATGCCACCATTCCTGGCTAATTTTTAAAATCTTTTGTAGAGACCTGGTTTTGTCATATTGTCCAGGCTGGTCTTGAACTCATAGGCTCAATTGATCTGCCTCCCTTGGCCTTCCAAAGTGTTGAGGTTATAGTAGTGAGCCACCATGGCTGGCCCTTAATATTTGTTTTGTTTGTTGAGATGGATATATGCTAGCAATTTTTTAAATATACAAAATGACTAGATGGAAAAATGATACATTTGAAATGGGTGTGGATTAATGTAAACAATATGATTTCATGACACTTTTAAGGACACGTAATACATTTTACTGTTACAGCTAATTTCCTTTAGTATCCAAGTAGTGTGAATTATGTTATTTGTAAAAAACACATATTAATTTTATTTCTGAGAAATACATAAAATTAGAGAAATACCATGCTAAATTAAGGTGACGAACATGTGTTTTTCCTTTACAGGGCATTTGATAGCATTTAGGCTTTTTATAATTAAATATTTCTTAGAAAAATCTACCATAGAAAAAATGGCATTGAAATTAAATTCAGAGAAAACTCTTAACTTTATCTAATATTAAAGACTGTAGTTTGAGCCAAGTGAAGAAGGAACTGCATAAAAATTTCTATACTATATGAAATAGAGAGAAGTACACATTAAATATTAGTGCAATGAAACATCATTAGAATGTGATTACTGTCAGTGCAAATGGTGGCTATTCAAAGATGACAGGGTTTCTTGTGGGCATTTACACAGAGTTTTAATCTTGTATGTGTATGACTCCATAGAACAGGCAGAGTAAAGGAAAGGGAAACTGAAATAGATATTGCCAAAAAGAAATAGAAAAGATTAGGTCTGTAATAATTCAATAACTTCCCCACACTCAAATAAGCAAGCAAAGTAAACTAAAAGTAACCAGCAAAAACCTGGTCATACTGATTATTCCATTGTTATTTTCCAAACACGTAGGTCCCACACTTTTCTTATTATAAAACAATAGAAATTATTTCCATTGTGTTACTAAAATAAGGTTAAATTTCCCTAAAAATAATAAAACTCTAGAAAAGCTGTAACATATCCCTGTACTATTATAGCCTATTTTTTTTTTCATTTATATAAGTAAAGCTTAATAGGAATGTTTCAAGGAGGACTTTGAATATAATTTCAAATTGTTTCTCAAAAGTTTAAATATAATTATCTTAACAATTCCCTGATCTTTGCCCTTGAATGAAGTCTTATATACTCTCCAATTGATTTAAATTTGTTTTCCCCCAAATGAAGTCGTTTATACCAAGAGGTTGAAAAAAATGCTCACAAATCAAGTTAGAGCCCTATTTAATACGCTAATAAAAAATGTTGAGCTATGTAAGGACTAGCAGACGATAAATGCTCCCTTGCAAACATTAGTTCAAGGCACTGCTAATGAGTTCACCTCTATTATCTTTCAGACTGCAGCTCCATTAGCGTGTTGTAATACTAAAGATAATTAGTGCAGTCTTGTCAACTTGATTTTTGCTAACATTATGGCTTTTATTTTATGCTATATTTTTTAAGGGTCCTTCTGAGAGTCTGTGGATCACTTTGTTGGCCAGGGAGAAGCTATTTGTTCTGGCCTAACAAAAGCAGAGTTTAATTTGGAAGCATTCTGCCATTTATTGTGTACTCCAGACTACAATTTTGATGTTGGTCTCTAAATGCTAAGATTTGTCAGATTCAATTTCTCTGTTCTAATTTCCTATCAGAGAAATGTGATACCAGGCGCGGATCCAATTTCCCTTTTCTATTAGCATTTATATTGACAGAGTTAATGATTTTATTATCATCTTGACTTGTTGCTAAACAGCAGACATCATATCCCGCCTTGTAGAAGGTTACATATATATATATTATAAACTCAATTGTCCCAGGGGGGAATGAAACTCATTTTATTAAGTTTATCTTAAGGTGGCCAAGTTAAGTGTTAGGTAAGAAATCGGAAGAACATTAGGAAAATGATAGTATTCCCAAATAAGAAGTAAGATGAATATTATTTCTATGTGAATAATATGTCCAAGTGGATAGGCTGGCAAAGATTCTGTAAGACTCTCCCAGTAGGTTGAAATGTAATGCCTGTGATTGCTGATACTGCTCTGGAAATGGAATGTTTGAGGAAGTGTAAATCCTGTGTATTTGTATTATTTAAGAAATATTCTAGTGGCTCCATAGCTCAGGGGTTAGAGAACTGGTCTTGTAGGTAGAAATATTCTAATGGGACTATGACTCATTTTAGGATTTGAAACAAAATTAAAAATATCAAGAGGCAGTATACTTTTGCATTTATTTCTTACCTTCTGGAACTGAAATTCCTCAATAACTAAGCTATTCCTCTAATTTAGCTGGTTTTTACATATTAACTTATTTCCAAAATATTCAAATTGGGGTGAGTTTTAAATCCCTATTCATGAATAACTTACCCATTAGTTAAGTGCAAATAAATTTATAGTACAGTTTTATGAAAAAAAATCCCATGATGTGGTACTTCTGTTTAATGTGTTTGGTTTTTTTTTTTTTTCCAGGTTATTACCACATACCTCTTTATGGTTCTTTCCTTAAGATTTCATAGAGGCATCAGTGTTCCCAGCGCATACAGTAGTCATATATAAGAAGCTCTTACATCAAGATAAAGGCAGAATATTTTACTGTAAAATTTTATTTTCCTTTTTATCTAATTAATTGAAAAATATATTTAAATATATTTCTCCACGATTTGTAGGAATGAAACATTTAAAAAGAGACTGGGTTTTGTGTGTGTGTTCAAATCAGTGTAAGAATAATCATTTTCTTGCCGCAAGTAAAGTGAAATGGGAATATATTAATGGAATGCAATTAAATATATTTAGTATCCAAATACTGTCTATATGCAAATTACATGTCAACATTTTAAAAATTATATTCACCCTCTGAGACACATATGACTAACATGATTTCAGAGTGCTGAACCAAATTAATCACTCCAGATATTTTTAAATGAATTTCTAAAGACATTGAAAAGCAGAGTCGTGTTTTTTCGCATTCATGGCTTATAATTTAAAATTAAAATAACAGAATAGAGTTGGCAGAAATAAATATAACAAGGAAGATATTAGCTGAGCAGATAGTAATTTTGTGGGGGGCTGGGGAGAGACAGATTGAGAAAGGGAAAGAGAAGGAGAAGGAGAAAAAGAGAAAGAAAGATAAATAGAGAGAAAGCAGATAAAGAGAAAGAAAGGGCTTTTATGCATATTATAAAGGTGGCTCTCTTAAGTAAAAAAGAAAACCAATAATTCAGATATTACATATTGGATGAACTGTCCCTAATCAGGAAGATCAAATGCTCCAAATTGTCTGTTGCATACAGAGATGGTGTAGGTTAAAGGGCTCATGGCTAGGAGTCAGAAGATGCAGACTCTAGTTCAGTCTCTTGTTTCAATATGTTAATTATTCTGAAATGAACAGCACAACACACTCAGAAAACTTGGGTTTCAACATAGCCCACCTCTGTGTCCTTAACCTATTTGAAAGCCACTTTTCTTATCTGCAAAGCTGTAATAGTAACATGTGCACAGTATTGAGGGAGAATCAAACATGAAATTACAGTGCAAATTATAATGTGCTACACAAATGTGTTAGTGGTAATACTGGCATTAAATAAAATTAATGTGTATTGATACTCATTCTCATATTCAGGTTATTATATCTTTAAAATTCACTTGCCATGCATTGATATCCACATCATTATATTCCATTTAGCAGAAATGAGGAGTTTAGTGGGTGGGTAAAATGATACACCTATTTGGTGTTTGATCCTACCTGACAGTAGTGTGTCTTGGAAGAATGTCAGCTAGCTTAGAATTTTTCATTTGAATAGTCCTTCAGTTTGGATGGCCATTCTTTTAGTCATGTGTAAGTAAGAAACAAGAGGGTTATTGCATCCGCATGAAAAAGATACAGAATGAAAAAGAATACACATTAAAAAAACCTTTTAATTATTTCACAGGCGTTGAGTAGAGCTAAAAGAGATTCTTGTTTTACCACTTGGGCACAAGAGATTATCTTTGAGAAAGAACCGTTTAGGTAATCTATTACGTATTCAGAAAGTGGTATTGAAGCCACTCAGGAAGGAAATTATTCCTACCTGCTGGGGTCCAGGGGAAATGTGGACTGAGACTTAGAAGGCCTCTGCTGTGATTTGAATTTGTTCCTCCAAAGTTCATGTGTTAAAAGCTTGGCTGCCATTGTGGCAGTGTTGAGAAGTGGGGCCTTTGGTAAGCAATTGGGTCATGAGGGTTCTGCCATCATGAATGGATTAATGCCATTGTCACTGGAGTGGGTTAGTTTTTGCAGGAGTGACTTGTGTAAAAGCAATCTTTCTCACATGCAGTTTTTTTGCCCTCCTGCTTTCCACCTTCCTGTCATGCCAGATTCCAGTACCATGCTCTTGAACTTCCCAGACCCCAGAAACATGAATCAAATAAAATTATTTTCCTTATAAATGACCCTATCTATGATATTCTGTAACAGCAACAGAAAAGGAACTAAGACAGCCCCTCTTTAGACCTGTAAGCCTCCGTCCACAAGAGTCAAGGGAAGCCTCTTAGATATAATATTGGCCCTTCTCTAGTTATCATTTTTCACTGCTCTTAAATGTTTCTACAAGAATCTTGGCCTTGCCTCTTCTCTCTAACTTGAGACAAACAGAAGTAATACCAACATGCCTTTATACTGATTATGCCAGTGACCATGAGAATCCCCAGACTCCCAGGGCATTCTCCTCTTCTATTGAAGACTGTGCACAATCCCAATTTTCTCTCTATCTCTTAGCCATCTCCAACTTCTGAAAACTTTCCACTGAGTCCTTTGGAACACATAGTTCATTACTCAGGGAAAACAGAAACCTTCCTATATATTAAACCTTTTTCTGAGTGCTCCCTTTACCTCTGACTCTAACATAAATTCAAGTCTTCCTTGAGGATACTGCTTTCCCACAGTCATCTCTCCATACCACCAGCCTAAATCTGGTTGAGCATCCTCCTCCTCTGAATTGTTATTTCTAGACTATTCTTGCTCCCACTTCCCTAAGCCTCCTTAATTTTGAATTTCATGTATCAGGTTATGGTATCCATTATCTTCTTTGTTGCAATATTACACCTACCACTGGGTTATAATCTCCCCTTTCCAATCCAGTTGCATCCTATATCTTGAAAGCTTTTGCTTCTGATTTTCCATCACTCTGAAATCATGTATTTGTGATTTTGGAGTCCACATGGCTGACACTTCCAAAACACTGACTTCTCAGTTCCCTGAACTTCGTGTTTATCTCACCTAAACTTTCACTCCTTGTGAAGGTTGGAAAGTCCAAGAACAAGGCTGATCTGGTATCTGGCGAAGGCCTGTTTCTCGGTTCATAGATGGCACCTTCTCGCTATACCCTCACATGGTAGAAGTGCAAGGCAGTTTTCTGCGGTCTCTTCTGTAATGACACCAGTCTCATTCATGAAGGCTCTATACTCATTACCTCTGAAAGACCCTACCTCCTAATACCATCACACTGGTAATTATGTTTCTATTATGAATTTTGGGGGTCACAAACATTTAGACTATGCCGTTAGATGTATAAATAATGTATTCCTGTTTATTGCTGAATAGTAGTTCATTGTGTAGATGTTCCACAATTTGTTGATTCTCCTGGGATGAACATTTGCATTGTTTCTAGATTCACCTAATATAAACCTACATGTTCCTTTAAACATGTCTTTTTAAGTCTTTGTATGGACATAAGTTTTCAAGTATCTTGGGTTAATGAGTGAAATGGTTGGTTCATATGGTCAATTCATATCTGGCGTTTAAAGAAAACACTAAACGGTTTTCCAAAGTCGTTATACCACTTTATATTCCCACCAGTAAGTTTTGAGAGATCCAGTTGCTACTCATCCTCACAAAGACTTGGTCTGATCAGTATTTATCGTTTTAGATATTCTATATAGGTGGGGAGTGGCATCTCACTGGGGTTCATATACATCTCCCTAATGAGTAATGATGCTAACTCTTGTTCATGTGCTAATTTGCCACCCATGCATCTTCTTTGGTGAAGTGCATGATCAAATATTGTGCCTTTTTAAATTAAGATGTGTGTGATTTTTTTTTAGTTTTCAATATTGAGAAATCTTTACATATTCTAAATACAGGTCTTTTATTAGATATATTATTGGACAAACATTTTTCCCAGTCCTTAGTTTGTCCTCTTTTTCCCTCAAGAGTGGCTTCTGAACAGCAGCTGTTCTTGATTTTCATGAAAACCAATTTATCAGTTTTTGCTTTCATAGATTACACTTTTAGGGTTGTATCTAAAACATTCTTGCCTAATCCAAGCTTGTAAAGATTTTCTCCTAGAAGTTTCATAGTTTTAGGTTTTATATTTAAGTTTATATTTGGGTCTGGTGGTGCAAGATATACATCCAAGTTCATTTTTTGTGCACAGAATTATTATAATTGCTTTAATTGTTTTGTAGCATTCAAGAGTAAAGGCATCTGGGTCTGGAGATGTCTTTGTGAGAAGATTTTTAACCATAAATTTAATATTATTATAGGAATATCAAGATTATATATTTCTTTTTAAGTGAACTTTGGTAGTTTGTGTCCAAATTTGTTTCATCTAAGTTGTCAAATTTATTAGCATAAAGTTTTTTATGATAATCACTTATATTTTAAATAGCTGTAGAATAAGTAGTTATGTCACTGCTCTCATAAAAATTTATGTCTAATTTTTTCTGTTTTTGATTAGTCTGGCTACAGGTTCGTTTCATATATCTTCATGAAGAACTACCTTTTACTTTATTCATTATGTCTATTTTTCTTCTGATTTCAATTTCATTTATTTCCACTTTGATCTTTCATAATTCCCTTCTTCTTTTCTATCTTTAATTTCTCTTCATATTGAAGACTAGGGCTTCTTTTTCACTTATTTTTCTAATTTCTTAGCTGGAAGCTGAGGTCGTTAATTTTCAACCTTTCTTCTTTTCTAATATAGGCATTTATGGCTGTAAGTTTCCTCCTAAGTTCTGCTGCAGTTTTGTCCAACAAATTTTGGTATGCTGTCCTTTCATTTTCCTTTCATTCAAAATGATCTCTAATTTCCTTTTTGGTTTCTATTTCATCATTTGGGTTATTTGAGCGTGTTGTTTAATTTCCAAACATTTGGGAATTTTCTAGAAAGCTTTCTGTTATTGATTTCTAATTTAATTCCATGATAGAGAAAATACTTTGTATGATTGAAGCCTTTTAAACTTATGCAGACTTGTTTTATGACGTAGAATACTGTCTCTCCTGGCATGTGTTCTATGTACACTTGAAACATTATGTATTCTGCTGTTGTTGTATGGAATTCTCTATAAATGCCCCTTAGGTTAAGTTGGTTATTCGCTGATAATTGCTAGTTTTGTTCCATTTGTCTCATTTGTTCTTTGTTTTCTACTTCCTCTTTTTCTACTTTCCTTTGGATAAAATGACAATTTTATATTACCACTTTATCTCCTTTATTGACTTATTTGTGTTAACTTTTTGTTGTGCTATTTTAGTGGGCATATGTTAGAAATCTTTAACTTATCACAGTCTACCTTTGTGCAATTTACTATCATTTTACTTATTGTATAAACTTGGCTTTTTACTGGTGAGAAATCTGCTGTTGGACATCCTTACCTTTGTTTCTCTGAAAGTAATGTATCCTTTCTCTCTGGCTGCTTTTAAGATTTTCTGTTTGTCATTGATTTCAAACAATGTTATTATGATGTGCCTTGGTGAATTTTTCTTCATGTTTGGCATACTTGAGCTTTGGTTCACTGAACTTCTTGGTTCTATGAATTATCATGCATACCCAATTTGGAAATTTTTCGTCAAATAATAATTTCTGTCTCTCTTCTCTCTTTCTAGGACTTCAATTACATGTATACTAGTCCATTTGAAGTTGTCCCAGAGTTCACTGATGCTATGGTTTCTTTTTTTCACCCTTTCTCTGTGCCTCATTTTGAAAAACTTCTGTTGTTATTTCTTCAGGTTTAGGAATTTTTTTTCTTGCCATTTTTATCTGCTGTTAATCCCACACAGTGTAGTTTTCATCTCAGACCCTGTCATTTTCATCTTTAGAAGTTCTATTTGAGTCTTCTAAAAACAACTTCCTTGTCTCTTACTAATATGTTTAATATTTTTTCGGGTTTCTTGAATGTGTGAAATATTGCTATAAGAAATGTCTAAATATCCTTATCTACTAATTCTATTTTATTTCTGGACAGTTTGATTGATCATTCTCTTCATTATGATATATATTTTTCTGCTTCTTTGCCTGCCTTTTGGCTTTTGATTGGATGTCAGATATTATAAATCTTACCTTGTTGGGTGTCAAGTATTTTTGTATTCTCATATACAAATATCCTTGATTTTAAACCTGAGACTCAGTCACATTACTTGCAGAGTTTTATCCCCTTGAGTGACACTTTCAAGTTTTGTTAGATAGGACCAGGGAGGTATTTTGTCCAAGTCTTATTTTGTTCCATTATGTATGCAAACAACAATGCTCCTTAAATTGTAAGTTCCGACTTTCTGTCATGATAACAGGAATTATTCTCAACCTTTTATTTCCTGGGTGCTATTTTACTCAATTCTTTTAGGATTATGTTCTCTGGCCCTAAGTAGTGTTCTCACGTACATATGCTGATCAGTACTCAACTGAACACTCAGGGGACACTCAAGATTTCCAGAGTTCTGCACTGTGAGGGTCTCTGATCTTTGGTACTCTTTCCTGTTTACTCTATTCACTTCAGCTTCCATAGACCTCCAGCCCCTTCTCCTCAACTCAGAAAGAGAGAGAGAGCAGCTTCTGCCAGGGTTCCCATTCTCTGTAACATCACCTTGTAACTTTCTTCAGACAGTAAAATGGCAAAACAAACCTTGTTTATTTCTTATTCCCTGTCCTTTATTGTCTTCTGTCAAACGTCTTGAGAGGCATTTTTTTCATGTATTTTGTCAAGTTTTCAGTCTTGACTAGAAGCAGAAGTACCTCTCTTCATATATCTTTTAAATCTATTTCAATTAGCCTTTTGTCCCCAACACTTAACTAAAATATATCAAGGTTACCAATGACTTCCATATTAATAAATCTAATGGTCATTTTTTTCAGACTTAACATCTGTATTAAATATTTAGAAGATATCTCAAACTTAATGTGTTTGGAACTGATCCCTAATTTTTTTATCTTCCACTTTTATTCTACCCAAAGTTTTCCATCACATATACAGTCATATGCCACATAATGATGCTTTGGTTAATGATGAAATGCTATATGACAGTGGGTCTATAAGATTATAATGGAGCTGGAAGATTCATATTGCCTAATGACATTGTAGACTTTGGACTGTAGACTTTTGAGTTAATGTTGAAGTGAGTTAAGACTTTTGGGGACTGTTGGGAAGGCATGATTGGTTTTTAAATATGAGGACACGAGATATGGGAGGGGTCAGGGGCAGAATGATATGGTTTGGCTCTGTCCCCATCCAATTCTTATCTTGAATTATAGCTCCTATAATCCCCACATGTCATGGGAAAGATCCAGTGAGAGGTAATTGAGTCATGGCTCATGCTGTTCTCATGATAGTAAGTAAATCTCATGAGATCTGATGGTTTTATAAAGTGGAGTTCCCCTGCACATGCTCTGTTGCCTGTTGCCATGTAAGATGTGCCTTTGCTTTGCTTTCTGCCATAGTTTTGAGGCCTCCATAGCCACGTGAAACCTGAGTCCATTAAATCTCGTGTTCTTTATAAATTACCCACTGACAAAACATTACTCATGTGTTTGTGGTAATGCTGGTATAAACAAACCTACTGTACTGTCAGTCATACAAAACAATACAGTTATATACGTACATAATACTTGATAATGATAACAAAGAGCTATGTTACTAGTTTATGTATTTACTGTATATTTTATCTTTATAGTGTACTCCTACATAAAAAAAGCTAACTTTAAAGCAGCCTCAGGCCAGTCCTTCTGGAGATATTCCAGAAGAAGGCATTGATACGATATGAGATGACAACTCTATTCATGTTATTGTCCCTGAAGACCTTCCAGTGGGACAAAATGTGGAGGTGGAAGACAGCGATAGAGTGATCCTGACCCTGTGTAGGCCTAAGATAATGTGTGTGTTCATGTCTTAGTTTTTAGCCAAAGTATTTAAAAGTAAAGAAACATTTTTAAAAAATGGAAATACCTGATAAAATAAGGATATAAAGAACAAGAAATTGTACAACTGTACTATGTGTTTGTGTTTTGAGTTAAGTGTTATTACAGAAGTCAAAAGTTAATAAATTTGAAAAGTTCATAAAGTGATCAATTTAAATCAGGGTAAGGTTAATTTATTATTGAAGAAAGAAAAAAAATTGAGTATAGCATAAGTATACAGTGTTTATAAAGTATATAATAGTGTACAGTAATATCTTAGGACATCACATTTTCTCTCCACTCACCCATTGATTCACCTAGAGCAATTTCCATTCCTGCAAGATCCATTCATGGTAAGTGTCCCATACAGGGATATCTTTTAAAATCTTCTATATTGTATTTTTACTGTAACTCTTCTATACGGTAACATGCTGTACAGGTTTGTAGACTAGAAGCAATAGGCTATGCCATATAACCAAGATATATAGTAGGTCATATCATGTAGATTTTTGTAAGTACACTCTATGATGTGAGGAATCAATTTCTTTTTTTTTTTTTTTGCATTCCACACCTACTTTTCATTCATATAATTTTTTACTTTCTATTGAACTATATACCTTTCATTGACTGTCTCTCATCACTAGAAGTTAAACTCATAGATTTAATTTTTGGTTTGGTTTTTGTTTACTGATATAATAATATACACTGAAGATTTCTCCTATGCCTTTTCATGGCTTGTAGCTTTTCATTTATTTTTAGCTCTCAATAATATTACATTGTTTAGATGTAACAGAGTTTATTTATTTATTCATATATTGAAGGAGATTGTGATCGCTTCCAACTCTTGGCAATTGTGAATAAAGCTGTAAATATTTCTGTGCAGGTTTTTGTGTATACCCAAGTTTTTAACTTATTTGGGTAAATACCAAGGAGCATGATTGCTGGATTACATGTTAAGAGTATGTTTAGTTTTATTAAAAACTGCCAAACTACCTTCCAACATCATTAAGTTATCATTTGCATTCCTACCGACAATAAATAAGAGTTTCTGTTGCTCCATATTCTCACTGGAATTGGCTTGTGCTTTGGATTTTCATCCATCATTGTAACCAAAGTGTAGAGTGTGCATATATGTTTTCAATTGATCAATTATTTGTTTTTCTTTATTATCCTAGATATTTATCACCTTCTATACTTATAAACAAAGAAATAATATTGAGTATTTAGAATATTTTTATTTCAGGCAGAAAAAACATAGTTTTTTCTTCCACTCACAAGTTTATCTGGTCAACCATTGAACAGCATTTTCAAATTTTACATTTATTTATACATTCCAGGATAACACCATCAATGTCAGAACAGATTGACTTCTATAGGATGTCAAAATTAATTTTTTCAATATTTTTTATTCTACTTTGAGGTTTTCCTTGTGGTTTGTAAAATTCAGGACATCTTTGAAGGCTTTTACTTTTAGTGACCTGGGTCTTTAAATGGTCCCACTGCACTGCACCAAAGGGAAGAATAGGGTATCTAGAGAGCCAGGCTTGGCCAGCCTTTGGACTTCTAATGTCAGTTTCAAAGAGACTGTCACATTTTCCTAATGCAGATTTAAATTTAAACCTCTTTTTCTTGTCATCTGAAAAGTGATGCATTCTTGCATGCATTATAATATCGTTACATACTGTTTGTGATATTTTATAACATTTACTACAGTTTTTTTATATTCAAGGCTATGTTGAAGACATCAGTCATATCAGATGATTTCTAGCACGTGACTTATAGCTGCGTGGGATTTTGCATCTTCTTAGTGCGAGACTTAGAATCTTTTCATTTACAAAAGGTTTTCTATTGTGATACCAGTATGACAGTTCCATGTATTGGAAAGGACATCGATTTTATAGTCAAATTCATCTGGGTTCAATTCCAGGTTGGGTCCATACTGGCTAAGTGACTTCAGATGAGTTACTTAAATTTTATGAGTCTTGTTTTCCTTTTCTGGGAAATAGGTTGCTAATACTTAATTGCTGTATAATTGTAAGCAATATAAACAGATACTTAAAATTTTGAAGGATTCAACAAACAATAGCTTCATTTTACTAAAGAATTTATACATTTAAAATGATTAACCTTAGATTGCTGGAGTTTAGTGAGTAATGACTGAACAGGTGTATTGGTAAAGTCCTTGCTTTTTTTGTGTGCTTATTTTTAAATATAGTTATGCAAAACACCAGGAAACATAATGTAATTCTAAAAAGGGTGAAACTAAATTAATTCAGTCATTAAGTATAAAAGCAATTTAAAATAGAAGCAACTATAAATCAAATATATCAATTGACACATTTAGTAGGTCACAGCAATCACAAAATGGTTGAATTCTGGTATTAGAAAGAAATAAGGAAGAAAATTAACATTCCTACAACAAAAATGGAAATATAATTCTAAAGACACTAAAAGAATCCTCCTAAAATATTAAAATGATGTTAAGGCAACACTAGCAACTTTTAAATAAGCACAGGAAAAGCAATTTTAATATTCTTGAGATGAAAGTTAAAAAGTAGAGGGTAGCAGCCTAATAAATTATTAAAAGCACGAATCTGGGTTTTTCTGTTTTTTTAACAGCACATCCTTTATATAGGATTAAATTATATATAATCAATTGAATTGGTTTCTTTTTGTTGTTGTTGTTTTTTCTGAGACACTGTCTTACACTGTCGCTCAGGCTGGCGCGCAGTGGTGCCATAGCCTCCTGAGTAGCTGGGGCTACAGGCATGCTCCACTGCACCTGGCTAACTTTTTTGTTTTCTTTTTAGTAGAGACGAGATCTCATTATATCTCCCAGGTGAGTCTCGAACTCTTGGTCTCAGGTGATTCTCTTACCCTGGCCTCCTACAGTGCTGTGATTACAAGTGTTAGCTACGTACGGTGCCAGGCCTATGTCTCGGTTTCTTTATACATAAAATGGAAATAATAATTTCTATTGCTCATATTATAAAAAATAAAATATGTCTAATGATATTAGCATAGTATCTGACATATTATAGTCATACAAATCATTTAATGGTGGTATTATTGTTGTTATTTCTAGTTTCTGAGACTAAATTAATGTAGCCCATACTACATTAGCATAACAATGGTTAATACCGTTCTTGCTGCCATATGCTTCTAAAACAGCTGAAAATACTAGAATTGAAGGGTGTGATAATTTCAGAAGATTGGACTTCTCAACAAGTTTCATGCAAGGCGAAATCCTCATCTGAAACATGTAAGCAGAATGACTTTAGGCTAATTTGATTGTCTAGCATTTATTCCCAGAACTAAATGAAGGCAGACAAATCATCACAAAGGTAACATGCTTAATAGCCATAGACCACGCCCCAGTCATATGCAGTAACCAGTAAGCACTCATTCTCTTCATTACATGGTAAGTAGAAGACAATGGGCATTTTGGGTGGTAATGAGAAACAATCTTGAAAAAATATAGGAGCCCAGCTGGGCACTGTGGCTCACATCTGTAATCCCAGCACTTTGGGAGGCCAAGGCAGGAAGATCGCTTGAGGTCAGGAGTTTGAGATCAGCCTGGCCAACATGGCAAAACCCTGTTTCTACTGAAAAATACAAAAAATAGCTGGGTGTGGTGGCTAAGGCCTTTTTAATCCCAGCTCTTCTGGAAACTGAGGCATGAGAATCACTTGAGCCTGGAAGGTGGAGGCTGCAGTGAGGTGAGATAGCACCACTGTACTCCAACCTTGGTGACAGAGTGAGACCCTGTTTAAAAAAATATATATATATATGCGTGTGTGTATATATATTTATCTATATTTATATTTATATATATAGGAGCCAGTTGATAGAAGGCCTTGGTCTTGATAAATGTGTGTAGAAAGATTTCATTTCCTAACCAGATGTATGTTGCATCTGGAAGTAGTTATGTCTCTCCAAGAGAGGTTCATGTTCAACACGCCATCGTGTAACATTAGGAAAGAAATTTTTTCAGTATGAATTTAGTGATACAAATTGATTACAGTATTTTTTCAGTCAATACAGAACAGCTCATCATTTTAGATATCCTTTGATAACCTAATATATTGACCTTTCTTTGGTTTTACATTTATTTGAATCACCACGAGCAAAAAATTTAAAACTCGAATAGCAATACCGACCAACCTTTAATGTTTATCCATCTGAGAAATTTCAAACAGTACTGTCATTTCAGGCCACATGGTACTATATCAGAATTTTTAATTCTTAGAAAAATGGATCTGCAAGTGGAAAACTAGGGCTATAACAACCAATTTAGGGCTTTGGGTTCAATCGGTGATATTTAAATAACAAGAATATTCAAGAATTAAAACTTTCTGACATCACATCTGCAACAACAGAAATAAAAAGTTTTTCACCTTAAATCTATAGAACTCATTATTGTGAGAATAAAGTCATATTTGTAAAGTTGCCAGATGCTTACCAATTTTTCAAAATTTAGAACACTTCAATATTTGTATAATCATAATTTTAATTTCCAGGCAGATGTTTAATGAGTGATTATTTTTAAAGCATGATGACCTCAACAGCCAAGGAATAGTTCACGGGATAGAAGGGTTGGGAAACAGCACATCTGTTGGTTATATATTCTAGAGACATTACACTTGTCCTTAGTCTTCATCTGTCAGACGCAAATTTATTGCAAGTAGGATTCTAGCAGAAGGCAGGTGCTGTTTTTGTATTCTTATGTAATATTTTATGTCTTTAGGGAATAAAATAATATAATATGGCATCTCATTGACATGCATGTGGTATATGTTCCTGAGAGCCTTTTGGACCTGTTGCCTGTTGCGTATGATACCTTAGAGACTTTCAGGGAACACGCTTGAATGCTTGCTTTTATTTTTAATTTTTATAAAAGCTTTGGTAGCCCATTTGGTTTTCACCAGATTTTAGGCTAGTCTAAATTATTTTCTTACCTACATAACAGATTTTGAAGACTACATTTTAAGCAGATCTTTAGTCTAAATGAATCACCGCTCTGTTCACATTACATGGCACTGCCATTATTTCATAAACTCTTTGAGGGCAGAGGTCTAGGCTTAGCATTTAGTACTGTTTATGGCAAATAGTTATTTACCTAATGATTAAATAGCTTTATTGAGCAAATCAATGGAGTTGGCAAATTCAATGCTAATTGTTATTACATAGTTTGTATTGAGAACACATTAAAATATACAATATCTATGTAACCTAGATAAATGTCTGGAAGTATAATTGTCATACATTTTCTTGTACTTTAGCTGTTTTCTATTGAAAGTTATAGAGGAATTTTTAAAAATCCCTATAAATCCATTAGCAATTCCTTTTCATGTTTGTGATTTGAATTGTGGCTTCGGCAAAGGCTACAAAGAGTTTTGTTACAGTATTTCTTCTATATTTTATAAGAAAACAGAAAATAACTGGTTATTCCTTTTATTGCAAGTGTGCTACAATCAACCTATGATTCACTATTGTCCTTAACTGGTAGTTCTTTAATTGCTAAAATTCTTAATTTTCTAATGAGTAGAACTCTTTCTAGAATGTTATCCTTTACCCATCCACAATTACAAATGATCATACATTTTATAGAATTATGCTTCGTTTACATTCTGACCTAGGAAAACTGAAATCTGTTTTTTACTGCCATTATCAAACACAGAGATATTCTTAAAAGAAATTTGACAAATGCGTTGTTTTCAATACTACTTTTAATTATTTTATATTAATTTTTCCTTATTCTTCCTTTAATTAATCTTACCGCATCATTCATACATTCCATGTAGTCTGTATTTATAGTAAAATATCAAAAGAAATATCAAATTCAGTATAATTAGCTGATCAGTTAAGTTTGTTAACATTTTCTAGGTTTACATTTTTAAAATCTTGGCTAACAACCCAGAATGCTGAACTTTTTACATGCTGTTTACTGGATAACAAATAAATATGTGGGAGAGTGCTTAAATCTGATTGTGTTGAGTCTCTGTGAGCTTTAAAATTTCCGTAGTTCTCTGATTTATGTCATTTCCCTGCAATATGCTAAATAGAAAATTTTAATATAAGCAAATAAAATATTTAGTTAAGGGGAAAGCATTTTAGCCATTGAAGGACTGTAATGCTGTGTGCTAATAAAAAAGCAAGAGACAACAACAGCCTTTTATTATCTGCAAATCTACTCATAAATCACTGTAGCAAAAAAATGATGGAAACTCCAAATTATCATAATGAAATACTGAACCATCGCTCCCCTTGCTGTACCTAACAAATGCTACCAAAATATTGCCTATTATCATACAAAAGAGTAAAGGAGGAATGGTTTTCTATTTTTCTGCACTTTCCTCTTTTTGCCTTCTCTCATTTTAGTCCCCTCAAGGTATCCACGTGCCAGAGCAGGAATAAGAACTTTGGTACAAATTAAACAATAGACAAAATAAAATGTGGTAAAATGTGATTTTCATATTCAAATCTGGGTTATAAGACTGGATAAGAGATTTTCAAGCTAGCATACTGCTATGGGACTGAATGTTTCTGTTTCTCCAAAGGGTCATGTGTTAACACTCTCATCCCCAGTATAATGGTATGGGCCTTTAGGAGGTGATTAGGTCTTGGGTGGTACCCTCATAAATGGGATTAGTGCCCTTATAAAAAGAAACACAAGAGAGCTTGTTTCATCTCTCTCTCTGCTGTCTGCCATGTGAGAAGACAACCATCTACAAACTGGGAAACGAGTCCTTACCAGACACCTCCAGATCTTCTGGCACCTTGGTCTTGGAATTCTCCAGAACTGTGAGAAATAAATGTTTGCTGTTAATGAGTGATTGTTTTTAAAGGATGATGACCTCAACAGCCAAGGAATAAGTTAAGCAGCAGTAGATTTTTTATAGCAGCAAAAATCGACTAAGACAGGTACCATCTAAAGAAATCCCCCTCCCATTTTTTATCTCTCTCTCGGAGTTTAAAGAGACCGGTGTCCATGATTAAGGCATCTGACTGAAAGAGAATTTGAATGCAAGAGCAATAGACTGACATTTGTTTTTATTTGTTTCTGTTCCTAATAAACAGAGTGGCTGATCTTCATTTTTGGTTTCTTCAAGAATGATGTTAGCAAGTGCCGGATGGAACAAGCGAAGACATTGCCTACAACAGTTTTTTAAAAGGCAGAAAAGCAAAGTGATCACGTGTGTGTCCCAGTTTCGCTCCATCCAAGATGCCGGAATACTGTTAGATAAGAGTGGGTGATGTGAAGGTTGAGGGCTTGGGCTCCTACTGAATTTTAAGGACTCAAAGGATGTGATCTCAAAGCCGCGCCCTGTATCAGCTTCAGTTGTGAGGTTACCGACTTAATGGTGCATCGTTGATAACAGCGGGAGACTTGGAGGCTTAGCAGTGCCCTGCCTCGTTTCATTCCTCAGGTCTTAGACAAAGAGTTGTAGATATTTTGGCAAAGAATATTCCAAGTAAGTGTGCAATGTGGTAGGAAATGGCTCTGTGCCTGCAACAGACCGTGTAAGCTGGGAGAGATAAGTCACAGCCAGATTCCAGGGCCCTATAGCACCAGCAACAGCTGGCGTCTAGGAAAGTCACCTGGCTTTCATTGTCAAAGAACATAACCAGGTGAGAATTATAGCAGCTACAGATTCAGTTGTAAGGAGCAACTGAGGTGGACCAGGGATTGCAGGAGGAGATGGGAAGACAGAGGTCCCTGATTCTCTTGTTGCAATGAGGATGAAGAAACTTCCTCTACTTCCTACTTCCAACTTTCATTTAGAGGAGACAAGCAGGGCAGAGTGAGGCTATATAAGAAAGAGACTACACAGCTGAATATTTACTTTCTATATCACACCGCACACTGTCTTTTAGAAGTTTTTCAGTTACAAGATTGAGCCACATTTAAAACAGAAGATTAAAAGTTTTATTTATTTTTTTCCTTTTTTTAGTAAGTCATGGCAAAAACTTCTGAAGATGATCAAGTTAGCTACATATACTTAACATATTATTTTTCTGCATCTCTGAGTTGTTCTTTGAAGTTTATACCAGTGCTTTGCATTAAAAGATTAAACTGCATGTTTTTATTGAAAAACATAATCTTGTAGTTTAGCCATATTTGTCACATATATTATCTGCATATAAAGTGTCAGATTCTCCTTTTCAGAAAAAAAAATTCTTGATAGAGCTAGGCTCTTGAGTTTTAACCAATTCTCACCTTAGCAAGCATTAAATATAGGTTTTGAATCTACAAGGTTTTCATAGAAGCCATACTGCTTGTCTATCTTCATGCACAACTTCTCTTGCTGCTGATATTTTAGATGCACCTGCTCACTTACATTCATTGAGATCTCAGAGGTTGAGAGTAGATCCTTCTCTAGATGGGTACTGCAACTAGATTTCCAACTATATTGCAACTAGCTTCACAACTATATTGCTTTTCTAAACACTACTCAGGGACCTATCTTCTCATATATAACACACATGCACGCACAGTCTATTCCTAAATTTGTGTAAATCATTATAAAACATAACTATATTTTAGAGGTAAACCCTTTAAACATTAGAGGAAAAATATCATGTAATTTGAAAGAAAATATAAAGATTAATTTAGAAAAAAATTGGATTTATACTAAAATATTATGAAAGCAATTGTACTGATTGAAAAGTGTGTTTTTCCATAGAATAGATTTTTTTTTTTTTTTTGCAATTTTTATCAAGGGAATAAATGCAAGGTTTGGCTCTTAAATCCATTTGAAACGCAGTTTTGATAGCTTTCTTGTTTTCTGCTGTGACACATTGCATGCTCACCGTGGGCATTTCCTAACTCAGACTTGGCATCACACAATTTTTTAAGGATTATGATTATTATTAGGAAAAATGTTGCCTAGATGGTCTTTTCAGTGGTCTGAGCTACAAGATATGCATATTTTTAGAGAAAATATGTTATGAGTTCTTAATAATACTTCTAATTCAAATTAAGGGCCAGAAAGATGTTATTAAACTCATCCATCTTACAATTATATTCTCCCTTTTCTAGTTCTCAATGACACTGACACAAGTATTTATTCAGTTTATCCCACAGCACGTGCACACACACACATGCGCGCACACACAGAGTAGACTTAAAATAAAACTAACATCACTACTAGAAAAAGCAAACTACAGAGAACACGTTAATATTTTTTGAAATTCTTTTTCTTGTTAGGGCATATCTACCATCAAATCCCTGTGTTTTAATGTCATTGTGCAAGTATGCCACTAACTTGATATGTAATTTGGTTCATTTGTTTCACTTGGCTTTTAATATTGATGAAATTTGTTTCACTTTGCTTTTAATATTGATGAATATCTTTTTAAAAATATAATTTCTATGTGTTGAAGGTTCCAAGTCAAATTGACATGCATAGTATATGCAGAGAATTCCAGCTTCTATTTGTTTTCTTTCCTGTTTCTCCATATATACCACACACCTCCCCCAATGTAGGTAACTCTTTATTTTAATGTTTTTTTGTCCCATCTATTTCTGGAAAATATGTATTTTGGGACAATTTCAGTTTACAAAATGTTTAGAAACTGCCTGTCACTCACCCAGAGAGCTCCATTCATGGTGTGTCAGTTACCTGTGACTATCACAATGCTGTCAATCTCGGATCATGCAGTACCGACCGTTACGCCTTGCTCATTTCCCGGGTTCTCAGCTTTACTTGAATCTGATGACCTTGGTATTTTTGAATATACGATCCAGTCCTTTTGTAGAATATCACTCAGTTTATATTTGTCTGGTATTTCCCCATACATAGCCTCACGTTATCAATTTTGGTCAACAATAGCATAGACTTTTATGCTGTATTCTCACTGTATCAGGTGGCAAAGAATGTGGATTTAATTAAAGGAGACTGTCAAGTTTCTGCAACATAAAATACCTTAGTTTATTTGTTATTTGTCTTCACTGTTACTAATAATTTGTGGGAAGATAGCTTGTGATTATGGAAATATTCATTATATTATTTTTTAAAAATGAATATGTTTTATGGAATTCATTTATTTGAATGATTTTATTGAAGATTTTGAAATAATTAATTCTGTGGTGGTTGCCATATAGAGGTTATATAATTCCATCATTCTGCATATATCTTTGACATTCTCTATAAAGATGGGCTTTCCCTGCCCCTTTCTTTCTTATTTGCTATTTGTTTTATCTGTATGAACACATGAAATAATACTGTATTCATTAAGTTATAATGCATCTCTGTTCATTTACCAATTTTAAGTATGCCTTTGGATGAAGTTTGGTAAGTTTGTTATGTATTTCAGTGATCTACTTCTTCCAGACTTGGCTGGGAGCCCCTTCGTGCTGGCTTCTATATTGTTTTGATATGTGCCATTGCCCTTTGAGCCCTTCCTTAATTTCTGGTACAACAAGATGTTCTAGAGTCATCTAACACTTTTTCCACCTCAACTTAGATCAGCCATTTCTTCCAGAAGCCCTTGTTCTTTTTAATAGATGGTGAAATTTGGATTCCAAGACATTGGTATTTAGAAATCAAGTTGTCCTCATTGATACCAGTGTGTTCAGCATTGATGTATCAGTAGAGAGAGCTAGAAAATCTGTGTGTGTATATATATGCATATATATGGAATATATGTATATATATGCATATATATGGAATATATGCATATATATGGAATATATGTAACTTATATATATTATATATATGCACGTGTGTGGATACATGTACACATATTATATACAAAATGTCCATATGTATATATACATTTGCATCTATATTTATTTCTCTAAGTATTTTTACACATTTACAACCAGAGGTCACAACAATGTCTATAATTTCTAGCTGTTTCCCTAGGTTCATTCCAGCCTTTCCTTTTCCATATTCTCTGTCATTGAGAAATCTGGTTTTCATTATTCTCAATATATTCACACATTTGGTCTGCTACTTGTAGGTAGTTGATCTCCCACTTCACCTGCATACTATTAATGTCTCTTCAATCTAACCATACCAATTGACATTCTGCTATCTTGGCCATTATTATTACATCCACTATATTAATTCCCTTTGAATGGGCCTGGCACACATTTACTGTCCCATTTATCCTATCTGGTGGCTACTGGTAGAATTATTTTGGAATGAAGGAAAAAATAATACTGAAGAGAAAAAATATTTTAAAGGCCAAGAAGAAAGGAAGAAGAAGAAAATAACATCCACATTTTAAAATGTAGGCAATTAAGTAGAGGTTACCACCTTTTTAAAGGCAAAGAATAGCAATTATTTAGACTCTTATTGATGCCAGCACCCATTTTAATAGAAAGGTCAATGGCATAAATCTTAAAAATAGAGGGTAATGCCTCAGAAAAAGGGAATCTAGCTTTTTAGAGTATTCATAAACTTGTTTCTTGACTGTGTAAGGATCTCATGAGACATGTTTTAGGGTTCTTTAGAAAAAACATAAACAATAGGATAAAATGTATTATAAGTAATTGGTGTGCATGATTATGGAGGCTTAGAAGTTCCACAATCTACTATCTACACACTGGAGACTCAGGGCAGCCAATGGCATAATTCTAAGGCCTGAATGCTGGAGAGCTGAAGTGTAGATTTTAGTCCTAGCCTGAAGGCATGAGAACTAGAGTTGCAGAGTATGCAAGATCAGCCTCCAAGCTCAGACAGGCAGAGAGTGAATTCAACCTTCCTCTGTCTTTTTTTGTTTGTTTTATTCAGGTCCTCAAGGAACTAGATGATGTCTGCCACCCTGAGGAGGGCCATCTACTTTACTCAGTCCACCGGTTCAAGCGTTAATTTCTTCTAGAAACACTGTCATAGTCATACCCATGAATAATGCTTAAGCAGGTATCTGGGCATCCTGTGCCCAGTCAAGTTGAGCCATCCCATACAATTAATCCTCACAGGGTACCTGCTCAAAACTGCATCACAGGTGATCATAAAAATTACATTCATTATTTTAAATAGTAAATAGAGTATAAATTGATGGGTCATAGTTATGAGGATGGAAAATTTATATTTTGCATATACTAGCTGCTGAATAAACATGAACTCAATTGATACAATCATAACATTTGCATCTTAGGCTAACATTTTGCGTGTTTAATCTTACATAGTATTTATATAAATACTTCATTTTAAAATAAGTAAAAAAGTAATCGATAGAAATGTCTCCATTATCTTTATTGCTTCATGTTTTGAAGAAAAGCAAATATATCATCACTTTAGCAAGCAAGCAAATATCAAAGAGTTTATGACAATATCTTCTGTTTTTCCCTTTAGTTATAAAGGGCTCAGACTTTCTCTAGGAAAATAAAATAGAAGTCAAAATATATACACCAATGATAAATGAATATTTCTGGTTGAAATTGGATATTATTGACCAAAGATCTCATCTTTAATAAGAACATTGGAATTATAAGTAACAGACTTGATTTTGCAAATTTAAAGAACTCTTTTCCCTTGAGGATATTATTGATTATATAACACTTTGTGCCAAGTACTGTCATACACTATTAAAATATATTTAATTCTTTATTTTTGACAACAGCCTTATGAGGTAAGTACTATTATTTTGTCCATTTAAAGATAAAGAAACTGAAACCTGGAAAAGTAGAGTAACTTTCTCAGGGTCGTACTGCTAAGTGGGAGAACCAGGAAATGACCTGAAAGTGTCTGTTGCAAGACTCTCCTCAACACACACTACTATAAAGCTTTATAAGTTATAAATGAATAAATTATTGTTCACCAAATATTATTGTAGTTTCTTGTGTCCTTCAAAACAATATCATATTTTATCTGAAAAATACTTTCATGCAGTGACTTCAAAAATAAATTTTTTAAAAGTAAAATGTAACATGTCAGCTTACTATATGAATTTTTATAGCTGAAGATCAGATATTATTTTAAGATTTTGCTCATTTTTAAACTTTTCATTTTAATTTGTGTAGGTACATAGTAGGTGTATATATTTATGGTTTGCATGAGATGTTTAAATACAGTCATGCAATGCATAATTTTGCTTCATAACCTTCATACGGGTTCTAAGTGGCAAGAAAGTTGGATTCACTTTTGGGGTAGTACCTAATCCTTGTAGGTAACCCTTTTATGTTTTGGTAAGTTATAAAATAAATTGACTGTAACTCAAAAGGGAGAGAGTGACTATGGATGAGTAAAAAGAAAATAGATCAAGTGACTACTGTGGCCTGGCTCAGATTCATCCCCTCTGTTACTATAGTAAGCCTCAATATTCTCTATATTAAAGAATTGGATGGATGGTTAAACACTGTGACAAAATTGTATTATTTCTAAAATGCATTAATCTTAATGATCAAATCTGCCCATAGTGACAAAGCTTTTGGATAACTGCCTATCTGTTTATTTTGCCTAATAACCAACAAGTACGGTTACTACCATCTATCCTAGATGCTACGGTATGTAAGAATACATGTTTTGAAGCAGAAAATAAAAAGTATGTGGCATAGTGCATCATATATTTGTATTCTGAATGAAGATATGCTTTGAGACAGTCAAGGTATTAGAATAAATAACACCAAAGCATCTTTTAGATATTCAAACTGGGTTTGGTTCATTGCCTGCTCAAGGGCAAGGAAGAAAGGAAGAAAGACATTTATAAATATATGCCCTAAAGGTAGAATGTCAGTTAGTTGAGTCCTCCTATTAAACTTTATACTTTTAATGCTGAAAAATGCATTTTTACTGGAATTTGTTAATATTAAAAAGAAAGTAAAGCCATGTTTTAAAACAATATAAACATCTCTGTGAAAAAGGAACAAAAGAAAACCTGCAGCAGGAATCAAAACGTACCTGGACCTGGGGCATAAATGGCCATTGATTGTGAAGATTCTCTTCCTATGTGTTAACAGGGACAAAAGCTCCTCTGCTATGGTGGGAGACACACCTCACCATAAAGCCACACTCAGCTCCTGAAACCAGGACCTGAGGAGCCTCTGCACTCAGGCTGAGGATAAAATAAACTGAAGCCACTACTGAGTGTCGTGGCCCCCACTCATCTACTTCTAGGACTGGCATGAGGAAACAGAAACGTAGCGCCATGTAACAGAATCTGGGCAAGGCCATATCAGGGCTCTTGAGGGAATCTGCCTTGTTTTATAGATGAACACCCTCAAGGTACCAATATTAGACCTAGATCTGAACTGGGGACCATGTCAGGCTCGATGAAGAATTGTCAAACCACCAAACTGGAAAGCTCATGAATAGGGAGAGAGAAAAAAGCACATCCATGTCTACATTCATAGAAACATTTAAAATAGAAGCACACTACTGAAGATAACTGTTCCAAACTAAAGTTCCAGAACAAGTGGAGGAATGTTAGTTTTGTGAAGGATAGGCAATGCATAAATAAATAAATAAAGACAAAGGTTAGGCAGTAAAGCCGTAGAATAGTTGCTTTACTGGACTTAGTTGAAGAAACAAGTAGTTAATAGGAAGGTTATATTGAGATATCGACACGAAAAACTCTACAGAAAATGTAGAAAATAAGAGAATACTACAAGAATGAAGCTAGCACTAGAATATCAATATCTAATAAAGTAGAATTTAAAATGGAAAACATTTGTGCTGAAAAAGGTACTATATAATGAAAAAAGTAAAAAGTAGAAAAATACTCCTAAGAAGATGACTGATCAGAGGCACCCAGCATTCACCTCCTCAAAGAATGCTAAAACAACAAATAGATAACCAAATGTGAAAGAGAACATCCCTTCAACAGAGTCATCGAGGTAGCTGGTTGCTAGCCACTCTGAGCTCATCCCAGCCCCTAGGTCTCAGGATCACTCCCATTCTGACTGCAATCACCAAAACACATGCAGGAACCAGCGCCCACTGCTCAGCCTAGGACATACTCGAGTCCACGTCCAGCTGAACACCAGCCCACGAACCCACTCCCCAGACTTGGTCTGACCCTTCCAGCCCTGAGGTCCAAGTGCCTGGCATCCTGGTCCCCCAAGCCTCACCCAGGCCCTCTTTCCCTCCACTCACCCCTCCTGCTGTCCATCCGCAGCCCCCGTCCCTAAAGAGTCAAGGCACAGGGAAGCCTCTGAGGCAAGGCCATAGGATTGTTTGGGGCTTCAGGCCCCTGGAGTGCATAGAGGGGCTCCCCGAGCCACAGAAGGGGTTTCCTGCAGGGACAGCAGCTGCTGATCCTATCCCTGTGACCTCGTCCAGCCTCTGGCTTAAGTGGTCCTATTTCTTTCCCTTTGGGTTTCCTAGTGAAGTTCTTTTTCACACACACACAACGCAACTCCCACAAGAAAAATTAAAAAAAGAAAAGAAAGGAAAACAAAAGAAAAGTAAAACACTGGAACTGAGTAAGAAAGTGACATAGACCCACTGAGGCATGGACACTTGTGATGGCAGCATGGAGAGAGAAGCAAGCCAGCCAGCAGGGATCAACTCAGAGAAAAGAGGGGTCCCCATTGTGGTGCCGGGGTAAGCGAAAGCTCCCCAGCAGCTCACATTGTCATCCCAGATACCCATGATTCTGACTACGGAGGAACCACTCAGGCCTCAGGCCCTCAGCCTATCATAGGGAGCTACTTGACTTCATCGGCTGCATCTTGCCAGACAGAGAATCTATGCTGGGTCCCCCTCAGCCTCTGAAGACTCAGACTGCTGCAGCACGGTGCCATTTCTGAGAATGTAGCCACAGTCAAACTATACCCTCCCCTCAGTACCCATAGCCCTTGCGTCTCTGCATCTTTGAAGCCCACTGACATCCTCTGGCATCTACCAAGAGGATTGCAGTGCTGTAACACCAGCTAGACCCAGCAGTGCAGTCGTGTCTCTGCCGCTCAAGCTCATGTAACGCCCTATGCCCCAGGTGGACCCAGCAGTGCAGTCGTGTCTCTGCCGCTCAAGCTCATGCAGTGCCCTATGCCCCAGGAAACTGCAGTCCAGCACATCAGGCAGGCTTCTCCCAGGACACAGAGAGACAAAATGATTCCCAGATGACTGCTATTGACTCCACCCTTTGCAGAGGTGGAACCATTGTACGTCAGTGTGTACCAGCCAGGGACTCAGGATCGGTTCTCAATGGGGCCTGCTGCCATCATGATTGGTGTGCATGTGCCACCCTGGGGCCTGAAAACCAGTACACCTGAGGCCCACTATTCACTTCAGTGATGGGGCTTTTGTGCAACCGCATGTGCTTCCTAAGGGCCCAAAGACTGGCCTGCTCTGAATCCTCATGCAGGGAAAACCATCCCACAGCCTCCACAAACAATTGCAGTCTAAGCCACTGGGGAACTTGCAGGCACCACTGATGTTGACAACAGCCAAAAACCTGCTCATATTGACAAGGCACGACTGTGCCTACCTTGAACTAAAGCCAAAGCACCCTACCCAACTGACACTCTAGATATATGTACAGGAAAATGTCTTTCCCTATGAAAGATACTGCACAAAATTAAAAGAAGTGACTTTTGATTTGTAGATATCAATGCAGGGACACAGAAACATGATAAAGCCAGGAAATGTGACACATCCAAAGGAACACAAAAATTCTCCAGTAACAGAACCCCCAAAGCAGGAAATAAATAAAATGACTGAAATGAAATTAAAATTAATATTATTAAGGAAACTCAGTGAGATACAAGAGAACACATATAAACAATACAAAGAAATCAGGAAAACAGTTCATCCTCTGAATTAGAAATTCAGTATAGTCCTCATTAGACTAAACTAGACATTTATTTTATTTTAAGTTCTGGGATACATGTGCAGAGTGTACAGGTTTGTTACACAGGTAAATGTGTGCCATGGTGGTTTACTGCACCTATCAACCCATCACCGAGGTATTAAGCCTCACCAGCATAAGCTATTGATTCTGATGCTGTCCCTCCTGCTGCAGTCCCCCAACCCTGACAGGGCCCAGTATATGTTGTTCGCCTCCTTGTGTATATGTGTTCTCATTGTTCAGATTCCACTTGTAAGTGAGAACATGTGTTTGGTTTTCTGTTCCTGCATTAGTTTGATGAGGATAAGGGCTTTGAGCTCCATCCATGTCCCTGCAAAGTACATGATCTCATTCCTTTTTATGGCAGCATAGTATTCCATGGTGTATATGTACCACATTTTCTTTATTCGGTCTATCATTGATGGGCATTTGAGTTGATTTCACGTCTTTGCTATTATGAATACTGCTGCAATGAACATACACATACATGAATCTTTATAATATAATGATGTATATTCCTTTGAGCATATACCCAGTAATGAGATTGATGAGTCAAATGATATTTCTGGTTCTAGGTCTTTGAGGAATTGCTACACTGTCTTCCACAATGGTTGAACTAATTTACATTCCCACCAACAGTATAAAAGCATTTCTGCTGCTCCACACAGCCTTGACAGCATCTGTTGTTTCTTGACTTTTTAATAATCACCATTCTGACTGGCATGAGATGGTATCTCAATGTGGTTTTGATTTGCATTTCTCTAATAATTAATGATGGTGAGCTTTTTTTCATGTTTGTTGGCTGCGTAAATGTCTTCTTTTGAGAAGTGTCTGTTCCTGTCCTTTGCCCACTTTCTAATTGAGTTGTTTTTTTCTTTCCTGTATATTTATTGAAGTTCCTTGCAGATTCTGGATATTAGACCTTTGTTAAATGGATAGATTGCAAAATTTTTCTCCCATTACTGTAGGTTGTCAGTTCACTCTGATGACAGTTTCTTTTGCTGCACAGAAGCTCTTTAGTTTAATTAGATTCCATTTGTCAATTTTGGCTTTTGTTTCAATAGTTTTGGCGTTTTTGTCATGAAACCTTTGTCCATGCCTATGTCATGAATGGTATTGCCTAGATTTTCTTCAAGGGTTTTCATAGCTTAGGGTTTTACATTTAAGTCTTTAATCCATCCTTATACATTTGGATTAGGTGTAAGGAAGGAATCTAGTTTCAATTTTCTGCATATGGCTAGCCAGTTCTCCCAGTGTCATTTATTAAATAAGGAATCCTTTCCTCATTGCTTGTTTTTGACAGGTTTCTTGAAGATCTAATGGTTGTAGATGTGCAGTCTTATTTCTGAGATCTCTATTCTGTTTCGTTGGTGTATGTGTTTGTTTTTGTACTAGTACCATGCTGTTTTGGTTACTGTAGTCTTGTAGTACAGTTTGAAGTCAGGTAGCATGATGCCTCCAACTTTGTTCTTTTTGCTTAGGATTGTCTTGGCTATATGGGGTCTTTTTGGTTCCATATGAATTTTAAAGTAGCTTTTTTCTAATTCTGTGAAGAATGTTTTAATTTGATAGGAATAGCATTGAATCTGTGAATGGCTTTGCTCAGTATAACCATCTTAATGATATATGTTGGCACATAAAAATACTTCTGATTTTTGTACATTGATTTTATGTACTGAAACTTTGCTGAAGTTGTTTGTCAGATCTAGGAGCTTTTGGGTATAGACTTTGGGGTTTTCTAGGTATGGAATCATATTATCTGCATACACAGACAGTTTGACTTCCTTTCTTCCTGTCTAGATGTATTTTATTTCTTTCTTTACCTAATTGCTTTGGCTAAGGCTTCCAGTATTACGGTGAATAGGAGAGGTAAGTGAGCGTCCTTGTCTTGTTCTGGTTCTCAAGAGGAATACCAGCTTTTGCCCATTCAGCAGATTGTTGGCTGTGTTTTTGTCCCAGATGGCTTTTGTTATTCTGAGGTATGTTTCTTCAATGCCTAGTTTGTTGAGGATTTTTAGATGAAAGCATGTTGAATTTAACTGAAAGCTTTTTCTGCATTTATTGAGATGACCATGTAGTTTTTGTTTTTAGTTCCATTTATGTAGTGAATAACAATTATTGATTTATGTATGTTGAACCAACCTTGCATCCCAGGTATAAAACTCACTAGATCATAGTGGATTAGTCTTTTGATGTGCTGCAAGATTCGGTTTGCTAGTATTTTGTTGAGGATTTTTGCCTCTATGTTCATTAAGAATATTGTCGTGAAGTTTTCTTTTTTGTTATATCTTTGCCAGGTTTTAACAACTGGCTGGTGCTAGACTCATAGAAAGAGTTATGGATGAATCCCACCTCCTCAGTTGTTTGGAATAGTTTCAGTAGGAATGATACCAGCTCTTCTTTATATGTCTTGTAGCATTTGGCTGTGAGTCCATCTGGACCTGGGATTTTCCTAATTGGTAGGCTTTTTATTACTGATTCAGTTTTGAAACTCGTTATTGGTCTGTTTACGGTTTGAATTTCTCTCTGGTTTGGTCGTGGGAGGTTGTTTCCAGGAATTTATGCATTCTTCAGAAATTAAGGAGAAATAAAGTATTTTCCAGACAAGCAAAAACTGGGGAAATTTATTAATACCAGGTTGGCCCTACAAGAAATACTGTAGGCAGTCCTACATCTGGAAGTGAAGGATAATATTTATCTTGAAAATACACAAGAATATAAAAGTCACTGGTGGAGCAGATACACAAATGAGAAAGGAAAAGGAATAAAGATTGATTACTACAGAAGACCACCAAACCACGACAATAAATGATAATAGAGGAAGAAAGGAAAACAGATATATAAAACAATCAGAAAACAATGAAAAAATAAGAGGATTAAAAATTCTTATTTATCAATTGGAACTTTGCATATAAATGATTTAAATTTCCTAATTAAAGTTATGGATTGGCTAAATGTATTTAAAAATCAAAACAGTATTATATGCTGCTTATGACAAACTCACTAAGCCCATGAAACCTCACATTGGCTGAAAGCAAAGAGATGAAAAAATATATTTCACGCCAATAAAACCAAAAGTGTACGTGAGTAGTTATATCACACAAAATAGACATCAAGTTAATAAAAAAGAGACAAAAAAGGTCATTTTATAAATGTAAAGGTGTCAATTCAGCAAGAATATATAGCAGTTATAAATATGTGTGCACCCAACACCGGGAGAGAATGAAACCCTTTTATTTGTGGCATAATGAATGAGTCTGGAAGACATTATGTTAAGCGAAATAAGTCAGACCAAGCTTGATCAATAATGCATGTTCTTGCTCATGGGTGAAAGCTAAACACAGTTTAGCTCATATAAGTAGAGAGTAGAATTGTGGCTATTAGAGACGTGGGAAGTGTAGAGGGGAAGGGTGAATAGGGAGCAGTTTGTTAATGGATACAAAGTTATAGCTAGGTAGGGGGAATAATTTCTAGTGCTCTATAGGACTATAGGCTGAATATAGTTAACAATAATTTACTGTATATTTTCAAAAATCTAATAGAGGATTTTAAATGTTCCTAGCACAAAAAATGATAAATATTTGAGATGGTGGATATAGTATTGTCCTGATTTGATCATTGCACATTGTATATGTGTTTTGAAACCTCACTACGTCATAGATGCGTAAAATTAATATGTGTCAAATAAAAATAAAATAAAAATATGTATCCCAAATATATCTGTGACTAAAAATCATGTATTCATTAAATATAGAGAAAATCAGAAATTTAGTAATCAAAAATTTTTAAATAGTAATCCTTGATGACATTAAAGCACAATAGATAAGTTTGACCTAATAAATATATAAAGAATATGTATAACATATATATTCCATACTAATTTATAAAGAAATATTAACATTAAAACAATTAATGTAACACAGATTGTATTTTCCAGTCAATTAGGAATTGGAATAGAAATGAATGACAAAGTAGTAATTAAAAATACACACCAAGTACATTTGAATTTAAAAAGAAAAATTTTATGTGATTCATCTATTTAAACAAATAACACAAGGCATATCTGTCTTAGAGACATAGATCTGCAATGTTTAATGACTTTCCAAACCCAAGGCCAAAATAATTTTAAAAACCCACAACCCTTCTTAAATCCTGAATTCTAGATAAAAAGAGAATGTTTTAAATAGTACTGTTCAAAAAATAATCAGTTGATTATGATAATTCTCTTCTGTGACTTTGGAAACTATATGATGGTACAATATCTGCAGACTACTGCTAGAAAATATTTATCTTAAAAAATTATATACCTAGTCAAGATAAGCTAACATTCTATGTGTTTTAAATATGCAAGCATTTTTAATGTGTTTTATGTGCTACATATTCACTCTTTGAGATAGCTCATTTTATTTTCCCCAGTTTACAAATGAAGAAACTGAGGTGCAGTTCAAAGTGTCACAGGAAGCCGTAGAATCTAGTTTTAGATTCAACATTAAATATATTGGCTTTTGTTAAAAAAAAAAAAAATCACTCATGGAACAATAGAAAAGAAAGATGAGCACAAATTAATAGAAAAACCACCTTATCTATGGAAAATAGTTGAAGGATTACTCTAAACAAATGTAAATTTAGTAGCCAATAGTAAATCTCGACTATTTTACTGGAATAGTCAATGTTAAATTTATTTATTTATTTATTTTTTTATTTAATTTCCACCTTTAAGTTCAGGGGTATGTGTGCAGGATATGCAGTTTTGTTACATATGTAAATGTATGCCACGGTGGTTTGCTGCAGAGATCATCCCATGACCCAGGTATTAAGCGCAGCATCCACTTGCAATTCTTCCTGATCCTCTCCCTCCCCCCACCCCCCACCCTCCACAGGCCCCGGTTTGTATTGTTCCCCACCATGTGTCCATGTGTTCTCATCGTCAATGTTAAATGTACAGGGATGATAATAATGTGACTAGACTTTTTGCTTTTGAGGATAAAGATTTTTGAAACATCAGAGCACACTCTAAATATAAATCTCAAAAACCTAGCATTGAGAATCAACTCAGCTAAACCTTTGAGAATGAACACTTGGGAGGGAAGAGTGACAACATGGAGAAAGAAAATAAAGATTTGTTACTAGTAGGTTTGGAAAGAAGTAGGTAAATAAAGTATCTTAATTGAAAAAGTTATTTTATTTTATTTTCATATACTTATTAGAAAAATTTCATTCTAGATATGATTATGAGAAATGTAAATGTAATCATTTGAAGAAATAAAAAGCTAGCAGAAATTCCCAACCTAACATGGGAAAAAGCCATAAAATACATAAAATAAAATAAAATAAATCCACAAAATTTAAAAAGAAAAACAACAATTGCTATTAAATAGGAGGCAAGTTAGGATAAAATTAATTTAAATTTTTTAATTAAAAAATTTAAAAATAATAATATAAATAACTTACTTAGCATGAATGCTAAAAATACAGACCATTAATCTTGATTTTTAAAAGCCTAGTAACTTAATTGTTATAATAAACACAAGTAAGTGTAAAAAGCGGAGTTTTAAAATAAAAGTAAATTATACTAGGAGAATGCAAACAAAAATAATTCTGAAGAGGAAAGATTAATGATTAAAAAAATGGACAACAAAACTATTGAGGACAATAATATGGATTGTTATTTAGTATTAAATTACACACTCACAAAAGAGATAATCGAGTCATAGACCATTGTAGATTAAAAAAAAATCTAGCAGTAAAATATTTAAAGCCAAATCCAAGGACAATTTGATTAAATGCCATCTTAAATATACATTTTTATGTACTTTTATCATTAGATGAGGTAAGATATAAGATAGATATAATGCGATCAAGAAAATAAGACCTTAAAATATAATCATTGATTTTATGTGTTTGACATGTGATTGTGTATGTATGCATATATTCATATAAATCATTGTTGTTGAATATGGGATTTTCCTGTAGTTATAAGCTAATAAGTTATCTTGTCACTATTTAATGGACACTAGCGGAAGACATGAGACTCCTGGATCAGAGCTAAAAGATTTATTCCTGATGTCACAGTAAACAATACGAGCACATTTGCATCATTTTCTTTTACCCTCTAAATCTTATGCAGTTAAGTAAAGGGGTCAGTTGCAGGCTTGCATTTGCAGTGGATTGCATTACAGATGTCAGTCACAAGTGGGAGGTCCCCAGGTTACCCACAGCTCTGTCTGACTTGGTTGTAAATCTGGGTTCCCAATCCCCTTTCCTGGAGTTCAGTCATTTTCTAGAATGACTCACAAAACTCAGGGAAATACTTCACTATTTTTACCCATATATTATAAAATGGCACAACTCAAGAACAGCCAGATGAAAGAGAAGCATAGGTCAAGGTATAGGGGAAAGTACAAGAAGGTACAAGGCAAGCAGAAGTACAGACAATCTCCAACTTATTTTCAACTTCACAATGGCGTAAAAGCAATAGGCATTCAATAGAAATCATACTTGAAGTACTCATACAACCATTCTGTTTTTCAGTTTTGGTACAGTATTCAATAAATTATATGAGATATTCAACATTTTATTATAAAATAGGCTGTGCATTAGAAGGTTTTGACCCATGGTAGGTTAATGTAAATGTTCTGAGCATATTTAAGGTAGGCTAGGCTACGCATTGATGTTCAGTATGTTAGGCATATTAAATGCATTTTTGACTTATGATATTTTTATTATAATGGGTCTTATTGGGGCACAATCCCATCATAAGTTAAGGAGCTTCTGTATGTACTTTTGACTGGGTAATCATGGAAAGCAAGAAAATATGAAAAAGTGAAGTCATTTGTAGAAGTTTCTTTCCCTGGCAGATATCTGGGACTTCTCCGTGTGCTGACCTGGGTTGATACCACAGAATGAAGCACAAGAATACATTCAGAGTGAAGGGGTCAAGGGACCAGAAGGCCAGGGGATGTCCTTCACCATTGTTATAAATGCAGGCTGTTATCTAAACAGAGCATGTTTTAAGTTGAGTTATTTATCTATCACCTGAGTTGTGCCAATGACGTATTGCTAAGAGAGAAAATTTTAAAAGTAATGTCTATAGTATTAATACATTTTCCTAAAAGGATGAACCAACAACATATATATGTGTGTGTGTGTATATATATACTTTTAGAGTAGGGAAAAGACAATATTAATGATCTATTGGGGAGAGAGATTGCAATGAAAAACGTTTGGGGAGAGCATAATCAACTTTCTTCATATACCTTTGCATTATTTTACTAGTTCTTAGGTGGAAGTATTATTTTTGGTAATTTTGGAAAAGTAATTTAATTAAAACAATAAAAGAGTGGTATATGCCTTTTGAAGGGTGGTAGAATATGCACCCCCAAATATGCTAATCTGGCATGAGGATTATTTTGAGCTAAAGGCACTTGGAAAATGGCAGATATGAAAGGGACATTTTATCTTCCCTGTACCAGGAGAGAAGAATCATTCTTGACACCACATGGGGAGTCACAGCTGAGAAGAATCCATACACATAGATCTTGTTAACATAACACTTATCTTCCTTTATCCTCCTCATACATTTTTGTTAGTCTTCCATAATTCCTACTTTTTGTTCAATCTACTATATAAGAATTTAAATTTTGCCACTTCTTTGGGCTTTCATTTTTTCATGGGCCTCTGATACACATTTAAAAATCTGTATACTTTTTTCCTGTTATTCTCTCTTATGTCAATTTAATTCTCAAGCCTAGCCAGAGGCTGTAAGAAGCTAAAGTTTTGCCTCTCCTACACTTTTACACTTTTCACACATAGAAGGAAAGCATGATGATCAATGGCTGAAACTATATTGAAAGAACTCTCTTTCCTGTTTCAGTTGTATGCAGTAGAAACAGCATATAATAAAATGAATAAAAAGCAAACCAAAACTTTGCATCAGTTTAGACTTTATTTTGTTCATGCAGTTAAACTATCCGAATTTTGTTTCCTTTACCTGTCATGGGAGAAGGTACTTTAGTGAACCTGCTGTGAGGAACAAAGAAAATGCTACATTGTTCTGAAATTAGATTTTAAGCTGGATATTCTTATTACAATATTTTCAAGATGGTAAAAATCACTTCATATTTTATTTCCAATTAGACTATAGAAAAGGGGAAGTATGGGTGAGGTGGAAGGAGTTGCTTTTGAAGAGATTAGAAATCAATTACCATTATAATTTTAAAGGGTTGCATAAATACCTTCTTAACAACCATCTTGTGTAGTGCACATATTTATCTAGCCACACAGATATGTAAATAAAAAGTTAAATCAAAATACTCTCTTTTCTGTAGGTAAAGTCCTTCAGAGTAAAGAAAATATTGATGTCTAAAAATAAAATACGTTAAAATATGAAAAAAAAGTTTTTCAGGATATATAGTTTTATATATTATTTATTTTCATGGAGCATGTGCGTCTCTGGAGAAAGTTTCTGCCCTTTAAGACTATAGGAAATTGAAAGAAACAAAAGAAAAGAGAGGTATGAAAAAGCATAGCATGCTGGTCAGTCCCACCATTTCAGGCACTGCTTAACAATCTGTTGAGAAAGCAACTTGAACCAAACAAGCAGCCACATTTTACTCGCTTTCCAAGAGTGACAGGTGCAAAGAAGCTTGAGAAAAAAAGCATTCATTATGGGCAAGGTTAAAATTAGGTACTTAAAAATCGTCATCTAATTTAGGTCATTTATCATTCTCCTCAAAGCCCCTTTTGTACAATTGAATACTGAAGTGCTTAGTTTACTATTAGATCATCACAGCTGCTACAGTATCACTCAAAGCAGATGTTTCACAGACAGAAAGAGCCCAGCTAATTTTAACAGAAACATGGTAACTGCAAGTCACTTTCTGGCAGTTCCAACAGTGAATGTGAATATACCATGCAGGTGCAACTGTATGTAGTGAATTGTAGGAGAAATGCTTTGAGAAAGGGAAAGTGATATTGGTGAGAGACCCCAAAGGGTTTTATTCCTGATGGATTAGAAATCCAGAGCTGTAGACTGTGATTCACTGTGAGGCAATTCAAACTATTCATTTCCTTTTATAGAGAGAGAATGAAACAAAATGCTTGGGATAATTATAGTTTATTCTCTCAATTATTTTCCAAATTAGTTTGCTCTTGGAAATAGGATAGTGAGGGAATTTCTTACACATAAATTATTAGCTCACATGTTAATTTACTCTCAACTGTTACCCCTAGTGATATCAGGATTTGAGTTTGTGTTTCTGCATGTTTAAATGTATGCATATGTGTATGCAAAAATCAGAATAAAAGTGTGACACTCTGAAATACAGGACACATATCATAAATTACTTACTCAATTCCTTACTATTATAATTAATGGCAGGAAACTTCTGAAACAGAGAAAAAGTAGTTTCCACTTACAAAAATATGGTAGAGATATCTGTGATAAGAGGCAAATTTAATTTTTAGTGTTTTCAAGATGATTAAATGTACTTGAGCCAAATGGGAGAGAATCCCTTGCTTATTTTTGATTAAAATATGAATTGCAATCATTACTTTTCAATTCTTACTGAATCACTGTCCTAGAAATAGGTATATGTATGTAATAGTCCCCAAATATACACTTCTGGAAAAGGTGTGTAATAATTTTTAGAAGTTATTGTAGCTATAAAAAGCTAGGACATTGTATTAGTTTCCCAAGGCTGCTGTGAAAATTTACTGCAAACTGGGTGGTTTAAACAATAGACATTTATGTTTGTATAGTACTGGAGATTGGCTCTAAAGGAGAAACCTTTCTTGCCTTTCTAGCTTTTGCTGGCTCTAGGAGTTCCTTGAGTTAAGATATGCCTCTGTCCCCGCAAGGTAATCTCCAATTTTTCCCTGTGTCACCTTTTCTGTATCACATAAAAATACTTGACATTGGATTCAGGGTCCATCCAGATAATCCAGAGCTATGTCATCTCAAAATACATATTTTTTAATTATTTTTTTAAATTTTACTTTAAGTTCTGGAATACATGTGCTGAACCTGCAGGTTTGTTACATAGATATACATGTGCCATGGTGGTTTGCTGCACCCATTTACTCGTCATCTAGGTTTTAAGCCCCATATGCATTAGATATTTGTTCTAATGCTCTCCCTCTGCTTCCTCCGACCCCTCTGCGAGGCCCTGGTGTGTGATATTCCCTTCCCTGTGTCCATGTGTTCTCATTGTTCCACTCCCACTTATGAGTGAGAACATGTGGTGCTTGGTTTTCTGTTCCTGTGTTAGTTTGCTAAGGATGATGGTTTCCAGCTTCATCCATGTCCCTGCAAAGGACATGAACTCATTCTTTTTTATGGCTGCATAGTATTCCATGGTGTATATGTACTACATTTTCTTTATCCAGTCTATCACTGATGGGCATTCGGGTAGGTTCCAAGTCTTTGCTATTGTGAGCAGTGCCGCAATAAACATATCTGTGCATGTGTCTTTATAGTAGCATGATTTATAATCATTTGGGTATATACCCAGCACTGGGATTGCCAGGTCAAATGGTATTTCTGGTTCTAGATCCTTGAGCAATCGCCACACTGTTTTCCACAATGGTTGAACAATTTACACTCCCACCAACAGTGTAAAAGTGTTCCTATTTCTCCACATCCTTGCCAGCATCTGCTGTTCCCAGACTTTTTAATGATCACCATTCTAACTGGCATGAGATGGTATCTCATTGTGGTTTTGATTTGCATTTCTCTAATGACCCTAATGACCAGTGACGATGAGCTCTTTTTTCATATGTTTGTTGGCTGCGTAGATGTCTTCTTTTGAGAAGTGTCTGTTCATATCCTTCCCCCACTTTTTGATGGTGTTGCTTGTGTGTTTTCTTGTAAATTTGTTTCAGTTTCTTGTAGATTCTGGATATTAGACCTTTGTCAGTTGGATAGATTGCAAAACTTTTCTCCCATTCTGTAGGTTGTGTGTTCACTCTGATGATAGTTTCTTTTGCTGTGCAGAAGTTCTTTAGTTTAATTCGATCCCATTTGTCAATTTTGGTTTTTGTTGCAATTGCTTTAGGTGTTCTAGTCATGAAATCTTTGCCCATGTCTATGTCCTGAAAGATATTTTAATTATACCTGTAAAAATGTTTTCCCCAATTAAAGTCACATTTGCAGGTTGAGGGTTAGGATGGGAACATAACTTTTTGGGGGCCATTATTGAACCCATATATAAAGATTCGCTCAGATATATAAATGAACACTTTTAGCAGTGCTACTCAAAATGTAATTCTGAGATAGCTGACAAATTCATGAACTGTTTGTTACTGGCCCATGATGAAATAAAGAACTTGCCCCAGAATGTAAATCAATTTCATTACAAAGTACACCGCTACATTCAGCTGACACTCTTTTGGAAAGACTTTTTTTGATGAAGAAAACAGTACATTGATTTATTTTCTAGGGCAAGCTCCTTATTTCATCACGGACCAGCACTTTTTGAGCTGTGCAGTTTTAAAATATGATAATCAAATTGATGTTAGGTTTGTGTGTCTAATGTAGTCCTATTGGAACATGAGTCCAATAGGATCACTACGGAAAGATTTTGGTAGTTGAGAATGGGGTAGATAGATAAGACTCCTGATCATCACAAGAATCACTGATTTATTAGTCCAAAGGACAAGTACCACGTATCCTCTGGCATGGAGCAATGTGATGCAATTAAAATGGAGAAAAATGAACATCAAGTGTCTGGCAACATGCTATTGCCTAAACACGCATGTATCTGTTTTCCTTGTTTACTATCTTGCATATTTTGCATAAATAGTATATATAATATGGATAAATAGTAAATATAATATGCAATACAGTTTGTAAAGTTAGTTTTTATTGTTGTTACATGAAACATACACTGTTAGAATCTCAGCCACTGAATTTTCACCTCACCTATAAAACAGGTCTGTCACCATCTCCACAGCATTATTTGTGAGCACCACTGGCAGGATCTTTCAAATTCATAGAATTCTCTCCCCTCAGTTCCAGTCTGGCCTTTGAAGCATCACCATCATTTACCAGGATTTTCCAATTTAAGAGGACATACCAACTTCATGAAAGCAATCCTCACTGAATCTATATTTCACAGATTTTCCCAGGACAGACCAGTTTCTGTTGGCTAAGAAAATTTAATTTGTCCTCAGTGTATGCAAAGCCATCTTCCTTGGATTATTTTTAAATCTGACACGTTTCTTAAGGTTTTATAGCTAAGATAATTATCAGAAACTGCAGTAGTATTTCTCCATGTGATGCCATATTTACTATTCTGTATCAATCATCGGTTTTTATTTCCAAGTATCTAGCGCTTTTGCTAACCAGAATGACTCAGAGACATCTCGCTGTTCCACTGGTTCTTCAGCTTCACTCATTTATGGTGTGCATTTCTGTATTTATCTTATGACATATTGTTTTTATTTTCAAAGTTAAGAGCAGAAAAGAGTATTTCCCAAGGATATAAAGGTCTAAATAAATTTCCGTAAAATATATTCCGAGAGTACCATTAAGTGTGGCATCTAGCCTTAGTGCACTGCTAACCTACCATTTGTTGAATCGAGAAGTTAAGATGTTAATGTCAGTCTAAGTCACAAAATTAAAGTCTTTGGTCATCACAGTCCATTCAGAATCGTCACTTGAGTATACAGTATATAGCATGTCCTTGTGAAAATCTCAACATATTTGATAAATAATTTCCTCTTTTTTTTTTCTCTATCCCCAGAGAACAGTTTTATAAGCAAAGTGTTTCCATATGGAAAGAGTGAGGAGGTTTAATGGGCTGTATAACATCACTCATGAATAGTATTTAAGCCTCAAGAGCATACCTGGGACCTGAAGATTAGGGTGTATACAAGCATTTCACTACCGAGTATGTTCGTATGTTGTCAGGCCAGGAAACTCCACAAACACAAATATAAACAACCCCCAAAAGCCATGTAATCAAGCCTACCATTACATGATCTTGTTGGACCATGAGTATTCCATTACAATGTTAAAAAGGAAATCAACACAGGAGCTTCCTGGGCAGTTACTTTTGTGACAGTCAGGGCAGAACATGTATTTCAACATTAATATTTTCACAGGTTGAAAAGAATAGCCTGGCAAATATAACCATTTTTATCATTACCAATGCAATATCCTTCCTAGAGTACTGAAATCAGAGAGAATGTACTCTTCTTCTATGGCTTTCTATGAACTCAAAGGCAGGTGGTGGTTTGTAGGTCTGAGTGCGCAGATGGCATGAGGCAGCTGATGAGCTTTAACGATATCATATTCTCAGGCTCCATGCCCACCCAAGATTTGGATTCATTTGGTTCAACTTTTTTGAAGCTCCCAGGTTATTTGAATGTGTTAGTAGTTTGGAGAAGCAAAGACTTGTTCAGGAGCAGTGATAACTACATTCTAGAATATAAGAATCACCTGGGAACTTCTTAAAACACATATGCTGGTGCCAAACTTCCAAAGATTTGGATAGAGTAGGGCAAAGTAGGGGTTCCATAACCACATGTTTTGTAAGCATCCCGGGGGTCCTATGCTCAGGGTCCATGTACTTGTACAGTTGGGTGTAAGTGAGGCAGAATCCTTAGGGAGATGGTCTACAATTCAAATACTACTTTATATAACACTGTTTCTTAAAGAACTTTAACTATCTTGGCTTATATAATCACATTCATGCTTAGTTTCCATTTAACGTTGGGAAGCATATTATATGAAAACCCAAATTTTACAAATGGAGAAACCTAGCCACAGAGTGTTAAAATGGCTTCCCACGTCACAACTAGGATTAATTCTGGTTTATTGTTTGATCAGCCTACCTAAAGCATATCAAAGACACTTGAAAACTTGAGTAACATTCTTAAAAGCATATTTGAACATCTGAAGTTTCAGATTCACTAATATCCAAAGAAGGTTATACTTGCCTAGTCTGGGATCAAAAACTGAGGATAAAATAGGTAACCTAGTAATGTACTGAAAGATATGTTAATATAAAAATTTAACACCTCTCTGAGAGGCAGAATATCTAATGGATGACAGCATGGGCTCTCATGCATTAGAGCTCAGAATACAGGGACTCAGAATACAGGGTGAATCCTGGCTCTGCCACTCACTAGCTGTGTGGTTCTAGGCAAGGTATTTAATCACTCAGTAGCTCAGTTTCTTTATTTGTCACACAGTGATAATTCCTACCATAGGTAGCTCCTACCTAGGATTTTTGCAAAGGTAAATAGATTATTTTCTGTAAACTCTTGGAACAGTGGCTGCCATAACAGTATGTGCTATATGGTTGTGAATATTGTATGGTTGGCTTTTACTATTTAATAGATAGTAATGGATTTTTTGGAGAGTTTACATTTGGATGAGGTGCTGTGATCAAGCCACAGGGATAAAGTTACAGTTTTGTTTTTAGTTAAATTTGTATCAAATTTTCAGTTGTATTTGATCACAGGTACATTGAAAATATCTTTCCATTTTAATCAAATGAATTGAAATTGCATATTAGGAATTTATTCTTGCAATTGTTGAGGCATTGGTTCTATTGGTAGAACATTTGCCCTACTCCTTCTCCAAAAAAGGAAGAAAAAAAAAAAAAAAGAAAAAAACCTTTTTAGTTATGTAGCAATATTAAGAATAAAGGCTTGAACCTGGGAGGCGGAAGTTGCAGTGAGCCGAGACTACACCATTGCACTCCAGCCTGGGGGACAAGAGCAAGACTTCGTCTAAAAAAAAAAAAAAAATAGTAATGCCTAACAGATATAAAAACGAAGAACCCATCTCCACCAAAGGAAACATAAATATTTTTAGGACCATTGGTAAAAGCTTGGGGTTCTGAGCTGAATTTTGTGCAATTACTCTGTTTGCAATACCTTCAGACACATGAAGTGTGGGTTCTAGGAGGGAAGCCTATTTTAGGAGATGTGTTCTTTACATAGTTCCAAAGAGTAAAATGAGCCAATCATTTTAGGCCACCTCCTACACCCAGTCCGAAAAGCTATACTGACATTCCTCATCGGCAGGGACACCCACGAGCAACATCCAGTCATCTTGACAAACGAAGACTCTAAGGACACAGAATGGCGGTCACAAAGAGTGGAAACACAGTCGGTGTGATGAACAGTTTTGAAATGATGGTAACTATGAGTCTGAGAAGAAAAGTTTTAGAGCCTATTTTTAGTCTCATCTAATGGTCATCACTTTTACCAACTTCACTGGACCACCTGCTATGGCTTATTGGGCCTGGTGTTATAATTTTCTTTTTCTTATTTTCTCTTCACCCTAAGTCACTCAACTATACACTCAATGTTTTAAGTGTGTATTATGTATGTATACATGTGTGTATTTGTGTGTGTGTCACTCTGAAACAAAGCACAGCATAAAAATATAAAAGGAACAAATATATTGTTAAGAGGGATGAAAGAGTAGAATTTTGGCAGTAGTGTCCGGACATGAAATATCTTGGTGCCACATTTTATACTACTGATGGTTTGATGATTTGCCCTGTAATAGTGAAACTGATTTAGAAAATACATATCTAGAGTTGCAAATTTCCAGAGGTAACATTATTTTTTTACCCACAAAGAATTCTGTCCTTATTGAGATGAGGAATCAATACTGTTATCTGCTGTTCTCATAAGGTAAATAATTTATATTTTCTTCTTCACAAAAAGAAAGTTTTGTTTTGGTTTAGTGTTGGCTATTTTATTTACTTTTGTTTTTGCTATTGTAGTATTTTATGAGAACAATAAGGATTTGTAGCATCAGCTTAATAAAATTACTTCCTGAACATTGAGTTGGCAAAAGAAGCCAGACTCTGTATATTTAGGAACAAGCGGCACATACCTCATTATTTGTGATCATTCCTTTCCACTCATTTCAAATTCTGCTTATATGTTGCCAAGTGTTTTAAACTTCCAAGTGTTTACTGTGCGGGTTGATAAAAACATTAGCTGATCGAACATTACTTGTAATACTAGTAAATGTTTTAAAGTAATGTTGTGTTCATCCTTTAAATAAAAATAAAAAGCCAAGGCAAATAGAAGTCCACGATGCCATTTTTAATGTGTTATCCTTTTCTTTTCCCTTTTTTTCCTGCTTTCTTTTTGCTGTATCTCTGTTCATATTCATTAACCCACGGCTTCTTTTGCTTGTCATCCGTCCAGAAGACTATGCGTGGAAAGAAACATTTAAAAATGAGTATTTTTAAGGTTAGGAAATATCTGTTTCAATTCTAATCCTCAAGTTCTGTTAAAAAAGAAATGGATTTTCCCTAAGAACTGGGGACCTTGGTGATAAACATTGACACAAATTTTAACTTAAACACACTACTTTTTATTGATTACCTTTAAAGTCTAACTCACTGTGGTTTTATTTGTAGAGCAAAGCATTCTCTAACTCAGGCCAGCTCCTCCCATAGCGGTTCTACGGCCACTTGGTGGCGATGTTGTAGAGGGGATTCATTGGTGGGTTGGGGGTGAGAAACCTGAAGCCCTTTCCAATCCCTGGGCTAGCTCCATGATTTACTAAATCACAGCCCTCTAGTTATGTCTTAATTTTTTAGAGGGCCTCATAGCACAGTGACTGGCTCAAATTTCCAATGACAGAGTGATAAAACATGTTACATATACTTACTTTTAACAAAAATCGCTACCATACAAATGTACCAAAAGATAGCAGAATTAAAGAAAATACTTCAATTTTTAATTTTTTTCAAAGTAACTATAAAGCACATGAAATATAAAATAAATAAATTTTTGAACAAAAAGACAAATCCAAAAACAAAAACAAAACTGAGTTCATCTCATATAAACAAAGGTTATGACATACCAAGTCCTATAAAGTCTGGATCCAATTTAGCACCATAGCTTTGTATGGTATTCAGTTTTCCCTATGAACATAGTGAAGCCAAAGTGAACTCATTTTCCCCTGCAGATTCTATGTCTTTTAACGCCGCCATTTCTATGTTTATGTTGCTTCCTCTAACCAGAATACCCTCCCATCCATAGTCCCCCAAACCGCTACGGATCTCTCCATCTTTAGATAGCTATCCCTAGTCTTCATCCTTTACCTACTCCTCGACAAAACATTGCAAGTGTACTTTAATCAACTGCATGCACATCTGTTTTCCTAAAAAAATATGAGTTTCTTAAGGGGAGGAACCATTTTCATTCTTTTTCTTGTTGCCTTCTTGGTTTCTTTCCTTCCTCCTCCTCCTCTCCCCGACTCCATAACTGTGACATGGCTATAGCGGATCTGAAATTGTGCAGGTATTGCAGCTATGATAAATACAATATGGTACCTAATCTTATGGTGTTTACAATCGAGCAAGAAACACAATCAAGCAAATAAACAATTATCTGTATGTGCTTTGTTGGGGGACAAGCATATGACGCAGTAATTCAGGGCCTGGAAATAATGATAAAAGTTAAATATACGAAGTAGTCACTGTGATACAAACACTTTTTAAATAATTTTACATATGTTAACTTTTTAATCTTGATAACAGTCCATGTAGTAGATGCAATTATTATGCTGATTTTACATGTGAGGATTTAGAAGTCTAGAGAGACGAAAATCATTTATTCTGAGAAAAACAGCTGAATTTCAACTGAGGTGCTTTGGCTCCAGAGTATATACTTTTAGCCACTGTATATAGCACCTTTCATTATATATATATACAGCAGAAATATAGATTAATTAATTAATTATTGAAACAACTTTTGTGGTATGTGTGAAAATCGGTTTCTAATTAATAAGTCATAATATGACATATTCTCAGATTAAATAACTTTTTTAAATTTTATATACATAACAAACTTTTATTCTGTATTCCATGTACTTATTTTTTCTCTGAATTATGCTTATATTTTACAATTCTAGTTACAATGCAAATTTTTACAAAACACACACGTCATTTAAGATTTTTTTTTTCTTCACATTCTAGCATGGTGCTGAACACACAAAAAGTTTACAATAGAGACTTAACTAGTAATTGTTGTCTTTCCAATGTGATTTAAGCTTAACAAACCTTTTTAAAATTCATTCTTTATTGAATTGTTTTTAACGAAGACTGTGAATCAAAATTATCTGCGGATTTTTTTTAACAATACACATAATTAAGCTTAATGCCAAGATTCTCATTGGTAAGTACAGTCTTAGATCCAAATACTCAATTAAGAATAACTGGGTCTTTCTGCAAGAATTGGGGTTTGAGGAATCAGCTCAAGAAAATACTGACACTCTTGCTACTGCTATTACTGTGAATTATAATGTACTTTATCTCTGGCCTAGAAGTTTTATATTTTCTGCCAGCATCTATGAAATTGTGGCAGGTAAACTTGTTAACTTGAAAGTAGGCTAAATCCTTCACAGTTATTGATATAACTTTTTCTAGGAGAGACTTATCAGCAAGAAAGGAACATTCACATCTGATTTTAATTTTAACAAGGCCCATATTGAGATTTCATTTAGAATGTAAAGACTGGTTGATCTATAATTAGTCTACCTTCTGAGTTAGCGTTTTACTCAAGAACATCTCTTATTCCAACAACTCTATCATTCAATATTTGACATCAACAATTAATCTATGGAATAGGCCTTTTTGACCTTCAATCCTCTCCCATAATATTGTTACCCAGCCCCAGCTCCTTGTCCATTCCTTAACTCCTTTCTTGGACATCATATCCAATTGTATTAGTCAATTCTTGCACTGCTATAAAGAATACCTGAGAGTAGATAATTTATCAAGAAATGCCTGTAGCTTACGGTTCCACAGGCTGCACGGGAAACATGATGCCGACCATCTGTTTGGCTTCTGGGGAGGCCTCAGAACATTTAAAATCATAGCGGACAGCAAAGGGAAAACAGGCACGTGTTACCTGGCCAAAGCAGGAGGAGAGGGATGGGGGAGGTGCTACACACTTTTAAACAACCAGGTCTCATGAGAATTCTACCATTAGAACAACACCAAAGGGATGCTGCTAAACCATTTTTGAAGGATCCACCCCCATGACCCGATTACCTCCCACCAGGACCCACCTCCAACATTGGAGATTACAACTGAACATTAGATTTTAGTGGGGACACAGGTCCAAACCATATCACCCCTGTTCTCACAAGCCCTCCCTTCTAATGACTAACAAACATTCTGCCTAAAACCTTCGCAAAATACCTAAAAAGTTTTATTTTCTCTTCATCTCTATTTTTTTTTTGTGGGAGGTTAAGACGGGGAATTTCAGAGCATTATTATTTGCACAGTAGTTACTATGACGCCTTCTCGCTTTTTAAATTTCAATCTCTTTAAGAAGAGTAATGCAATTTTATTCATTTTAATGCTGTCTCCTATAGCCTAGCATAGTGACTTGGATTTAATTATTAGTAAATTTTTAAAATTAATTATTATTATTATTATTACTTAGAGATAGGGTTTTACTCTGTCACCCACGTTGAAGTGCAGTGGCCTAACCACAGCTCACTGTGGACTTAAACTCTGGGGCTCAGTTGATCCTCCCACCTCAGCCTCCTGAGTAGCTGGGACTACAGATATGTGTACCATGCCTGGCTGTTTGTTTTTATTTTTTATAGGGACAGGGTCTCTCTAGGTTGCCCAAGGTGGTCTCGAACTCCCGGCCTCAAGCAATCTTCCTGCCTTGGCCTCCCAAAATGTTGGGTTTAGAGGCATGAGCCTGTACCTGGCAGTAAATTTTTTTGAATGAAAGAATTCTGAGTATAAAATTAACATATATTTATTGCTTGCTCACTAAGTGTGTAATACGATTTCAGTATAGACATTTTATTCCTTTTTATATGCCAAAAAATTAGAATATTGGTTATGTACCAAAGTAACTAGACAAGTTTTGTTTACTTAAAACAGTTAGAATAAAATACCAATAGGTCTTTAATATAATGCCACATGTGTCTATTTAGTTTATTTATTTTAAAAGTTCCATGAGAAGTAAAATGAATACGTATGCATCACAGTTAACCAGACTAAATTATGTCTTACTAAAGATATGCTCTTAGGCTAAGGCTTTCAGTTGATGACTCACAAACGTTTGTATTCTATTAATCATCAGAGTTATTTGAAATCAGTGGTAGTTGCACTCACTTGTTAAATGCTTCAATAACACGATATCAAATATATCAAAGAAGTATGCAGGATGTATATAAGAAGGGTTTTCTTAGTGTGTTCCATGCATCCTAACTTTATTATACATCTCCATGTCTATGTGAGATCTTAGTTTTTCTGAATGTTACTCAAGATATTAGAACTGTCATCCAAAACATCTGAATTCATGTGTCTATCCCAAATGTGATACATATGGGTTTAGACAGTTCTGTAGATTAGTGGCTGAAGAAATGGCACTTCATCTTTTAGAACTATGCTTACCAATTTTATCTTCAAATATGAATTATGTAACTAAAATTGAAAAAACATTACTTCTTAAGGCTCATTAAAGCCTATTTTTGTTATTCCATGGCAATATTTTCTTCTTATATCACGTGTAATTATATAATTTTATTTGATATGGAAGATGTTCTCCTTTCTTGGAACATAAAGTAAAGCAATAACAAAGAAAATGATTCAGAAATGTACTGGATATTAAAACATCTTAGACTGGCCCATCACAATGGCTCTCACACCTGTAATCTCAGCACTTTGGGAGGCCATGGCAGGTGGAACACTTGAGGTCAGGAGTTCGAGACCAGCCTGGCCAACATGGTGGAACCCCATCTCTACTAAAACTATAAATATTAGCTGGTTGTGGTGGCACAAACCTGTAGTTCCAGCTACTCTGGAGACTGAAGCATGAGAATGGTCTGAACCTGGAAGGCAGAGGTTGAACCTGGTGAGCGAGTTGGTGCCACTGCACTCCAGCCTGGGTGACAAAGTGAGATTCTGTTTCAAAAAAACAAAACAAAACAAAACAAAACCCTTAGTCTTGGGGTGACAAATATTTGTAACAGAAATGGGATTAAATTTTTAGTCTGAAGATCTGAATTTGAATCTTAGCTCTGTAGGCAATGTATAATCAATGAAAGATATATGTTGTATGAGTTATATTTTATGAAAAAATAATTTTCTAGGTTATGTGGATGGCATTTTGGTGGGAGAAATGATTGCTGGCAAGAGGATAGTTTGACAGCTGTTCGATGTGAACAGGACAAGATATTGTATAAGTTGTAGGAAAAAATTTCAAGAAATCTAAAAAAAGAAACAAAACTACAGACAAGAATGATTCTCAAGTCTGTGGTTTGACAACTGTTTGGGGAGCGTTGCTGGAATGTTACATAAATTTTCTTAAATTTGCAAATAGTAACACTTACATCTAAAGCCAATCATAATAAATCTCTCTCATTGTGTGATAGGAGAGCATAGTGGAGGGGACAGGATGGAAATCATATTTCCCTGAATATTACTTGTTATTCAGGATTGACCTTGGAATAATATTTTAAATACTCAAAAATGAAATGGAAAAGAAAAATCTATTGAAATAAAATCCTAAAAGTGAAAAGCCAGCTGAACAAATGTATCTATTTTTCCAGTTGTTGACATAATGCATAAAGGTAAATGCATGAATACAAAAAGATAAAGACTTCAGGTGGGTTTTTTTTAGCTTATAAACAATGGAAATTTATTTTTCATAGTTCTGGAGGCAGGGAAGTTCAAGATCAGGCTCCAGCAGGTTTGAAGTCTGGCGAGGGCCTGGTTTCGGTTCCTAGATGGCAACTTTTCAGAGTCGTCACAAGGTAAAAGGCACGAGTGCTTTTAGAACACTGATTTGGGTTTTCATATTTAATGGAATGTATTCCAAAAGCAAATAAAAAACTTACAAATGCAGGAGACTTATTACCAGTTACAATATGGGTATTATTTTTCTGAAAATGTTTTGTATATGTTGAGAATAAAGTAAATAAGTAATTATGGGTATATAAATACTGTTAGGAACCATAATACATAATGTATAAAAACAGAGATATAATTATAAAATCAAAATGCTAAGACTCTAGGATAGTAATATGAAATGGAAATACCAGCATGATCTCATAATCAATTTTTTTTTAGTTAGATCATTCCAAGTTCTATATACTGACAAAGTTCCAATTATGTTTTATAAAAACAATTTTCCACTAAAGAGAATGAGGACTTCTGAGCAATAACTACTAATAATATGAGGTCCAGAAATATGCAAATAAAAGGTAAAGGCAGTTTGGGAGATGTGGAAAGAAAAGAGTCTTAGACCTATCGGTTTTAAGTTCCTCTAGCACATGAAATTATTAGGAGTTGTCGGAGTTATGATTTTGGGGTCTAGGTCTGATATTTAGTAAGCATTGGTTAAATTTCTGTAACAAAGAATGGAGTCTAATAACCTTTAGGATACTGGTAGTTCTCAAAATTTATAAGATTCAATATTTTCCACTTAAAAGTAAGTGACCTTAAGTAAAGTGACTATATTTAAGAAAACTCAGAGCTAGAACACTGGTGCTTGATTAGAAGCACTGGCGTAATCTCTCAAAATTAACAGGATTCCGTCAATTCCAGAGTCACTTTGCTGAATGACTGATTTATATTTAGTAGGTCAAAAAAGTTTATTTAGTAAAACTAGTACTGCCTCCCTCCCTTTCACCATTTTTCATAATTTATAATTAGTTTGAATTGCATGCTTTATTGTTTATTTTGGACTTGTGTTATTGCATGTAAAAATAAGCATGCCAAACCGAAAAATAATTGTGTATTCCATTATTTTATATTCCACATTTAAAATGTGTATTAAACTTTCTTGAATCTTTACAGTCAATAATTTCACTTTACCTTTAGCTTTTCTATTTAGACTTCCTCCCCAAGTATTTGTGATTCTTTTTATGAAAAAGTATTTCCTGACATCTGCCTTGAATTTCCTTTCTCCCCCAGTCCTATTCATGAACTCTCATCTTGTTATCTTCTTTAAGTGGAAAATAGTCTGCTTGACATTATTTCTATCATGTTCAGTTCTGTGTATTTCAGTGAAATCTTTCTTAATTATGTTCTTCCCAAGAGAATACTTAATCTTTTTTAGCCTGTCTTTATAGATTTTTACCTGTTGGCCCCGGGATAAACCCCATAGCTTTCTAAAGTAACTTTGATAGTTTCAAAGTCTTGGGTACTTTATTAAAATAAGCCCCATTAAAACAATATGCAGAAAATATCAAAACCAAATTTTCATGCTTTGGAAGAATTTGTCTTCTTTGACAATAAGCAGAACATCCAGAGAACAAACAAAGTGGCATCAAATATAGTGCAGTCACTTGTACATTTTGATTTCATGTCTTTCCCTTTTGTTTATTACCTTTAGTACCTTGAGGGTTCACATTGAATGATGAAACAATATTTTTAAGTGTTCATTTTCCTTTAATGTTTTTACTTTATACCCAACATAGCAGAAAGATCTAATATCCAGAAGACATTAAAATTAAATTAATCTTTCCATTTAAGTTGTTTCCTATGTTTATTAACCTCAGGTCAAAATGATAAAAGGTACAAGTAAAAAAAATAATGCATTACAATAAAATGGAAAACCAATTGCTACTCTCATTTAAATGAACAATTGAGATAATAGCTCAAAATTCACAATGTGGTGAAATAGAAGAGACAATATATGTTTTGTCAATCAATATTATTCTACTAACACATAATGTGAATTGATGGCTTTCTATATAAACAAGAAAGAAAAAAGCCTCTTTTTACTTTGTGTAGTGCTAAGTATTTTCTATATTAAGACATTCCCAGTTAAATCGATATATTATGTGACTAAACACATTGAAGCAATATTCAGAGGACATAACAGTTGGCAATATATCAAAGATTATCAAACTGTGTGTGGTTTTCTGTATAAATGGCAGAACAAGTACACTGAGTAGAATTAATAATCTTTAAAGTTTGAGCATCAAATATATTTTAATGAATGCTTATGTGAGTAGCTGTTATGATAGGTATGTAAATTGGTAAACTTTACCAATTACCTCTACCAATAATATCATTAGGCATCCAGTAGAATTTGTAATACTGATCACACAGTCAAGCAAAGCAATTCTAGAAATTGGAGCGTTTATTTCCTTTCCCAGGAGAATTGAATTCAGCTAAGAAATCTGACCAACTCAAAGGAGATTGTTGCAGTTATTCTGGATCTATAAGTTGTGCAGGAAAAAAGTAAAACTGGCTTTTAGACAACAAAAACAGACTATTCACTAAATGCTTCTCTGCAAAATAGAGAATTTATGTTCCATCTTACGAAATGGCTACCGAACACACATATACATGAAAGTCCTTGCTCTCTCTGTGAAGGCAAAAAAATGAAGCAGATAAATGCATTATGTCATAAAGATATGTTTAACAGTTTTCTGTGTGTTTCCTAAGCAATGATCAGAAAGTCTAATTAGATATTACTAAGGAGTATAACACAAAGTAAAATTGTGGATCCTTAGTAGATTGTAAAAGAAAGAAGAACCATCCTTTTCCCAACTTTCAATGTAGAATATTTGGTTTAAAAATATATCGATCAACTATTTGTTTGCATCATAAAATATGAGTTTTACTTTTTAAACAAATGTTCTATTAATGAGTTACTCATTCTGGGATATTTGCATCTTTTCAATGCAGAATATTATACTTTACAAATTTTTATCTGTATGTTTGCAGTAGCAAAAATGTAAACCACTCAGTGTTCTTTATTATAAATCTTGTGCTGAAAAAACTGTTATGAAAACTAGAACTTTGGGCTGTGTCATTGCTCTATCTAGAAAATAAACCAGCAAAAAATAGTACACTGTCAAATATTACAAATGAAAAATAAATAAAAGTGAAGTCTAGTCTTTCTGCATTTTCTTGAACAGTAGATTACAGTAATAACAACAGCTATCTGAGTAACCCTTTACATTTAACAAGGAAGGCTCTCTACTTCTGCTGCATTCTTAGTCACCAATAATTAGTACATTCCTTCTGCCATAATTATAGTCAACTATATAATTTATTTACAAGATTTAATACAAAGTCAGATACTTTTCAGATGTAAATTTAAGTCTCTTAAAGCTCAAATTTCCCTTAGTATTGAGATAGGCACAAAATATTATTTCTAATTATTAAGCTTTCTATACATGCTTTTATTATTTTTAGTTTAAATTGAGCTGGATGTGGGCAGATAACTATATATTTATTGTGTTTTTATAATCAGAAATATAAATTGTTTATTTTTTCTACCTAGCTTCACCTTTAAAAACTCTGAAAACAACCTCTCAGCCCTAAAATTCACTCAAAAGACAATTTTAAAAAGAGAGCTAATTTTGTAAGTTCTTGTGCACTACCCTCTGAGTAAATTCTTTCTTTTCTAGGGAAATAACTTGTCACTTGGAAATTATTTAGCTCTCGTTCAGTTCAATCCATTAAAAACATGAAATGACAAGGCAAAAATGGAAACTTCAGTGATCATTTTTTGAGTTGCTCTTCCAGTACTGATCACGCTAAGTCAGAGGTCCTTTCTGGACACACCAAATAAAAGTCAGCCCAAATGCAGGACAACTCGGCATAGACACATCCTTCATTTTAAACAGTCAGAAATAAAAGCTGGCCATGTAAAGCTAGACTTTGGCTTCCTCCTTCCTATTCCTTATGTTTCTTTCCCAAGTTATTATTCCATTAAACAATTTCTTTATCCCACTAAATCCTTTTAAATCCCAGTTCTCTTCACACATCTTTCAAACTGAACCAATCTGTTTTCTCAGGCATGAATTTCTTTAGGCTTCTATCATTGTTGACAATTCCTTTTATGCAATGTTTTCTGATTTTTTATGCATAATAGTTAGCCTCTTATTTTTGAATAGCAACTTAATATTTTAAAGTAGCTTTTAAAACACTCCAGTGTGAAATATATAAAAATTATGTTCTTACGATATGGAAAGGCACAACCTCAGAACTGCTTTTTAATGGCTATTTAAACTTTAAACAAATAATTTAACTTTTTTAACCCTCCATATCTTCATGTGTAGAGTAAGGCCTCCTTTACCGAGTATATAAAAACATTTTTTCAAGTACTATTGCTATGCAAACATTAATTATTTTTATTCTTATCTTTCCTATATGCCTTTTCTCCAAATCAACCATTCAAATTAGCATTGACTACAGGAAAGGTGCCAATCAAAAACAAACATGAAATTAATCTATTTTGTTTTTTCTTTTTCTTCCCAAACTAAGTTAATAATGCTACATATGCGTAGTGACCTTGTTTTGTAATCTTTCTACAACTATAAAATTATCAGAAAGCACCTTGAGCAGCTAAGGTTTATATTTAAAGTCAGCTTGACAGATACATAATGTTGTGGGAAAATGGCCAGAGTTATCAAAGTGCAATGACACAATTTTGTAAGATAATCCAGTTCCCTTTATTCCAGTTTTTATTCATCATGTACTGTATGGCATTAGCTAATTTCACAAGTGACTTCTCAGTTGTCAAAAGAAAGTTTACTGTCTATCATGCATTTGCTTATATACTCTTCATTCCCCTTGTTCAGTACCAGTTATAAAATAGTTTATAATCTATAATGTTAATAGTAGATGAAATACTAAGAAGTGAATTCTTTTTTAATACAATAATGAAAAAATATTGTGATTCAATTGTATCATTAGTGACTAGAAATAAATAAAGACATGATCAACCCTTCAAAACCTTTCCTATATTTTGGATGTGCTGTTAAGATCTGGCTACAAAATTGATTGCCACATGCTGACCTGATAAACGATCGATTCAATTGAATATGAGGTCCACCTCTATTTTCCCTCTAAGTGTGTTATCACGCCAATGAATAAGCTCTGACTCATTCTCTTGGCTAAGACTCAAATAGAAATATATTTAATCAGGTAGAATTATAAAATGCTTTATTAATGCACTAAATATACCAAAGACTATATCTGAGGCTAGTGAATATAAATCAGGGATAGTTTTAGTACTCCCTTAGAATGGCCAATTTCAATAGATGTCCCAAAGATTTCATGGTGTTTTTGACATCCACACACCTTGAGATTTGCGAAGGACCAGTAACCTTGTGTTATCAACCTGATTTGAATGTCCTTTCCATTTCTTGTTCTTATGGAAATTTGACTGTTCATTGAGGACAATTTCTCTGCAGCTTTCTCAAGTGGAGCTTTGTTTTTGTTTTTGTTTTTTTTTTTCTCTCTCCCTTTCACATGTTACCTCAGGTCCTAGGGATGAGTGATATGCTTTTGGCTTTCATTTGCTCTTTTTCAAACAAGTTCTACATTGTCTTCTACAGATACTCAGTTTTTCTAAAGTATAAACTATCAGACTAAACCCTTTTTATTGAAGTCATCTACTGATATCCATGTTAGTTTCCACCTTCACACCACGTCTTTGCAAAGCTTTCATGTCCAGATCACTGTGTTCCTCTTCATCACTACTCTTACCTTGATTTTGGTGTCTTCTGTAAATGTGTAATTATTTCACCAATACATTGACCCCTCTGTTGCTTGTTTTCCACTCCACTTATTTTTTTTTTTTGCCACCCTCAAGGACTAAATCAAAATATTTTCATTAACAATAATTATATTGCAGCTCTCATCTCAAATTTAGTCATTCTATTCTAATTACCTACTTCCAGCTCACCTGCACTTTTAAAGCATTCAACAATTTTTCTGCCTCCAAATGCAGAATTCATTGATTTCCTCTTTTCACTGTGTAACTTCCATTTTGTTTCCTTTCTTATGGGGCTAATATGCTGTGATATGCTACCAAAACATCATGATGGAAAACAGCTTTTGCAGCTGCGCTCTTCCTTTCCTTTCACCTTATGCTCTGTATCTCTCCACAGAGACTCTCAATCCTATTTTAAAGAGTGGCTACAGTTATGCAAAGTGCCTACTGAGTGTGGAAATTCTTGATGCAGGAGAAAGAGTGAATATTTCAGGAACAAATTCTTAGAATAGGTCAGAGGTGATAGAAAACAGAATCTGGTGCACAAGTGAGCAGTTGACTCAACAGGTTATAAATACCCCATCCATTAAAATAGGCATCTTTAGCTAGTGAATATAAATTAAGACAAATATGAGCAAAGGTGTTGTGGGCATATTCACAGAATGGTGATAACAATGGGCCATGGAATCTAAATTAAGAAGGTAAGTGAGAATGTGAAGTGAGATATGGTAAGTAAGTATGTGAACTGGAGATCCAGGCGAGTTGAAAAATGTTTAGTATAAGAGCATTACAGTTGTCATGCTAGGAGGATAAGAGTCAAATTATTGGATGACAATATCAAGGAACTGGATGCATGAAATCAAAATTTTTATGATGGCACAGTTACCAATAATAAGGTCTAGGTACAATTATAAGAGATAATTTGTGAATGAACACATTCATGTTGATTGAAAAACTTGCCTTCTGAGAGTTTTCTTCTATAAGAAATAATGTCATAAGTTATATGCTGTTTTATATCCAGAGCAAAATTATTTCTTAAAATTTAAACGCACCCTGAAGTTTAGTCATCTACCAATCTAAATTCTAGAATAACCACACTTACAATATCTTCAACTCCTTTCCTTAAGCCATGAGAATCTCATCAAACCAATATAAACTTTTCCCAGAAAATATGCTTATATGTTAAGTAAGGACAGACACAAAATTTCAGAGGATTCATATTCCTTCAGAAATTTATCATGAGATCTCTTAAAGTTAAATGTTAACTGTAGAAGTGCTTAGGGTCACATTTTTAGTAGTGTATAACTGTTGGTGAACCTGTCATTTTGAACTGTAAACATCACATGTAAGATGACAAAGGCACTCTAGTGGTGAAAACCATCAAATTAGCTAAATTGCTATAATTAAGCCACATTTTACTGGTGAGAATTCTCCTTAAATAGAGACAGGTGCATACTAAACCAGATTTTTCTTCTCTGCTCCTCATCATAGGATTCCAAACTAAACTGAACTGTTGAACATAGAAAATACCACTGTCATATCCAAGAGGGTTCATTTTGCCTAATTAAAGATATTTGGAATCTTTATACTTCAAATCCAAGGTATATATTTTCTTTACTTCTAGATTAAGCTTTCCATGGGCCCTTCTCTATCTTCTGTGGGGGCTTATAAAGCAGGCCACTTACTTAAAAATGCTCTAGGCTATGACCTAAGAGATCTAATTTTTAGTACTAAGGCTTTCGTTGTGGGGTGTGTTTCTGTGTGTGTGTGATGTGGGCAACTCACATATTTTGATTTATTTAGAGCTGATATCATGTGAATGTTTTTCCTTTCTGAAGCTCCTGTTGAAACTTAATCCCCAATGTAAGTGTCTTAAGCTGGGGCCTTTAAGATGTGATTGAGTCACGAGGACTCTGCCCTCATGAACTGATTTATCTATTCATGGGTTCATGTATTATCATGGGAGTGGGTTAGTTATCGTGAGAGTGAGTCCACTGTAAAAGTCAACTTGGTTGTCCTTCTTGTGCCTCTCTTGTGCTATGATGGTTTCCACTATGTTATAAGGCAGCGTGAGACCTTCACCAGAAAGTGACCAGATGCAGCCTCTTGACCTTAGACTTTCCAGCTTCCAGAACTATAAGAAATACATTTCTTCTATTTGTAAATTACCCAGTCTCAGGTATTTAGTTTTACCATCAGAAAATGGACTCAGACAATAGCATATTACCTATCTTAGCTAGTGAGTGTGAATGGTAATCAAAGTGAATACTCATTCGCAATATAAAATGCTATGCAAAAGCAGAAAAAATAATGTTGTATAATCTATCCTCACATAGTAACATGCTAAATGGCCTTCTTGAGAACATAACATTTAGGGCCTGTATGTCATAAATAAAATGTGAGAATATTATTAATGACACTCATATTGATAATCCAAACGATTCCAATAAATAATCTATTTACCACCAGAAGTGGATAATTTACAAATGATGTAGCACACTCTACTTCTGAAATTGTATGTGACTACATTAAAAAATCAAATTTAATAAATCTGTGGATACATTTATTAAGTACTCATGATGTATTAAATGCTACACTTTGTAGACATAAAGGGTTATAAAGACTGGAAAAAAAGTCCATGTCCTCAAGGAACATATATTCTATTTGAAAATAAAAAATTAAATATAAAATTTACATTTTAAATTTTATTTTAAAAGACATTTTAGGAAATTGTTTTAAATGTAATTATACAGATTATAAATGCCATACTAGGTTGTGAGAAGAAATTCCTTTAGGTTATAGTAGTTCTACTAAATCCGTTAGTTTATTTATTACTTTAAATTGTTTTAATTGAGCACCTATTATATGTTAGACATTTTGCTGGCTTTATGTGAAAAATCAAAAGTGAATAAGAAACACATTGTCAAGAATAATGAAAAATCTGATGTTTTTACCCTGTTTGCAAGTTAACAAGTCAGCTTGACAGTTCATGGATAGTGGTAGAGGATACGAGACTCCTGGGTCTAAGATAAAGGTCTTTATACTTACGGCACATCAAGAAGTAGGAGCTTCAGTCTGCTTGCCCTTTGTGCTGAAAGAAGACATTTACTACACTGCTCAATGAGCAATCCTGCCCTCAAGTTTTCAGAGAAATATTTATATTCCAAGGCTATTTGCCATATTGTCATTTAGGATGAGATATCCCAAAACAAAAACCAACAGAGCCTATATTAGTCCTCTGTTTCTAGGCAACAAATCATGATGCATTTACTGGATTAAGACAGTGTATTTATAACCTCATAATTCCTGTGAGTCAGCAGTCTGGGCATGATAACAGAGTCCTCTGTTTTTAATCTTATGAGGACAAATTTAAGGTGTCAGCTAGGTTGAATTCTTTTCTACAGCACAGAATCTTCTTCCAGCCTCAGTTGATGGTTAGCAGAATTTAGATTCTGGTGATTGCAGAAATGAGAACTCCCTTTCCTTGCTGTTTATCATCTAGGATCCACGCTCACCTCCTAAAAGTTACCCACAGTTCTTTGCTGTCTTGTTCTCTCAAACACCTTTACACAATCTGGCAACTCTTTTTCTTTTTAAAGTCAACAGGTGACTCTCTCACTCCATTCTGCTGAAATTGTCCTATACAAAATCATGGGAGTAACTAACTCATCATCTCTGCCATGTAATGTAAGTTAATAAAGGGATTGAGTATTCCATGCTTTTGCCATATTCTGTTGGCTAGAAGGAAGTCAAAAGTTTCTTTTGCCTTCAGCAGGAGATTATATTGGAGTGTAACTCATTGGAGGTTACATTACGATGCTTCTGATCATAAGACATGCAGAAAAATGAAAGATCAATGGAAAATTATCTCCCAAAAGACATACGCCTTAATAAAGGGAAGCTTATGTTTTATAGATCTTCCTGGTCTTCCTATACATAGATTATATACATTCATAAGTAAACACATATATAAATTTAGTAATTAAGCAGTGTGATAAGTGATACTCAAGAAATAAACAGAGAGTACTATAGAATAATAGAAGCATTATTTTGGAAATTTAAGAGATTCTTTGAGAACTTATGCTTTAGATAAATAATGAATTGGGAGAGGAGTGTAATTGGAATAGTACACAGAAAAGAGAAAGAAAATTACAAGATTTCAAGGGGGCTCACAGTGAGTGCTCAAGTTAAACTGAAACATAACCATTGAAATGATGAGTAGTTACAATAAGGATGGGGTATTTCTAAACGACAGAACAAAAAATTTTGATTTTATTGTATAGGCAGTAAGAGAGTTAGGGAAGCTGGAATGGAGGGAGGAAGTGTGATTAAGAGAATGATATTTAAACATTTACACAATAGCTCTGTCTTGTAGGGTAGTAAGATAACCAACTGGTAATTATTCAGCAAGTAATTAGAAATGAGAGATGGTAATTCTGAAAGAAAGTAAAATGGAGATTTGAACACTAGGTGAAGAGTGGAGATTTCTGATGTCATGGGATTGGTGGGGCTACATAGAGAAATGTATAAAGAGAGAAATAGAAAGCTAACAGCTAAACTGCTGACATAGGAGGAAGATGAGTAAGCAAACCTAATGAAGGTTCTAGGAGGACCAGGATAGTGTGGCATAAAACAAGAAAACTAATGAAAAATAATAAAATATTTGGAGACTCTGATTATTTTTTAAAGTTTTTGAGTTTATATTTGGAGACTCTCTGATTAAATTTAAAGTAATTTTTTTTGAGTTTAGAACTTTTTTCTTTTGTAAATGTAGGGGGTATGTGTGTAGCCTGAGCTTTCAGTGTAACCACTTTCAGTGTAACCATCACCCCAATAGTGTACATTGTAAGAGTAGGGTAGAATTTTGATTAGAGACACTTCCAAAAAGAGTAGGCTAAGGAGGTGAAAACAGTAAAAGTAGACCACTTTTTAAAGAAAATTTTCAGGGATGTGAAGAAAATGTTTGGTAGGTAGATAGCACCACTGAGATCAGTATGATTTTGGCTGGGGCTAAAATATTCAGAACACTTGAAAGTGCTTTGTAGATATAAACCTATTTCTAGTATTTCATAAACGGGATATTGTGCATAACGTGTTCCCCTTGGATGGATGGTAATAGAAAATGACCTACTGCATAGCCCCCAATGCCATGGCATCTGAAAGCTCCACTTCTCCCCTCGCATTAGAATCTACATTTTGCTTTCTTTCAGAATTCCCATCACCCATTTCTAATTACTTGCTGAATATTTTCCACTTGATTATTTTACTACCTTGCAAAACAGAGCTTATTTATAAACATTTAAATATCATTCTCTTAATCATACTTCCTCCCTTCATTGTAGCTTCCCTAACTCTCTTATTACCTATACAATAGGTGGATGGAAATAGAAAACATTTAGTGTTACTATTCCTAAAATAATTAATCTTTCTGGGAACTGTCTGGGAAAGGGTGATCTGAAGCACATCACAGACACTTAAGGGAAAATTACTGGTCTTATTTGCATCCAGGTACAACCATACAGACCAATTCTGGTCCCCTTTTCGGTGCCCATAGGAAAACTATGTGTCCATGCAAGGGAATGTAGTTGGATAATATTATTCCCACTCCAAAATACTTTTATGCATATTTTCTATGATGATATTATAGTTACCACAGGATGCAAATTTGAGGTACAGATGTAGCCTACCTTAATTTATGAAAATTTTGAATATTTGCTTTCAAATTCGCCTAATCTCTGATTTGCAAATTTCCCTGTTTTATATGGATATAATAACTTTCAGGAATAAGGCAAAATTGCTTTGAAATTACCTCTAAAGTTATTGATGAATATCTAAATGTGAAAATGGAATAAAACTGTGTATGTTAATACCAAATAGGATAGTATCTTTTATCAGTTTATTCTTATGGAACCCATATAGTAAAATGGAAAAAATAAACAGGCCTTCAGATATTGTCTATTGACCATTTTTATATAAAAATTTTGAAGTTTCCCCTACTATTGATATTACTTCTTTATAGTCTCTGATATTTAAATTAATTTTGAAATGTTGGATAAATATAACCTGGAAGTACTGAATACAAGAATTTATCCAAAGATCTTAATAAAATTATAGACCATTGTTAACACACACACACACAATTTAAACCAAGTCAAGAAACAATAAGTATGAATTTATTTTGTAAAAATTGAATACTTGAATATAAGCATGCATATACTCGCATGCGTATTTGTATATGTATTGAAAATATCTGTAAGTTTATGAACATGGTTGCGTCTTATGGAAAATTGGATGAGGAAGTTTTTTCTTTATCAGTTAAGTTTCATATTTAATAATAAGCACAATAAGCCCAAACAAATATATTAGTAAAAATAACTTTGAAATGAAATCATGATAAGAATGAAACGATAAGGATCTGAATTAGAATAGAATGTTATGCAGATTGAAGGATAGTTGACGAGGAGACTTTTTTTTATAATTCAATTATTAATATTATTATTATTTTTATTTTTATTTATTATTATTATCATTATTTTTTTAAATTATACTTTAAGTTCTAGGGTACATGTGCATAACGTGCAGGTTTGTTACATATGTATACTTGTGTCATGTTTGTGTGCTGCACCCATCAACTCGTCAGCACCCATCAATTTATCATTTATATCATATATAATTCCCCAATGCAATCCTTCCCCCCTCCCCCCTCCCCATGATAGGCCCCAGTGTGTGATGTTCCCCTTCCCGAGTCCAAGTGATCTCATTGTTCAGTTCCCACCTATGAGTGAGAACATGCAGTGTTTGGTTTTCTGTTCTTGTGATAGTTTGCTAAGAATGATGGTTTCCAGCTGCATCCATGTCCCTACAGAGGACGCAAACTCATCCTTTTTTATGGCTGCATAGTATTCCATGGTGTATATGTGCCACATTTTCTTAATCCAGTCTGTCACTGATGGACATTTGGGTTGATTCCAAGTCTTTGCTATTGTGAATAGTGCCGCAATAAACATACGTGTGCATGTATCTTTGTAGTAGAATAATTTATAATCCTTTGGGTATATACCCAGTAGTGGGATGGCTGGGTCATATGGTACATCTAGTTCTAGATCCTTGAGGAATTGCCATACTGTTTTCCATAATGGTTGAACTAGTTTACAATCCCATCAACAGTGTAAAAGTGTTCCTATTTCTCCACATCCTCTCCAACACCTGTTGTTTCCTGATTTTTTAATGATTGCCATTCTAACTGGTGTGAGATGGTATCTCATTGTGGTTTTGATTTCCTTTTCTCTGATGGCGAGTGATGATGAGCATTTTTTCATGTGTCTGTTGGCTGTATGAATGTCTTCTTTTGAGAAATGTCTGTTCATATCCTTTCCCCACTTTTGGATGGGGTTGTTTGTTTTTTTCTTGTATATTTGTTTGAGTTCTTTGTAGATTCTGGAAATGAGCCCTTTGTCAGATGAGTAGATTGCAAAAATTTTCTCCCATTCTGTAGGTTGCCTGTTCACTCTGATGGTAGTTTCTTTTGCTGTGCAGAAGCTCTTTAGTTTAATGAGATCCCATTTGTCAATTTTGGCTTTTGCTGCCGTTGCTTTTGGTGTTTTAGACATGAAGTCCTTGCCCATGCCTATGTCCTGAATGGTACTACCTAGATTTTCTTCTAGGGTTTTTATGGTATTAGGTCTAACATTTAAGTCTCTAATCCATCTTGAATTAATCTTCGTATAAGGAGTAAGGAAAGGATCCAGTTTCAGCTTTCTACTTATGGCTAGCCAATTTTCCCAGCACCATTTATTAAATAGGGAATCCTTTCCCCATTTCTTGTTTCTCTCAGGTTTGTCAAAGATCAGATGGTTGTAGATGCGTGGCATTATTTCTGAGGACTCTGTTCTGTTCCATTGATCTATATCTCTGTTTTGGTACCAGTACCATGCTGTTTTGGTTACTGTAGCCTTGTAGTATAGTTTGAAGTCAGGTAGCGTGACGCCTCCAGCTTTGCCCTTTTGACTTAGGATTGTCTTGGCAATGCGGGCTCTTTTCTGGTTCCATATGAACTTTAAAGCAGTTTTTTCCAATTCTGTGAAGAAACTCATTGGTAGCTTGATGGGGATGGCATTGAATCTATAAATAACCTTGGGCAGTATGGCCATTTTCATGATATTGATTCTTCCTATCCATGAGCATGGTATGTTCTTCCATTTGTTTGTGTCCTCTTTGATTTCACTGAGCAGTGGTTTGTAGTTCTCCTTGAAGAGGTCCTTTACATCCCTTGTAAGTTGGATTCCTAGGTATTTTATTCTCTTTGAAGCAATTGTGAATGGAAGTTCATTCCTGATTTGGTTCTCTGCTTGTCTGTTACTGGTGTATAAGAATACTTGTGATTTTTGCACATTAATTTTGTATCCTGAGACTTTGCTAAAGTTGCTTATCAGCTTAAGGAGATTTTGGGCAGAGACGATGGGGTTTTCTAGATATACAATCATGTCATCTGCAAACAGGGACAATTTGACTTCTTTTCCTAACTGAATACCCTTGATTTCTTTCTCTTGCCTGATTGCCCTAGCCAGAACTTTCAACACTATGTTGAATAGGAGTGGTGAGAGAGGGCATCTCTGTCTTGTGCCAGTTTTCAAAGGGAATTTTTTCAGTTTTTGCCCATTCAGTATGATATTAGCTGTGGGTTTGTCATAAATAGCTCTTATTATTTTGAGGTACGTTCCATCAATACCGAATTTATTGAGCGTTTTTAGCATGAAGGGCTGTTGAATTTTGTCAAAAGCCTTTTCTGCATCTATTGAGATAATCATGTGATTCTTGTCTTTGGTTCTGTTTATATGCTGGATTACGTTTATTGATTTGCATATGTTGAACCAGCCTTGCATCCCAGGGATGAAGCCCACTTGATCATGGTGGATAAGCTTTTTGATGTGCTGCTGAATCTGGTTTGCCAGTATTTTATTGAGGATTTTTGCGTTGATGTTCATCAGGGATATTGGTCTAAAATTCTCTTTTTTTGTTGTGTCTCTGCCAGGCTTTGGTATCAGGATGATGTTGCCCTCATAAAATGAGTTAGGGAGGATTCCCTCTTTTTCTATTGATTGGAATAGTTTCAGAAGGAATGGTACCAGCTCCTCCTTGTACCTCTGGTAGAATTCAGCTGTGAATCAATCCATCTGGTCCTGGACTTTTTTTGGTGGGTAGGCTATTAATTGTTGCCTCAATTTCAGAGCCTGCTATTGGTCTATTCAGGGATTCAACTTCTTCCTGGTTTAGTCTTGGGAGAGTGTAAGTGTCCAGGAAATTATCCATTTCTTCTAGATTTTCTAGTTGATTTGCGTAGAGGCGTTTACAGTATTCTCTGATGGTAGTTTGTATTTCTGTGGGGTCGGTGGTGATATCCCCTTTATCATTTTTTATTGCGTCTATTTGATTCCTCTCTCTTTTCTTCTTTATTAGTCTTGCTAGCAGTCTGTCAATTTTGTTGATCTTTTCAAAAAACCAACTCCTGGATTCATTGATTTTTTGGAGGGTTTTTTGTGTCTGTATTGAGGAGACATTTTTTGATACCAGTACTTATGAAGTGGAGTTGGCAGGATTTGGTGCCTCTTTAGACAAGATGGGCAAAGAAGATTTAGAGTTCATGACATGACTCATTTTCCTGGTTAAAGTTTATTTCACCCTAAACAATCAGGCAATTGTTATTGATGAAGATTATTCAATAATCAAACACTCTGTAACACCCTCTTATTTAATGCAAGAAAAGTACGTGACCTAAACATTTCTACACTGTTATTGAGCTAACACATTTTTTTTACTTTGACAAAAGAAACTGGCGTTAGCTTAAATTATTTTGGAAATAATATTGATGACTGTGATTTTAATCTATAATCTCTGCTAGAAAACTAGAGTAGAAGGGATTTCTAATTACCTAACAATGAGCTTTTTTCTTTTTTCTTATCTGCTCTATATTCCAGGATCAGGGTTAGAAGTTCCATGGGGATAAGACCAATTTAGTCAACCTTAAATCCAGTTAAGATAAGATACCTACTATTTGATATAGGTATGTATTTACTCTCTTAGAGACTTAATTTTTTTTCCATTCAAGAATAAGCAAGGTGTAGTTATTCTAGGCAGTAATAAAGTGATTTCAGTAAGCAACATCTACACTTCTATTTACCAAGTACCTTCAAGTATTAAATTTTTCAGTGCTCAGAAACTTATTTTAATTTTTGAACTGAATTTCTCTCATCCATAGTCTTTGCTGAATTCTATGGATAGAAAGGTCTAAGAAATAAAGATCTTTATTTTAAAAGAATATTTATAATGTGCATATTTAATTGTAGTTGGTTAGTCATATCTTTTTTTTTTTTTTTTTTTTTTTTTTTTTTTGATGGCGTTTTTCTCGTGTCACCCAGGCTGGAGAGCAATGGTGTGATCTTGGCTCACTGCAACATTTGCCTCCTGGGTTCAAGCAACTCTCCTGCCTCAGCCTCCTGAGTAGCTGGGACTACAGGTGTCCGCCAGTACGCCTGGCTAATTTTTGTATTTTTAGTAGTGATGGGGTTTCACTATATTGGCCAGGCTGGTCGCAAACTCCTGACTTCAGGTGATCCGCCTCTGTCGGCCTCCCAAAGTGCTGGGATTACAGGTGTGAACCCTACACCCATCCATATCTTACGAAATATATTACTTGCTTATGAAAAACTAGTTGAAGTTTATGACTAGGCACAATTTGTCTTCCTTTTTTAAATAAATTGCAATATGTAGCCCATGGAATATAAATATTTGAAAATAATTTTGATTTTACATACTGGGAAAAGTAAGGGAAATGTTGATGGCTTAACTTTACCCACAAAAAAAAAAAAAAAAAAAAATCGTGGAAAATTAACACCAGATTTGAGAGTGCGTGTAACATATTTATGTTTTTATATTAATTTGTGTGTGATTTTGAATGTTTTATGATAAAGTCTCTTTTGGGTCAAATGTGTGGTAGCATTGTTTTAAATTAAAGAAAAGGGGGAGTTCTCATATTACTTCACATTTGTTTTGGAAGAACATCTTTTATTCATTTTCTATAATGCATAATTATAGTGCATGTCCAATAGTTACTTTCAGAAGTGTAGGAGTGTATTAAAAAGTTCATCTTTACAAAACTCATTGTTCTAGTTTCAAATATCCACTGCTAATATGCAACCCTATCTTCAATTGCATTGTCTTGTAATAATAACCATTTGTTTGTGAAGAGAAATTTAATATATTCAAAATTTCCAAGTGATCTATAGTTCTGTAAAAATAATTCTAGAGCAGAACTGGAAAATTTGCATACACTTCAGAATAAAAGTTAAAACCATTGTTTTATAGTCTTTTAAAACATGTAAAGACTTGGAAGTTAAAAAACTATAAAAATTATAAAATCAACATAAACATAGATAATACATGCTTATTGCTTAAAATATGCTTTCTATAACAAGCATAAGTTTTGAGTAACCAAAGTGTTTCCTCTTTCTTGAAGAAGCAAATCAATTTTGTGATTACATTATTTGCTTATTTTCTTGCAGACTTTGTTTCATGGGCGTTTTCCAATAATCTTTAAAGGAGTAATTCAGTCCTTCAATTTTAGCAGAATCAACTAATTTTCCTTCTATGAATGTTTAGAAGCCATTTATCCTTAACATCTGCAATAAGTACTGCATGGTGGCGAAGAGTTCAGGATCTGGATTCCCAGTACCCATGCTGTATCCCACTCTCTCTACGGCTATGTGACCTTTGGCAAGTATGTAAACCGCTCTGTGACTCCCAGTGCTTCCATGTTTAAAATCTAATCGTTAAGAATACTACAGAGATTGAAGGTTTGTTGTAAGGATTAAACGACATGTAAAGAGATAAACTTATTTCCTAGAATATTTCAAGTATTCTGTTAATAGCTGGTAGTTTTGAAATCTTTGAAATACATAAAATAATCTAAAGGCTATGAAAAATTTTAGTAAATTATCAATTGTCATATATTTATATACCTAATAACAGAATTCACGTCCATTTGCCCAAGTTCAAGCTCCTTCACCAGTTGCCCGGTGAAGATATCTTCTTGGGTGGATTTCATCACAATGAACTCAACAGACACCAAAGTAAATATACACTTCCTATCCTAAATTAGTGCTTCTTACCAAATCTCCTCTTTATTAACTTTCCAGTCCCTTACAGGTTATATCTTGGATTAATTTTTGACTTATTTATTTTCTTTATTTAATATTTCAGGAGAGATTTGTGGTCTATCTTTTTCAATGGGACCGCTTGCCACATCTAGCATCATTTGCCTCTTTTGTTTTAACATAACTGTTATTTTTTGTTGTTGTGGTTGTTGGTCTGTCTTTTTATATAGTGCTCTCCCTGGCCTGCCTCTAAAATTTTACAATTTTTCATGACTGTTATTGGCACACTCTATCATTAGTCCCATCTATGCTTTACTTTTCCTTGAAGACACATTCAACCCTGAGGCTTCAGCTACCTCTAAGACTTGTATCTGTATCTCCAATTTCTGTTCTGCATCTTGTCTCCATATACCCAATACCTACCAGATTTTAACAGAGATTCTGCCTTCAAACATATTTGGACACAAACTTACAATTTTTTCTAACCCCCAAAAGGTTTGGTAAGGTAGAGGTTTTCTTTTCATCTAGTTTTTTAAGTTAGAAACATCTGAGTCATTTTTTCCCAACTTTACATCTTCTTATTCTTGAAATACAATTAATTAGTTTCCAAATCTTGTTGATCCTATTTCCTACATCTCTCTAGTCTTCATACCCACTGCTGCTACAGAGGTTCAGAGGTCCTTCAACTCAGACTCTTCCAATTGTGTGATAATGGTTCTTCTCTTTGTACCTTTCTTGTCCCTTTCTAATTCCTGATCAACACGCTGGCCAGATTACTTGAGTATATGTCATGTTAGGTAACTTCCTTTCTGAGATTCTAATTTTGAGTCATGGATGATGGTTCTCTTATATATATACAAGTAACCACACCAGCACTTTGGGAGGCCAAGGCAGGTGAATCATTTAAGGTCAAGAGTTTGAGCCCAGCCTGGCCAAGGTAGTGAAACCTCATCTCTTCTACTAATATAAAAAATTAGCTGAGCATGGTGACAATTGCCTGTAATCCCAGTTACTTGGGAGGCTGAGGCAGGAGAATTGCTTGAACCAAGGAGGCAGAGGTTTCAGTGAGCTGAGATCATGACACTGTACTACAACCTGGGCATGAAACTCTGCCTAAAAAAAAAAAATTAAGTCTCTAATCCATCTTGAGTTAATTTTTGTATAAGATGTAAGGAAAGGATCCAGTTTCAGCTTTCTACATATGGCTAGCCAGTTTTCCCAGCACCATTATTAAATACATAATCCTTCCCCCATTTCTTGTTTTTGTCAGGTTTGTCAAAGATCAGATGGTTGTAGATGTGTGGTGCTATTTCTGAGGCCTCTGTTGTGTTCCATTGGTGTATATCTCTGTTTTGGTACAAGTAACATGTTGTTTTCGTTGCTGTAGCCTTGTGTATAGTTCGAAGTCAGGTAGCGTGATGCCTCCAGCTTTGTTCTTTTTGCTTAGGATTGTCTTGGCAATGTGGGCTCTTTTTTGGTTCCATATGAACTTTAAAGTAGTTTTTTTCTAATTCTGTGGAGAAAGTCATTGGTAGCTTGATGGGGCTGGCATTGAATCTGTAAATTACCTTGGACAATATGGCCATTTTCACAATATTGACTCTTCCTATCCATGAACATGGAAAGTTCTTCCATTTATTTGTGTCCTTTTTAATTTCACTGAGCAGTGGTTTGTATTTCTCCTTGAAGAAGTCCTTCACAACCCTTGTAAGTTGGATTCCTAGGTATTTTACTCTTTTTGAAGCAACTGTGAATGGGAGTTCATTCAGGATTTGGCTCTCTGTTTGTCTGTTATTGGTGTATAAGAATGCTTGTGATTTTTGCACATTGAAATTGTATCCTGAGACTTTGCTGAAGTTGCTCATCAGCTTAAGGAGATTTTGGGCTGAGATGATGAGATTTTCTAAATATACAATCATGTCATCTGCAAACAGGGACAATTTGACTTCCTCTTTTCCTAATTGAATACCCTTTATTTCTTTCTCTTGCCTGATTGCCCTGGCCAGAACTTCCAACACTATGTTGAATCGGAGTGGTGAGAGAGGGCATCCCTCTCTTGTGCCAGTTTTCAAGGGGAATGCTTCCAGGTTTTGCCTATTCAGTATACCCCATCAAAAAGTGGGCAAAGGATATGAACAGACACTTCTCAAAAGAAGACATTTATGCAGCCAACAGACACATGAAAAAATGCTCATCATCACTAGCCATCAAAGAAAAGGAAATCAAAACCACAATGAGATACCATCTCACACCAGTTAGAATGGTGATCATTAAAAAGTCAGGAAACGACAGGTGCTAGAGAGGATGTGGAGAAATAGGAACACTTTTACACTGTTGGTGGGACTGTAAACTAGTACCACCATTGTGGAAGAAAGTGTAGTGATTCCTCAAAGATCTAGAATTAGAAATACCATTTGACCCAGTCATCCCATTACTGGGTATATACTCAAAGGGCGATAAATCATGCTGCTATAAAGACATGTGCACATGCATGTTTATCGTGGCATTATTCACAACAGCAAAGACTTGGAACCAACCCAAATGTCCATCCATCAATGGTACACTGGATTAAGAAAATGTGGCACATATACACCATGGAATACTATGCAGCCATAAAAAATGATGAGTTCATGTCCTTTGTAGGGACATGGATGCAGCTGAAAACCATCATTCTCAGCAAACTATCACAAGAACAGAAAACCAAACACTGCATATTCTCACTCATAGGTGGGAATTGCACAATGAGAACACTTGGACACAGGAAGGGGAACATCACACTCCAGGACCTGTGGGGTGGGGGGAGGGGATAGGGATAGCATTAGTAGATACACCTAATAAAAATGACGAGTTAATGGGTGCAGCACACCAACATGGCACATGTATACATATATAACAAATCTGTATGTTGTGCACATGTACCCTAAAACATAAAGTATAATAATAATAATAAAAAGTAACCACAGAATTGGTTCTTAATATCATTATATAGTTAAGATTAACTTTCATCTAATTTGAAGTTATTAATTTCTTAAGAACACTACATATTTCAAACTACTTCTGTGTGAATATATAAAGGACAATTGTGGCAGATAGCATGTTTCATTAAATAGTAAATTACTGAGGAGGAACAATATTTTTGTATGATAAATCTAATGAAACTGAGATTCATTGCCAAAAGGAATAAATTATCAGATAAAAAGTCAAAGCTGTATTCACCAACAAATTAAAATGTGTAAACTGTGGATAGATTTGACAGATATTTCCTAACAAATCTGAAATGTTTAGATTCTGGTACAAGTCCAAAATCTCTTTTGAAACACGTACATAAAATGGCTAATTTTTAATTTTGAAGTTTTTCCTGTATATTGTATCTTTAACCTATTTTATTAAAAACAAACTTTTCTATATTCATTTAAGATAAATATGGATTCAATCATATAGATTCACAATTTTAAGGAGATATTTATGGGGATCATCTACGTTATCATTCATCACTATAAAAATTAAAATATGAGCAACCTTGTTAATTAGAAATATCACACTTCTGTCTCATGAAATTATTTTATATTTATAAACTTGGTTACAGGGTTAGTTTTAATCTAGTCTTTCTAAATATCTGGAATAAAGTTACTTTTTGCTGATTTAAGAGCTTATAGTTTTTCATTTTTAACTAAGCTATTGACATATTTGCCTATTTTATTGTATCTATGACCTATAGTTTGTAATGTGAATCTGGCTGTAATTGTGTGAAGGTATGAAATATTCTTAATGTTTTTACTTATACATCCTTTAAAATAGTTATACACTTTTAGTATAAATTATAATAATGTGATTTTTATTTTATCTGAGTTGTAGTGTTTCTATGTAAGCTATTCAATAAATTTTCCAATATAACTTAGAGTACTGAAATGTTTTTTAGTTGATAATATCTTAGGATAGAATTTTCTCATCAGTGGTCCATTTTTTTTTTTTCTTTTGAGATGGAGTCTTGCTATGTTGCCCAGGCTGGAGTGCAGTGGTGCAATCTCTGCTCACTGCAAGCTCCGCCTCCTGGATTCATGCCATTCTCTTACCTCAGCCTCCCGAGTAGCTGGGGCTACAGGTGCCTCCCACCATGTCTGGCTAATTTTTTTTTTGTATTTTTAGTAGAGACAAGATTTCACCATGTTAGCCAGGATGGTCGCGATCTCCTGACCTCATGATCCATCAGCCTTGGCCTCTCAAAGTGCAGGGATTACAGGCATGAGCCACCACATCTGGCCCAATATTTTTTAAACATTTATTTTTAGCTTACTTATTACATGTGTATCTATGCAACCACAATATTGAAAATTACATATAAGTTAAAATATGGATCTACTTCCTTTCAATGTAATAAAAATTTGGAAATAAAATTATTAATTAAAACCTTACTTGTAATTATAAATAATTAGACTAAAGTCAATGGGACAAAATTTGACCAAAGGAATATTTATTTTTATTCACAAAACAGCAGTAATCCAAATTTCTAACCTGTAGCACAACCAGCTTTCCTGTGAAGAAGGTTTTTGGTTTGATGTAATTTCATGTGTTTATTTTTGCTTTTGTTGCCTAAGCTTCTGAGGTCTTATTAAAAAAACTCCTTGCCAGGACCAATGTTCTAAGACATTTCCTTAATTTTTTATTCTAATAGTTTTATAGCTTATGGTCTTATACTGAAGTCTTTAATACATTTTGAGTTGATTTTTGTTAGTGGTGAGAAATTAGGGTCTAATTTCATTCTTCTGAATGTGGATATTCACTTTTCCCAGTGCCATTTATTGAAGCAACTGTACTTTCCCCAATGTGTGTTCTTGGCACCTTTGTTGAAGATCAGTTGGCTGTAAATATATAGATGTATTTACGTATTTAATATTTTCATATGTGTGTGTGTGTGTGTGTGTGTTTTTCTGGCCTATTTTTCTATGTGTCTGTTTTTATGCCAGTACCATGCTGTTTTGGTTGCTATTACTTTGTAGTATATTTTAAAGTCACTGTGATGCTTCTCACTTTGTTCTTTTAGCTCAAGATTTCTGTGGCTATTTGAAGTCTTTTGTGGTTAATTTTAATATTGTGTTTTCTACTTCTGTGAATAATGTTGTTGTTATTTGATGAGGATTGCACAGAATCTGTAGATTGCTTTGGGAATTATGGACATTTCACTAATATAAATTCTTCTAATTTATGGACATAGCATATCTTCTAATTTATATCTATTCTCTTCCATTTCTTTCACCAATGTTTTGTAGTTTCATTGTGGAGATCTTTTATCTGTTGGTTAAATTTATTCCTAGGTATTTTATTTTATTGATAGCTGTTGTAAATGGGATTACTTTCTTGATTTCTTATTCAGATTGTTAACTATGTGTATCTACAAATGCTACTGATTTTTGCATGTTGGCTTTGTATCCTGCAAATTTGCTGAATTTATTTATTAGTTTTAATAGTTTTTAATGGATTATTTTAGCATTTTCCGTATGTAATTTAATCTGCCAATGGAACAATTTGACTTTGGAACGAATAGATAGTAAGAGATGTAGACAATTGAAATGACTCTCACCACTGATAATAGAGATTGTATTGTATAGGTTTGGAAATAGTAGAGCATATCTGTGTGACATAAGTATGACACAGGGATGTATCTGACAGGAGGTTGAAGATCTAAAATGTATGAACCTTTACAAAATTGTCAAATGAAAACACTTTTGCATGAAAAAAATGGACTGTGCTTGCCAACATGATCTTTCTAGCCTTCTCAAATCTGCATCATATTCTTCTATACTTGTTCTTTGTGCTGCAGATTTTAAGAATTAATTAAAATAGTTATTGTTAACTTTTTTATCACTAAGAACTGTACATTGTAATTACCACATAATGTGTTGAATACCCACATCCTTATGAAGTATCATTATTATTATTTGCATTGTATGAAAGAGAAAATGGAATCACAAATAATTTAAATAAATTATCCATAGTCACATAGCCATGAAGAGGCATAGAAGGATTTCTTTAAACTTGTATTTTAGGTTCAAGGATACATGTGCAGTTTTGGTAAATCAATAAAATATGTGTCATGGGGGTTTGGTGTAGAAGTTGTTTTGTTACCCAGGTAATAAGCATAGTATGTGACAGACAGTCATTTGATCCTCTCCCTCTTCCAAACTTGTACCTTCAAATAGGCCCTGGTATTTGGTATTCTTTTCTTTTTGTCCATGTATGTGCAATGTTTAGCTCCCGTTTGTAAGTGAGAACATGTGGTATTTGGTTTTCTGTCCTTGCATTAGTTCGCTTAGGATTATGTCCTCCAGCTCTGCTCATGTTGTGGCAAAGAACACGTTCTTGTTCTTTTTTATGCCTGTATAGTATTCCACGATGCCTATATATCACATTTTCTTTATCACATCTATCATTGATGGGTATTTAAGTTAATTCCATGTTTTTGCTAGTGTGAATAGTGCAGTGATTAATATGCAACTGCATGTGTCTTTATGGTAGAATTATTTATATTGCTTTGGGTATATACCCAGTAATGGATTGCTGGGTCAAGTGGTACTTCTGTTTTAAGGTTTTGAAAAGTTGCCACACTGTTTTCCACAGTGGATGACCTAAATTACCTTCTCACCAACAGTGTGCAAGCGTTTCCTTTTCTCCACAGCCTCACCTGCATCTGTCATTTTTTGACTTTTTAATAATAGCCATTCTGACCTGTGTGAAATGGTATCTCCTTATGGTTTTGATTTGAATTTCTTTAATGATTAGTGATGTTGAGGTTTTTCCATACGCCTGTGGGCTGTGTGTACCTCTTCTTCGTTAAGTGTCTGTTGCCCAGTTTTTAAAAGTGTTATATATTACTTGCTTGTTAATTTAAGTTCCTTATACATTTTGAATATTAGACCTTTGTCAGATGCAGATTTTGCAAACATTTTCTCCCTTTCTGTAGGTTGTCTCTTTCCTCTGTTTATAGTTTATTTTGCTGTACAGAAGTTCTTTAGTTTACAGCTCATTTGTCAATTTTTATTTTTGTTACAATTGCTTTTGGTTTCTTCATCCCAAAGTCTTTGCCAGAGCCTATGTCCAGATGGTTTTTTCTGGGTTATCTTTCAGGGTTTTTATAGTGTGAGGTTTTGCATTTAAGTGTTAAATCCATCTTAAGTTGATTTTTGTGCACTGGGGAAGGGATCCAGTTTCAGTCTTCTGCATATAGCTAGCCAGTTATCCAAACCTCATTTACTGAATAGGGAGTCCTTTCTCCACTGCTTTTTTATTTTTGTCACATTTGTCAAAATTCAGATGGCTATTGGTGTGCAGCTATAGTTCTTGTCTCTCTGTTCTGTTCCCTTGGTCTGTATGTCTATTTTTGTACCAGTACCATGCTCTTTTAGTTACTGTAGTCTTGTAGTATACTTGGCTATTTGGACTCCTTTTTTTGGTTCCATATGTATTTTAGAATAGTTTTTTTTTCTAATTTTGTGAAGACTGTAACTGGTAGTTTGACATGAATAGCACTTAATCTATAGATTGTTTTGAGCAGAATGGCTATTTTAACAACATTGAGCATGAGGCCAGAGAAAGACAACACAATCAAATAGGCAAAGAGAAAGTAAAACAATTTCTGTTTATAGATGATATGATTCCATACCAAGAAGATCCTATCCAAAAAGGTGTATGTAGTCTCTGCCCATGAGCTCAATATATTCTATGAGCATGGAATAGTTTTCCATTTATTTGTTTCATCTCTGATTTTATTGACTAGTATATTCTAATTCTTGTTGTAGAGGTCTTTCACCTGCCTGGTTAGCAGTATTCCTAGGTATTTTTTCTTTTGGTAGCTATTATTAGTGGGATTGCATTCCTGATTTGTTTCTCAGCTTGGATGTTGTTGGTGTATAGAAATGTTACTGATTTTGGTACATTAATTTTGTACCAAAATTGGCTGAACTTGTACAAAATTGTACTGAAACTTGGCTGAAATTGTTTATCAGATCAAAGAGCTTTTGGGAGAGAATACATACACCCTTTTGGACAGGATTTTCTTGGTATAGAATCATATCATCTACAAACAGAATTTTTTTTACTTTCTCTTGGCCTATTTGATTGTGTTTTCTTTCTCCTGCCTCATCATTCTGACTATGACTTCCAGCACTATGTTGAATAGGAGTGGTGAGAATGCGCATCCTTGTCTTTTTCCGGTTCTCTAGGGGAATGCTTCCAACTTTTGCCCATTCCGTATGATGTTGGCTGTGGGTCTGTCATTATGATGGCGGTGGCGGCCTGTCTGGAGCAGCCACTGTGTGAATGCCAGCTGCAGTAGAGGAGGTGTGGCCAGGGCTGTGTGCTCTGTGGAGTCAGAGGGGGCCTGGAACAGAAAAGAGCCCCTGTCTCTACTGAGTTGATGGGACAGGAGCCCCATACTCCTAGGCACACCTACAGCTGCCCAGCAGTGGCTCTGAACCCAGGTATTCCTGCATTTTCTGGGGCCTGGGAAGACCCTTGCCCCTGCAGGCTCAGAAGTGCCTTCTCCCAGGCCCTGGCTTCTCCCTGTTCCTGGCACCCATTCCAGTGTGGAGCAAATCTGTGGCCAAGCCCAGGCACTCTTGAGACCTGGGTAGGTGTGTGCACACATGGGGTGATGCTAACATGCCAGCCCCTGCTGCCTTGGCCCCCTCCAGACTTTGGGTGTCAACAAGCAAAGGCAGGAGGGTGAAGGGGGTTGAGGGAAGCTCAGCATGGGCCTGCTGGTGCCTCTCAGCATGAACAGCATGTGTGCTGTGGACGGCAGGTTGATTGTGAGAGGGAGACAAGTTTCTGGAAGGAAAGGATGGGTCACTGGTGAAACTCCACCTTTAAGCCAGGGATAGCCTGAAGCCTGGGAACTGGGCTGCCAGTTCCAAGTGGAGTCCATGGTCTGGAATGCAAACTTATGGTACTTTTCCTGGGCCTGCCTGTGAACCAGTCAACACACATTTCCTCCCTTCTGAGCCCATAAAAACCCTAGACTCAGACAGACTCACAAGGATGTCAGGACTACCAGCTCTGGGAAGAAGCTACCCATTTTTAGTTTCCTCAATTTATCAGGATGACCTACCTGTGGAAAAAAGCTACCCACTATGGGTCTCCTCTCCTCCAAGAGCTGGACACTCTTCAGAACAACCTGGCTCCAGAAAGGACCTACCGACTTTGAGTCTCCTGAGAGCTATTCTATTGCTCAGTGAGGGATCTCTGCCTTGCTCACCCTCCAGTTGTCCATGTACCTCATTGTTCCTGAATATGGGGCAAGAACTCAGGACCCACTGAATGGCGGGACTGAAAAAGCTATAACACAAACTGAGCTGAAATGCCCCCTGCTTACCACATTGGAGGTGACAAGAAGGAGAGAAGAGCTGTGGCCCTTTTGGGAGCCCAGACCTAGGGACTCCCTGAGCCAAGGCTGTGACACCATCTTTGGGGCTCTATGGTTCCTAGTATCTCCAAGCTTCTGGGTGCCACCACGTTCCCCAGTGCTTGCAGAGAAAGCTACTTGCAGTATGCCTGGTCCAGCTTCTGCCTTGCACAGAGCTGGCCCCTGCGCCAATCCCTGAAACTATATCTCCAAGCTTCTGGGTGCCACCACGCTCCCCAGTGCTTGCAGGGAAAGCTACTTGCAGTATACCTGGTCCAGCTTCTGCCTCGCATGGAGCTGGCCCCTGAGCCAATCCCTGAAGCTGCCCACCCTGCTGTAGCTGGCACACCTGGCTGTGTACAGTGGTTGGAACCAGTGCTCACTCAGACTCCCCTTGCCACTCCACACCTGACTTGTCTTTGGCAGGCATAGGATCTGGGCCAGTAGCATGAGCTGAGTGCAACCTGCTGGGCTGAGTGGGTGGAACAAACCCAGCGGGCCCAAGCAAAACTTGGGAAGGCATCACAAGCCACAGAGGTTTCCAGCTGGAAAAGTAACACCCTAAGGATCCTGTGACAATGCATGGCTCTACATAGCTCTTAGTTTTTTGAGGTATGTTCCTTTCATACCTAGTTTGTGGAAGGTTTTTAATAGGAAGGGATGTTGAATTTTATTAAAAGCCTTTTCTGCATGTATTGAGATCATCATATGAGTTTTGCTTTTAGTTCTGATTATGTGATGAATCACATTTATTGACTTTCGTATGTTATGCCAACTTTGCACCTCAGGGATAAAAACTTGATCATGGTGGATTTGGATTAGCTTTTTGATGTGTTAGAAGATTTGGTTTGCTAGTATTTTGTTGAGGATTTTTTCATCAATGTTAATCCAGGATATTTGGCTGAAATTTTATTTTATTTTTTATTTTTTGTATTTTTCTCTGCCAGGTTTTGATATCAGGATGATGCAGGCCTCTTAGGTTGAGTTAGGGAGGAATCTCTCCTCCTCAATTTTTGGTAATAGTTTCAGTAGAAATGGTTCTAACTCTTCTTTGTACATCTGTTAGAATTTGGCTCTTATTCCATCTAGTCCTGAGCTTTCCCTGGTTGGAAGGTATTTTGTTAATACTTCAATTTTGAAATTCATTATTGGACTGTTCAGGGATTCAATTTCTTTCTGGTTCAATGTTGGCAGGTTGTGTGTTTCCAAAAATTTATTTGTTTCTTCTAGGTTTTCTTATTTGTGTGTCTCTAAAGAGTTTTTTGTATTTCTTCGGGGTCAGTGGTAATGTCCCCTTTGTCATTCCTGATTTTGTTTATTTGGGTCTTCTCTCTTTTTTCTTTTTATTACTCTAGATGGCAATCTAGTAATCTTAGTTATTCTTTCAGTGGAACAGCTCCTAAAATCGTTGCTTTTTTATATGGATTTCTGCATCTCAATTTCCATAAGTTCACCTCTAATTTTGGTTATTTACTGTCTTTTGCTAGTTTGGATTTTTTTTTCTTGTGTCTGTAGTTCCTCTAAGTGTGATATTAGGTTATTAATCTGAGATCTTTCTTTCTGATGTGGGCTTTTAGTGATATAAACTTCCCTTTTAACACTGCTTTACCTGTGTTCCAGAGATCTGGGTATATCGTATCTTTGAAACTAGTAAGTTTCAAATAATATCTTGATTTCTGGCTTAATTTCATTGTTTACTCAAAAGTCATTTGGGAGCAGGTTCTTTAATTTTCATGTGAGTGTATGGTTTTGATGTGGTTTGGCTCTGTGTCCCCACCCAAATATCACCTTGAATTGCAGTAATCTCCACATCAAGGGCAGGGCCCTTTGGAGATAACTGAATCATGAGTGTGGTTTCTCCATACTGTTCTCATGATAGTGGGTTCTCACAAGATCTGATGGTTTTAAAATAGGAATTTTCCTGCACAAGCTGTCTGCTCTTGTCTGCAGCCAGGTGACATGTGCCTTTCACCTTCTGTCATGATTGTGAGGCCTCCCCAGCCACGTGAAAATGTAAGTCCAATAAACTTCCTTCTTTTGTAAGTTGCCCAGTCTCAGGTTTGTCTTTATCAGCAGTGTGAAAATGATCTAATACAGTAAACTGGTACCAGTAGAGTGGGATGCTGCTGAAAACATACTCGAAAATGTGGAAGCAACTTTGGACCTGAGTAACAGGTGGAGGTTGGAACAGTTTGGAGGGCTCAAAAAAGGACAAGAAAATGCAGGAAAGTTTGGAACTCCCTAGAGACTTATTTAATGATTTTGACCAAAATACTGATAATGATATGGACAATGAAATCCAGGCCACATTGATCTCAGATGGAGATGAGGAACTTATTGTGAACTGGAGCAAAGGTGACTCTTGTTATGTTTTAGCAAGGAGACTGGAGGCATTTTGCCCCTGTCCCAGAGACTTGTGGAACTTTGAACTTGAGAGAGATGATTTAGGGTATCTGGTGGAAGAAATTTCTAAGCAGCAAAGCATTCAAGAGGTGACTTGAGTACTGTTAAACACATTCAATTTTAAAAGGGAAACAGAGCAAAAAAGTTCAGAAAATATGCAGCCTGACAATGCAATAGAAAAAGAAAAAAAATCCCATTTTCTGAGGACAAATTTAAGGTGGCTGCAGAAATTGGAATAAGTAATGAGGAGCTAAATGTCAAACCCAAGACAATAGAGAAAATGTCTCCAGGGCATGTCAGAGGTCTTTATGGCAGCCCCTCCCATCACAGGCCCAGAGGTCTAAGAGGAAAAGGTGGTTTCGTGGGCCAGTCAAAGAGTCCCTCTTCTGTGTGCAGTCTAGGGGGTTAGTACTCTGTATTCCAGCTACTCCAGCCATGGCTAAAAGGGGACAAGGTACTGCTTGGGTCATGGCTTCAGAGGGTGCAAGCCCCAAGCCTTGGCAGCTTTCATGTGGTGTTGAGCCTGTGAGTACACAGAAGTTAAGAATTGAGGTTTGAGAACCTCCACCTAGATTTCAGAAGATGTATGGAGACGCCTGGATGGCAAAGCAGATGTTTGCTGCAGGAGTGGGGCACTCATGGAGAACCTCTGCTAGGACAGTGCAGAAGGGAAGTGTGGGAGCAGAGCCCCCACACAGAGTCCCTACTGGGGCACCACCTAGTGGAGCTGTGGGAAGAGGGCCACCATCCTCCAGACCCCAGAATGCTCGATCCATCAACAGCTTGCACCGTTCACCTGGAAAGCTGCAGACAGTCAACACCAGCTCATAAAAGCAGCTGGGAGAGATGGTATACCCTGAAAAGTCACAGGGGTGGAGCTGCTGAAGACCATGAGAACCCATCTTTTGCATCAGCATGACCTGGATATGAGACACGGAGTCAAAGGAGATTATTTTTGAGCTTTAAGATTTGACTTCTCTGCTGGATTTTAGACTTGCATGGGACTTGTAGCCTCTTTGTTTTGGCTAATTTCTCCCATTTGAAATGGCTATATTTACCCAGTGCCTGCATCCCCATTGTATCTAGGAAGTAACCTACTTGCTTTTGATTTTACAGGCTCATAGGCAGAAGGGACTTGCCTTGTCTCAGATGACACTTTGGACTGTGGACTTTTGAGTTAATTTAATGTGGAAACTAGTTAACACTTTGGAGGATTTTTACAAAGGCAAGATAGGATTTGAAATGTGAAGACATGAGATTTGGGAGGGACCAGGGGTGGAATGATATGGTTTGGCTGTGTATCCACCCAAATCTCATCTAGAACTGTAATAATTCCCACATGTCAGAGACGAGAGCAGGTGGAGAAAATTGAATCATGGGAGTGGTTTCTCCCATAGTGTTCTCATGATAGTGAGTTCTCACAAGATTTGATGGTTTTATAAATGGGAACTTCCAAGCACAAGCTTTCTTCTCATTTCTGCTGCCATTTTAGGCATGCCTTTCACCTCCCACCATGATTGTGAGGCCTCCCACCCACATGGAACTGTAAGTGCAATAAACTTTTCTTTTATAAATTGCCCAGTCTCTTGTATGTCTTCATGAAAACAAACTAATACATGTTTTGAGCAATTTTCTTAGTACTGGTTTCTGTTTTTACTGCACAGTGGTCTAAGAGTGTTTCTGGTGTAATTTCTTTATTTTGTTTTTTGAATTTGCTGAGGGTTGTTTTATGGCCAGTTGTGTGGTTGGTTTTAGAATGTATGCCAAATTCAGATAAGAATATATATTCCATTGTTTTTGATTGGAAAGTTATGTAGATGTCCTTTAGGCCCATTTGATCAAGCATTGAATTCAAGTCCTGAGTATCTTTGTTAGTTTTCTGTCTCAGTGATCTGTCTGATACTGTCAGTGAGGTGTTGAAATCTCCCCCTATTATTGTGTGGTTATTTAAGACTCTTTTAGGTCTCTAAGAACTTGTTTTATGAATCTGAGTGCTCCTGTGTTTGGTGTATATATATTTAATATAGTTACACCTTCTTGTTGAATTAAATCCTTTACCATCATGAAGTGCTAATTGTAACAGTCTGTTTGTGAGAAATCGGAATATCAACCCCTTATTTTTTCTGTTTTCTATCTGCTTAAGAGATATTTCTCCATCCCTTTTATTTGAGCCTATGGGTGTCATTGCATGTAAAATAGGTCTGTTGTAGACAACATACAGTTGAATCTTGCTTCTTTATCCAACTTGCTACTCAGTACCTTTTAATGGGGGTGTTTATCCCATTTATGTTCAAGGATAATACTGATATGTGCATGCTTGATCCTGTCATTGGGTTGTTAGCTGGTCCTTATGAAGACTTGATTTTGTGGCTGCTTTATATTATATTATCAATGGTCTATGTACTTAAATGTGTCTTTGCAATGGGCAATAGGTCTTTCCTTTCCATATTTAGTACTCCCTTAGGGACCTCTTTTAAGGCAGGTCTATGGTAATGAATTTCCTTTTTATTTGCTTGTCAGAAAAGGATCTTATTTCTCCTTTACTTATGAAGATTAGTTTTGGTGGATATAAACTTTTTGGCTAGAATTTATTTTCTTTATGAATGCTAAATATAGGCTCAGAATCTCTTCTGGCTTATAGGGTTTCTGCTGAAAGGTCCATTTTCAGTCCGATGGGGTTCTCTTTGTAGGTAACTTTCCCCTTCTCTTCAGCTACCTTTAACATTTCTCCTTTCATTTTGACCTTGGAGATTCTGATGAATATGTTTCTTGGAGATAATTGTATTGTATAATATCTTGCAGAAGTTCTCTGCATTTCCTGAATTTGAATGTTGGCCTCTATAGTGAGGTTAGGGAAACTTTTATGAATGAAATTTTCAAATAAGTTTTCCAAGTTGCTTGCATGCTTTCCCTCTTTTTCAGAGATACCAGTGAGTTGTAGATTTGATCTCTTTGCATACTCCCATATTTCTTGGATGTTTTGTTCATTCTTTTTTATTTTTGTTTCTTTATTTTTGTCTGACTGACAAAATATGTTGGAGAACCAGTCTTTGAACTCTGAGGTTTCTTCCTCAGCTTGGGCAATTCTGCTGTTACTATATGCGATTTTATTGTAAAATTCTTGAAGTGAGTTTTTCAGCTCTATCAGTTCAGCTTAGAGCTTTCTTGAAATGGCCATGTCATCTTTTATCTCCTGTATGGTTTTACTGTATTCTTTAGATTCCTTGGATTGGGTTTCAAGTTTCTCCTTGATGTCAGTGATCTTCATGCATATCCATATTCTGTATTCTGTTTCTGCCATTTGAGCCACTTCAGCCTGGCTAAGAACCATTGCGGAGGAACTAGTGTGGTCATTTCAAGGTTCTGGATTTTTGAGTTGCTAGCATTCCTGACTTTTTTCCCTCATCTGTGTGGATAGATATTCCTGCAATGTTTAATGTTGCTGTCCTTTGAATTTTTTTTTTTTTTGATGCCCCTGGGGATTTTATTGTGGTAAAAGTTGGGTTCAGTAGACTGACTTCAATTCTACTCTCCTCCTGGCTCTTGGAGAAGTCCCCTTCAATTACTGTCTTTATCCCTGCATTTCTTTTGTTGAGTGTGCTTGTCCATGGGGTTCCCTCAGGTAGGACCCACAGTTTGCATATATGCATATCTTTGCTGGGTCAGCCTAATCTGCTGTCTGAGTGCTTCATGACAGAACATTGGGTTGTGCATGTATGCAGAGTTCAGGCAGGAGAGGGATCACTAGGCTGGAAGTTTTTCCTATAGGAGTTGCCTGCCTGGCTCCCAATAGCAGGGGCAGGCAGGGTCACCTTCTCTGTCATCTGAGGGTTTCCTGTGACAACAAAAGGCTGTGCCTTCTGGTTGAGTTTGCATGGAAGTGGGACTGCTAAGCCAAAAGCTCTAGCAGGCATTGGCTTCCCAGCTACCAGTAATTGGAGAGGATGGGATCTCCTGCCCTGCCCTCTGAGTGTTTCCAGGACAGCAGGAGGCTGTGGCTACACCAAGTTCAGGCAGAAGTGGAACTGCTGGGCTGGAAGCTCTAGCAAGTGTTGCCTACCTGGTTACCAGTAGCAGAAGTGGGTGAGGTCTCCTTCTCTGCTTTCTGGGTGCTAATGGAAAAGCAGAAGACTGTGCCCACTCGCTGAACTCACACAAAAGTGAGACTACTGGGCTGGAAGCTCTTGCAAGAATTGCCTGCCTGGCTACCAGTGGCAGGGGTTGATAAAATCTTCCATCCTGCTGTTCAAGTGCTTCCTGGGACAGCAGGAGGCTGTGACTACACCAAGTTCAGGCAGAAGTGGAACAGCTGGGCCAGAAGCTCTAACAAGCATTGCCCTGCTGGCTACCAGTGGCAAGGGTGGATTGAATCTTCTGCCCTGCTGTCTGGGTGCTTCCCAGGACAACAGGAGACAGTGCCCACTGGCTGAGTTCACAAGGAAGTGGGACTGCTGGGCTGGAAGCTCTAGCAAACACTGCCCACCTAGCTACCAGTGGTGGGGGTGGGTGGGGCCTATCATTCTGCCATCCAAGTGCTTCCCAGGACAACATGAGGCTGCAGCTGCCAGCCAAGTTTGGGTCAAAGTGAGACCACTGGGCTGAAAGTTGGTGCAGAGCCCCATCCAGTGAGGTTATGTGAAGCAATCTTATTCCTCTCAGGTCCTGCAACTGCCACCTCTACTGGAGCTATGATGCTGGTACTGGTGCTCCAGGGCATACACTCCACTTACACACATGTACATAGATCACATTTCACTAATGACAGGGACATATAGAAAATATACAGAAAAAATGTTGTATTATAATCTTACGAGAACCCAGTCATATACGGTACTTGTCATTGACTGAAAAGTTATGTGGTATTTGACTGTATATTACACATTTTTAAATGACAAAGATAAAATATAAAGAAAAATTATAAAACAAACATCTGTGTATTTACCACTCACTTTTAGAAACAGCTGTACTTTGAACCTGATTTGTCTCTTGTTGATCCCAACAGGAACAGAACTAACATCAGAATTGTCTGAATCATTGGAATACCTGTTTCAGAAATATCAGATTAGTCAAATGAATCTTTGGTTAACTGTTTGAAAATGATGTTAACACCACACTAAGAATGCTACATTTTCCAGGATTTGACATTTTCAGCAATTGAGAATTATTATATATTGTAAGTGGAAATACCACTACTAAAAGCAGAATGGTATAAATAAAATAATATCTTTTGTTTGCAAACTTGATATATCAGAGTTATGCAAAAATAATAATAAAACTGAGATATTTTGTGACACAGTTATTTGGGGGTAAACACTGTAGTTACAAGGAGCACTGACCAGTATTTTTGGGGCAGAGGAAACATATTTATTGTATATGATTAATGTGTACTGTACACAACACAGATGTTGGAGGCATAAAAGCAAAAACTGGTTCTGTGGGCCCAGCCCACGGACTTCTGCTCTGTGCAACCTTGGGACATGGTGCCCTGCATCTCAGCTGCTTTACCTCCAGCCATGGCTAAATGGGGCCACAATATATCTCCATGGGTACAAGTTCTAAGCCTTGGTGACATACACATCTAACCTCAGCCTAGATATCAGAGGATATATGGAAATGCCTGGATGTCCAGGTAGAAGTTTGCTACAGAGGTGGAGCCCACATGAAGAACCTCTGCTAGGGCAGTGTGAAGGGGAAATGCGGGGCTGGATCCCCCACACGGAATCTCCACTGGGGCACTGCCTAGTGGAGCTGTGGGAAGAGGGCCACCATCCTCCAGATCCCAGAATGCTAGATCAGCAGACAGCTTGCACTGTGTACCTGGAAAGACTGCAGACACTCAACACCAGCTTGTTAAAGCAGCAAGGAAGGGGGCTGTACTCTGCAAAGTCACAGGGGCAGAGCTGACCAAGGTCATGGAAGCCTGCTTCTTGCATTAGAGTGACCTGGATGTGAGACATGGAGTCAAAGGAGGTCGATTTGGAGCTTTAAGGTTTGGTAACTGTCCTGTTAGATTTTGGACTTGTGTGGGGCCTGTAGCTTCTTTGTTTTGGCTAATTTCTCCCATTTGAAATGGGTGTGTTTACCTAATACCTCTACCCTCATTGTATCTGGGAAGTAACTAACTTGCTTTTGAGTTTGCCAGCTCATAGCTGAAAGAGACTTGCCTTATCTCAGATGAGACTTTGGACTTGGACTTTTGGGTTAATGCTGGAATCAGTTAAGACTTTTGGGAACTGTTGAAAATGCACAATTGTGTTTTGAAATGTGAGAACATGAGATTTGGGAGGTTCCAGGGGTGAAAGATATGTTTTGGCTGTGTCCCCACCCACATCTCATCTTGAATTGTAGTCTTCCTAATCTCCAAGTGTCATGGAAGGGACAAGATGGAGATAACTTAATCATTGGGGCAGTTTCCCTGATCCTGCTCTCATGATAGTGAGTGAGTTCTCACAAGATCTGATGGTTTTATAAGAGGCTTTTCCCCATTTACTTTGCACTCATTCTCTTTACTGCCATCATGTGAAGAAGGACATGCTTGCTTCTCCTTCTGCCATGATTTTAAGATTCCTGAGGCCTGCCCAGCCATGCTAAACTGTGAGTCAATTAAACATCTATCCTTTATAAATTACCCAGTCTTGGGTATGTCTTTATCAGCAGCATGAGAACAGATGAATAGAGTTATGTAGCTTTTCTTTGCTTTATTTTGGATTAATTCTATTATTTCTTTTTTTCTTACATCACTATTTTTCTTCTGATAATTTGGACATTATATGTGGTATTTGTATTATTATAAGGAAAAATATTTTATTATGCATAGTAATTTTAACAAAGTATAAATGGAGTTTAGCTTTTCTATGTAACAGTACAACTATGATGACTTTTCTCCTAATGTCTTTATTATTTGATAATGTATATATTACCAAATATTATATATACACACATATATGCATAATGTATTTTATGTGTGTATAT